>NC_133666.1:138890718-139207309 GCF_037893015.1 Macrotis lagotis | reverse complement strand
GCAACCACAAGATCAATGATTTAAGACTATACACATTAAAAAAGAATACATTACTTATTTTTTAAATCGTAGAATTTTTCTTATGTGATTTAAAAAAATTCTTCTTCAAGATGATTCAATTTATCCTTTGCTAATGCTACAGAACATATAAGATATTACCACTGAAATAAAGAGGAAAAAAAGAATTCACTAATAGAATCTTCTCCTCACAGCAGCTTTGCCAGCATATATTTGTTCTATTATATAAAGATACCAACACAAGTACCTCAGGTCTGTGTAATTATTTAGATTCTGCAGTTTTTTGAATGAAGGTATTTTAAGTGTGTATTTTTGTTTCAACTCATTTGGGTTCAAATAAAAACAAAAAATGGAACAGATGAGATTGCAATAATGTCAAAAGAGTAATGCAGGGACTGAATCTTTTTTTTTTTAGGGTTTTTGGTTTTTTTTTGCAAGGCAAACGGGGTTAAGTGGCTTGCCCCAGGCCACACAGCTAGGTAATTATTAAGTGTCTGAGACCAGATTTGAACCCAGGTACTCCTGACTCCAGGGCCAGTGCTTTATCCACTACAGCACCTAGCCACCCTTCAGGGACTGAATCTTAAGAGGTGTTGGGTGGACAGGAAAACACAAGGACTCTGGCCTCTGCACAACTCTTTAATTCCTAATAACAAAAGTCTCCTTAGCAGAATGATTTGATCTTGATCATAAGCATACATACAACTTGTAGGAAACATTAGGGGAACTCTGTACCCAGACTATATAAAACAAAATGTAGAGTTATTAACCCTGTCCTCCACAAGCTTATTTTCTAAATGGCATCCATCTATAAACATTAAAAAGCAAAGTGCTAAGCCATTTTTCTTTTCTAAAACACTTGAAAAATCACTTCAAAAGCATAATATATTTTATATAAATGTGATTGAGTCAGGGACACAGCCATGCATCACACTGCATTATCCATTTGAGTCATCTTTCATTTTTAGATTCTTGGTATGTGGGAGCTCCCAGTCATTCTCTCCTGCCTATGGTGGTTTGAGGAGGAGATTTAGCCATAAGGGTGAAAATAATAACAGAGAATCAACAGTAGATACAGGAGTGGTCTTCATGTGACAGCCAGGAGAAGGAAGGAAGGAAGGAAGGAAGGAAGGAAGGAAGGAAGGAAGGAAGGAAGGAAGGAAGGAAGGAAGGAAGGAAGGAGAGAAGGGAGGAAGGAAGGAAGGAAGGAAGGAGAGAAGGGAGGAAGGAAAGAAGGGAGGAAGGGAAGAGGGAAGGGAGGAAAGAAGGGAGAAAGGAATTGTTGACTACCAAAAAGCATGTTTAAAAAAAACAAACTATTTTATATTTTAAATTCTCAAATTCCAAATGGAATTTTAGGAGGCATGTTCTTTTTTGTCAGGAATCCACAAGCATGTTTGTGCAATTGCTTTTCATTTCCTCTATACTTTGTGATCTCTGGGTGGGAAAAGGGGATAGGGACTAGTTCATTGCCAGTAAATCCCTAATTAGAGTTGGCACTGATGATGGCTGAGGAGGTATGGCAACAGAAACTGACTTGTTGATATACAAGGAAAAATCTATGATCCCCTGATAAATCCTGATTCACTGACTATGGATTACTTCCCTAAATTATTTAATAAGGTACCTTTTTATCACTGGTGTATTCTCTTATCTTAAGCTCTGTTTTAGTAGGTGCTCAATGTTTTGGTATTGAGTTGACTGTTTTTGGTGAGTGTTTCAGTTATCAATACCAACCAAGTACCCACAGGGTATTTACTGAAAACCTGAGTGACCACTATTGTGAGACTAAAGAATTATCTATAGTTTTATTGGGGACACAGAACTTTACACACCAGAAACACTGCAGAATAAAACATATCACATAGAGCACACCATCAATATCAATGGAGCTCAGAGAAAGAAAAAATGGCAAAATCTTGTTCAGATAAGGGTTGGCCTTAACAGCTTCTGAGTTTCCTCACAATTCAAATATCCATTATCAGTGGGGAAGATTGCCAATATTTTTAAATATAGAAGGCACAAGGTCTTATGATAATAGTGGGAAGATAGACAGCAGGGTTAGGAGTAGATTAAGCAAAAAATTTAGAGAAGTAGGAATGAGCATGGCAGCTTCAGCTAATATAATTAAAGGTCATCTTGAATAGGGAATGGGTTTATGTTAAGGCATAGTGGGAAGTCTCTACAGGTAAATCAGGAAAGGATTACTTGGCTCTAGAAGATGGGGATAACAACCATGGAACATACTATTAGAAATGGTCAATGTCTTGGTTGGTTTTACTGAACTGTTTTTCATCCCTCTTTATTTATTGGTTTGTTTGGGGGTTTTTTGAATCTCTGACATAAGGGATGGCTTATTGAGTAGAGGAAGAAGAGAGATATTCAGTATTGATGTGATTAAAGCAAAAGGCATCAATAAAAATTTTAAAAGAACAAAATAAAGGGCTTTGACTGTAGAGTCCCTTTCCTGGACTGTTATGTGGAGTCCCACTCCTGGACTCCCTTATCTTTTTTTTTTGTTTTTGTTTTTGCAAGGCAAACAGGGTTAAGTGGCTTGCCCAAGGCCACACAGCTAGGTAATTATTAAGTGTCTGAGACCAGATTTGCACTCAGGTACTCCTGACTCCAAGGCAGGTGCTTTATCCACTACTCCACCTAGCTGCCCCAACTACTCCACCTAGCCGCCCCAGACTCCCTTATCTTTCCCAGGCAAGTGCTGGAGGGGCAGGAGACAAGGATGACAAAGGAGACAAGTACTCCATCTAGATCTCCAAGTGCTCTATTTACCAAAACAGCAGTGCCTAAATACCTTTCCAGTCTCTAATCCACTCCCACTCCTGTGATACTTAGCAAAACAAGGTTCTGATACTGAAAGGCACTAGGTGATGATAATTTACAGCATTCCCATACACAAGGGTTCCCAGCATTTGACTATTGGGCAGTAAGGCACATTAGGAAAAGCATTGGAATCCAAAACTGAATTCTAGTCCAGGTTCTACCTCCTACTGACCATGTGATCATAGTTTAGTCAAAGTCTCTCTGATTCTCCATCTTCTCTTTTGCAAGAGGGAGATAATTATATTTTTCCTACTTCTCTCAGAGGACTGTTGTGAAGCTCCAATAAGATACTATGTTTGAAAGTGTTTGGAAACTATAAAGCTGTATACAAATGTGAGGGATTATCATTATCATTATTATAATTATCCTATAGATAATAGGAAACTACTATAAGTTTATCAGCAGGGAGATGATGAAAGTAGTATTTTTGGAAGATTAATCTGTCAGTTATGAGCAAGTTGGCTTAAATCACTGACTTTAAATTATTCAAAGCCCATATAACCCTTTCAGTTTTGATTGTGACTCCAGAGAATATCTTCTAAAGACTTTATTCCCATTAATATAGAGATAACTGTCTATAAGGAAATAGTGATTTCCATGTGTCAGGTTGTGTACTAGACTGGGAGGATAGGTATCAGAAGGTCTTGGTTTTTTACTAAGGAGCTATGTGATCTTGGGAAAGTCTTTCTTTCTCTCTTGGTTTCCATTTCTTTAGGGGTAAAAGTGAAAGGGTTAAATTAGATTGATTCTAATACAATGATTCAGCAACAACTAAACTGGATGTCAGACACATACATATGCATACATGCTTATAGACCAGCTTTAAGGGCTGCCTATACAACTGTTTATCATAGTCTGAAGAATAGTCTTTTCTTTGTCTGCTTACTTTTTCCTTTGTGGATTATTGGGTTTAACTCTTTTGTGTGTTTATGGGTCTTACAGGAGTGTCCTCAAAGTTCTGAGATTCAGTGTAGTCTGTGTAATATGATCAACAAAAAGGTAATCCATATCCTCATGACCTATGGGACAACCCTCTTCCATTTGACTCTGCATTGGAGCTTAGGTTTTTCTAAATCCAGGCTCTGTGCTCTATATACTGCACCACCTAGTTGCTTACTCCCTTCATTTTTCCTATGGAAAAAATTGAAGCAGGACAAATAAAGAGTTCATACAACTTGTAGTCAGTCACATAATTAAGATTACACAGTTAATAGATAGAAAAGCAAGAGCTAGAACCCAAGTCTTCTGACCCCAGTCTTGTATACAGTCTAGAAATGACTATTTCATTACAGGCACCTATTTCTACAATAACCACAACATAATTTTTAGTAAGTATTCCCTGGAGTCAGAATCAAAATTGAAAGGGTTATATATACTTTGAATAATTTAAAACTAGAGGTTATTAAATATATACATATTTGCATATTGTATGTTTATATCATAGACAATGCAGATGCCCAGAATTTAATAGGATGAAAAAAGCAGGCCAGATTGCATTTATTAAAATGAATATGATGTTTTTAGTGACTCCAGCCTTCTCCCCAAAATAAATAGCCATCTTCTTAATGCTAATATTGTTGTTCCAGAGATATTACATAGGTGAAAATCATAGAAGACCATAGTGAAGGTCATAAAGGGCAATGGAAGGATTAATGGAGGGTATGCCTAAGCTTCAAAATATTGCCAACAAACAACTGCCTATCAAAAGTAGTGTTATCAATTAGTATTATCAAGGAGGTGGATGATGAGAAGATGTGGTCATTCTCATACAATGGCAAAGAATAAAAGATGAATGGCCCAAGTGCTTCCTTGGCACCCATTCAATATTGAAAGTTCTAGAAGAAGGCCTCAAATTCATTGGGTGGGCTCTATCTACAATAATTTTTTTCTTAGGTTTTTGCAAGGCAAACGGGGTTAAGTGGCTTGCCCAAGGCCATACAGCTAGGTAATTATTAAGTGTCTGAGACCAGATTTGAACCCAGGTACTCCTGACTCCAGGGCTGGTGCTTTATCCACTATGCCACCTAGCTGCCCCTTCTACAATAATTTCTAAGCGGACATGAAGAAATATCACAAAAGATGAGTTGTGGACAGATCTGCACCATTTGAGGGAATAGTTATATCAATGGAATTGCAGATTTATTGTGGGGAATACGAAAATGTATAAGACAAAGCTTTTGTCTTTAGGAAGCCTATAATTTAGTAGGGTAGAAAAGATATGTACAAATGCAATTATAATACATTATGATTATGGATTCACATGTAGTGCAAACTGTTATGATTCATTGAAGCATGACATTTTAGAGCTGAAAGGGATCATAAAGATTACGGTACAAAGTACAATGGGGGTATAGAAAAGGGAATGATAACTTCTAGGTGAGAGGGGTCAGGAAAAGTTTCATTGAGGAGGTTAACATTTAAACTAGATCTTGGAAGATTAGTAGGGAAACAATATAAATGAGGATAAGCTAAAGAGGAATGTTCTGAGAAGAAACAATAGCATGAGCAGGTTTTTACATTTTGAAAAAGGCAGGTTTATTTTGGAAATGGCAAGTAATCTAATTTGGCTAGAGTGTAAGAGAGGTGAAGAGGAGTAGAAGGAACTAAAGATCAAAATGTAGAAAGGGTCCTGAATGCCAAACTGAGGAGTGTGCAGAAGGCAATTGGGGATCACTGAAGGTTTTTGAATATAAAATTAATACATTCAGAACTGTACTAGTGCATTATATGCCAGGAGACAAATAATCAAATTTTGAACTAGGATTTGAAAGTATGTATGTATGAAAAAGTGAGGTCAGATGATCAAGACCTTGTAGAAGCAGAGATTAATAGAATTTGTCAATTTATTGGATATGTGGGCATCAGGATTATGGAGAAAGAGTTAAGGATAACACTGGGGTTTCAAGTCAAGGTGATTGGAAGATGGTGGTACCATTAGCAAAAATAAAGTGATCATGGGATGGGATAGAGAAGATAATGGACTTGGTTTTGAATAAATTAAATTTGACCTTTAGAAATGCAGGTTCACATTTTAGAAGGGAAAATATATGAGAAATAGGTTTTTGAGAGTGATAGAGAAGTCATAATTGAGCTTGTGGGAATGTGATCATGAAGAAATAAAAAAACTAGATAGAGGGAAAAAGAGTCAAAAATGAACTTTTGGAAATAACTTAATTCAAGATATGTTTGAACCTCCTTTTTCACTTTAAAATTTTATGATTCAATAAAAACATAGACTTACTCCAAAATATCAAGGTCCCATGATATCTGATACAGCAATGTCTAAGAGAATATGGAAGGACTTCGAAGGTCTTACTGAGGATACAGTTGTATCTTGTAACTGAGCCATCAGTGACCAAATCCCTGAGTATTTTCTGTTCCAAAGATCTTAAAGAGTGTACAGTGTAACTTCAGTACACAATTTTTGATTACAAGATCTTAGCATAAGAAGGGTCTTCTCCAAGGAATTAAGACTAGAATACAAAAAAGACACCCAGGACAAGTCACCCCAGAACAGTAAGTCTCCTGCAGTTACATTTTCCTGCCTTGAAGAGCCCCTATCTGGCTCTCTTGTACTCCCTATAAACACAGCCAGCTATGAAATCATGATTTTAGGAATACTGGCCCAGAGGCTCTGGCTCTCCATTTTTTCAATCTACTGCTTAGGAACAACCTCAAATTGGGAAAGTGACTGAAACCCTCATTAAGTCTATGGCAAAAATGACTGCTTTCCTGTTTCCACAACTCATTTGCCTGGCCTCCCTAATTGCAGAAGTACAAAAGAGAATTACAGTCATTCAAATAGTTAAACCATCTGCCATTTCCAAATACAGGGGTTTTCTTTTGCACTTTTCTTTTGCACTGAGTGCAAATGTGAGCCCAGACACTAAGTGATCTTCTACTTAAACTTAGGGTTCCAAGAAAGAAAGTTTGAAAATGTATAAATAAATTAGGTCCAAATCAGGCCATAAAATTAGGAAATCCTATAACAAGCAGGTTAGGAATTTTAATTCAAATGAAAAACATCTTCTCTGGTCTGCAAACCAATGCTTGTAGTCCATGTAAACAGATTGAGAGGTGGAGTAGATTGGACCTTTCAACTGAATTTTGGCTGGGGTGCACTATTTTCAAATCCCCCTACCCTTTTTTTTCTATTGGGGCTTCAGTAAGCAGCTGGGCAGGATCAGATCTATGTTCCTTTTTTCACTTTGGAGGGGAATTTTTCCTCTTATATTCTTAACAAGGGGAAAACATCAGATGATTTTTTTTTATCTCAAACACAAACTCAGCAGGAGCTGCCAGTGATGGAGCAGCACTGTTTCCTCAATTATCCAGTACCAAGAACCTTAGTACTGGATAATTGTGGCCTCTGGGTTATTCTGGCATAGGTTCAAGTGAGTGACTCTGAGAGGAAGGCAACCTACCATTAACTGGGATTATTCACAAAGATGCTGGCCAGGAAACATGTCCATCCTGTAAGTCATCAGGTTAGCAATGTTTCCATCATGTTCCCTTCTAGGTCAAGAATATGAGCTCCTGATTGTCTATGGGCTCAGGTTCATATTCCTTGGCCTATCATTTAAGATCTTCAATAATCTGGCTATATTCAATCTATCCTCAAAGGCTCTATTTAGGGAGAGTGCTTGGGCAGACCATCTCTTCATTTCCTAACACCTGTACTTCTTTGGACTCCTTCAATATGGCAGTCCCTTTACCTGGTACCTCCTTCCTCCTGCTTTCTAGCTTCCTTTTGTGTGTTGTCTTCCCCCCACCCCCATTAAACTGTAAATTCTTTAAGGGCAGGAATTGTCTTTCTTTTTCATATTGAATCTACAGCACTTAGTACACTGGCCGGCACATAACAGACACTTAAGAAATATCTACTGACTGCCTGATTATCCAACATGAATTCTCAGTTCCCTTGCTCAGTAAGGATTGAACCTTATTTTTCTGATGCTCAAAATCCTACTTTCTTCAAGGCCTAGCTCAAGTCCCACCTAAGAGTTCAAGTTTCATCCCTAACACTTATAACCGGAGTGACCTCAAGTTATGTGACTCAGTTTCCCTGGTCCTTACTCTATAAAATGAGTAGGTTGGACTCAGTGGCCTCCGAGATCTTTCCCAGCTTTTAATCCATGATCCTATATTTTAAGTAAGCCTTTTTCAATAACTTCAGTCCATCCTGATCTCTCTCCTTGTAACTAAATACAAGTGTTAAACCATAACATTTCATACTGGATCTTATATGGGCTCTATGTATCATTGCTTTCTCAGTGTCTCATGAATTCAGTTTGGTCTCCCTAACGACAATAAGCTGCTCAAGTACATAGACTAATGCCTTTCTGTATTCCAACAACACCTAGCACAATACTAACTATGGAGAAGAAGCTCAATAAATACATGTAGATTAACTGATAATAGGGACTTCTAAAACTAAATGAGATAAGTTTTCAAATCAATCTAAGGAGATAAGTATGTACATTTGTATAATGCTTTATGGTTTACAAAACACATGGACTACATGATTTTGCTTTTCTCAAGTCATGTAAGCTGATAGTACAGTAAATAATAATGATATTATTATTATTATTACTATTATTATTGTTGTTATTATTATTATCACCATTTTACTAGTATGGAAATTGAGTATAGAGCAAGGCCACAAAGTTAAGTAGCAAAATACTGGAGCAGAGCAAGATTTGGACCAAAATCTTCAGACCCCAAGGCCAGTGCTGTTTATACTCCATTAATGAAATGTAATAGTATATGGCATCTGGGCAGCTAGGTGTCACAGTGGATAAAGCACCAGCCCTGGAGTTAGGAGTACCTGAGTTCAAATCCAGCCTCAGACACGTAATAATTACCAAGCTGTGTGGCCTTGGGCAAGCCACTTAACCCTATTTGCCTTGCAAAAAAAACCTTAAAAAAAATGCTATCCACTCCCAGAGAATAGTATATGGCATCTGAGGTTCTTTTCATAGAGAAGCAGATAAAGCATTAAGTATTGATTGTGTACCATAGTTATACTAGAACTTTACTTTCCAGTGTTCATGAATTGACTTTCAGTTTTTCTTGCCCCAAATGATGAGAACTAATAAGATTAATGTTATAAAACTCTTTTTAGATGTGGTGAGACTTTTTTTTACTACAACCAATTCAATTGTTTACTATCACTTCTATTGCTTATGAAGCAATCTGAAATTTCTAATAAATATGCTATCACAGTCTAAACTTTCCATTTCATAACAATAGTTGCTACATTACTTCTTGGGAACCCTTTCCTCTTCTGGGAACTTGTTTCTGGGTAATGTTTCTTAATTCTATTGTTTCTTTTGTACACAAGACTTTTTTCTTTATAATCACTTTCCTTTAAGCAGATATTAATCTTAATTTAATTCTTTGGGGGTAGCTAGGGGGTACACTGAATAGAGTGCTAGGCCTGGAGGCAGGAAGACTTATCTTCCTGAGTTCAAATCTGGCCTCAGATACTTCCTAGCTTCATGACCCTGAGTAAGTCACTCAACACTGCTTACTTCAGTTTCCTCAAATGTAAAATGAGCTGGAGAAGGACACAGCAAATCACATCAGTATCTTTGTCAAGAAAACCCAAAATAGGGTCTTTAAGAGTCAGACATGTCTGAAAAATGGCAGAACAGTGATAATGAACCTTAACCTAATTTAAAAAAAAATACATAGGTGCTATAATTTGCCTCATTCCTTATCTGTGTCCCACCAACAAGTGTCCTTAAGTTTTAGGGCTGTGTCAGAACAGCAAATAAAATGATAAATCAAGTGCTTATGATACTTAGGTAGGACAATATTAGACTTGTGGGATGTTTTACATCTTCTCTTAGTGACTGGAAGAGGTCCAGGAATTATGGCAAGACAAATTCTGGGTCTAACATTCTTGGCAGTGACTTACCAGTATCAGGGCACTAAGTGATCATTAGAATATGTACTGTAGCTTCAGAGGAGCATGAAAGTTCAGATGTCATCTTGATTCTGGATGTTTGTTTCACTTCTCATTGAAGCGAGTGAATAGCCCAGAAAACTCTTAAAAGTTGCCTGCTGTTTTCATGACTTCATTATTAATCTTGTGTTACAATAATACATTACTGTAATATCCCACTGAATGGCACTGATGAGGGATTGCAACCCTATGAAACTCAGAAGGGCAAAATTAATTTTTCTTTAATTACTGTCATTTACTCTTCATTATAAACTTACGTTTTCAAACTTGCAGATCCAGATCCTTGCTAATATCATTTAATAGACTCTTAGATTGGCTTATTTTTCACTAGGGGGAGCTAAAACAGCTAGAAACTTTACAACTCTTCATTGTTCCAGCAAACAGTAATTAAAACAGATATTTGGGGGCTGAAATAAAGCAGAAACTGAAATTTTATAAGTATTTCCTTTTCTTCTTTTTCTTTATATATTTTTCCAGCACATGACTCTGTTCCCTTCCATTATCCCACTAAGGATTACTATTTAAAACAAATTCTACCCCCCCCACCCCCCAGCATAAAAATAAAAAGAATCCTAATCTGGGAATTAGCAGGTAGGAGTCCTGATCAAAGTTTTGCCATTGATTTCTTATGTGTGACCTTGGGTAAGTTACTTGACCTCTATAAAATGCAGGAGGTTTGGATTGGATGGTATCCAAAGTCCATCCCAGTTTTGAATTTTTATGACTCTCAGATGCTAAAAATCCAAATTTGACCACTAGCAATTGAAATATTAAAAATAACAATGTAAATATATGTTCTTTGTAATTTTCCTTTTTTTTTAGTTAAAGTTGTAGATTTAAAGAAGAATGTTTATATGTTTATCAGGCCACCTTTGTCTATCTACCTGTAGACTGACTCAGGGAATTCTTGGGGAAGGCTATCTCTGAAGCCTACCCTGTGTTGGGTATAAAAAGTCATAGGAAATAAGCCATCTCCTTTCCCCTTTCCAGAGATTAATGGGGACACTTTCTCCATGTTATCATTTAATATGCCTGAGAGTTCAGGATTAAACTTTAAACATCCGATGCTAATCTTAGGGTATTTTCAAAGTTCTCTGGTCAAATAGAGGCATGTTGCACTTTTAAAAATAGATATAGGTATGTTGCATTTAAAAAAAAGAAGAAGAATAAAAAGAAAAGAAAAAACTGACATTCCACTATCAAAAGATACTTGTAGTACCACAGTACCAGAGGCTGGCAGTAGCTGCTATCAAAATTCCTATCAGTTTACTGTGGCTCAGATCATTGTACTATAAAAATTAGGAAAACAAGGACAAAGAATAAAACAATCCCTACTTAGAAGGATCATACATTCTAACAGGAAGAAAAGTACATGTGAATATAGACAACATAAAAATGAAGTTAAATCTACATACACATATGCACACACACACACACACACAAACATACACACACATACTCACACAAATTAATTAAATACAAGATAGTTTGGGAAGGAGAACACTAGCCATTGGGGAAAGACCCCTGAACATTTTAAAGGAAGAACAGGGCTTTTTGATATGGAAGTAAAGAGAGACTGCATTCCATAAATGAAAAATGGTCAGTGCAAAGTAGATAGGAGATGAAGTAATGTATGTGAGGACAAGAAAGTAGACCACAAACTACAGGAGGGAATTAATATCCACTGAGACTGAAAAGATAAGACTGTGAAGGATTTTAAAAGATAAACAGAGGAATTTATATTTTATACTAGAGGTAATAGCAAGCCATTGGAGTTGATTGAATAGAAAGGAAGGGAAGAATGAAATTTGAAAGGAAAGAAATAAGGAAGAAAAGAAGGGAGGAAGAGAGGAATGAAGGGAGGAGGGAAAGAAGGAAATAAGAATTCCCGAAGGACCTACTATGTGCAAGGACCTGTGCTAACTGCTTTACAAACATTGTCTAATTTAATCCTCACAACAGACCTAGGACATGGGTGCTATTATTATCATTCCTACTTTACAATTCAGGAAACTGAGGTAAACAGCAGTAAAGTTGTTCTCTGTCCAAGGTTGTGCTCACACAGCTAGTAAGTATCTGGGTCTTCTTGACTCTAGGACCATAGAAACCGAAAGACAGAATCAGAAATAGAGCAGAGAGAAAAAGAGAGAAATGACTGAAAATGCAATCTGGGAAAGAAGATAGGAAGTGGTTATCAAGTGTACATATTTAAAAGATTGGCCTTGGCAAAAAGGACTATTTCTCTTTTAGATACTGGGAGTATGAGAGTGAGGGGGGATGTCAAAGACTTACTTCTGAGATTAAGAGAATGGTAGGAGAGCAAGAAGAGGCCATCAGATGACTTCAGCTTTCTCAGGAGGTAAAGCCCTTAGCTAGAGAGGAAGAGAGGAGCAGATGCCATGAACTAAAGAAAGGAAGATAAGGTTTGGAAGAAGATTACCTGCACCAAGGACTCAATTGAGAACTTAATACTAGGAATTTGTCATTTACCTAAGTTAGTACAATTGTGAAATGTTGTTCAACATCTGGTTAACAGTAGAGAAGGTAGTTGTCATAGTCATCAAGGGCTGAGGTATAGAAAGATTAGGGAGTTGGAGAGAGAATCTATATAAATCTAACCAACCACCTAATTGGCTGTTTCAGACAAAAATTTGTCTATACATACCACCTGCCTGCTGATTTCCTTCCAGGAATGTATTTGAAACTGTTGCCACAAGATATTTGAGAATTAAACTTGTAAACATTTATTAAAGCAACTAAAATATCTAAAATTCTAAGCTAAATATTAGAAGAAATACAAATTTTAGACAGAACATTGTTCCTGGCCCCATGAAGCTTTAAGTTTAATAGGAAACCATACTATATGAGATTTTATAAAACTTGTAATGATATCTTGAGGGCTGAAGACAAGAAGGATGGCATGGAAGAGGGGAAAGAAAAATGATTTGGGAAATCTCATCACTGATGGTCAACTCTCTATGTGGGACTTGGGAAAGTCCCCTAACTTCCACAGGCTACTGTTTCTTTAACTGTAAAATAAGGGGGTTAGACTAGATGACTTCTGAGGTACATTTCAGCTAAAGAATTAGAACCTGTGAAGAGTGTATTCTATTTTTTAATTTTCTGGAGGACAAAGACTTGTCATATCAATCCCTGTACCCCACAATGTTCCTTGCTTAGGATAATGTACATAGGAGATACCCAATAAAAGTTCATCAAATTGAATGCTCCTATGATAAAGAAAACCACAGGGTTTGTTTGCAATAGGGAACTCCAGGGATGGCCAGGTATTTTCTAAGAGCTCTGATGGGTATAAATAGTAGACTAGGTGTAGCAGTGGACCTGAAGTCAGGAAGAGCTGAGTGCAAATGTGAGCCCAGACACTTACTAAATGTTTGACCCTGGGCAAGTCATTTTACCCTATTTGCCTCAATTTCTTCAACTGTAAAATGAGCTGGAGAAGGAAATGGCAAATCATTCCAGTATCTTTGTCAAGGAACTCCCCCCTAAAAAGGGGGTCACAAAGCATCAAACATACAGAAACAACTGAACAACAATAACAACAAGCAGAGCATCCTTCAACTTGCTTATTTTATGTGGCACTAAATGAGAAGCTTCATGGTCTGGGTTAAGCCCTACTTTTACTAAAGATCTTTATTAATGATCTGGAAGAGAGGGTAAACAGCACATTAATTACATTCACACATATTAAATTGGAAGGTGCTGTGAACCACTTACTAGAGGAGAGAAATAATATCAAGCAGCCAGGCTTAATAAAGAGGTTGGCTTACTGCCTTCTTGGCTTTGGGACATGTGTGATCATAACAAGTACTTAACACCTAAATGGTGTTTTGTATTTTAAGTGTTTGACAGTCATGATTGTGATCTGCACTGTTAGGGATTTCATTTAAAAAAAAAACCCACAAAAATCATCCTTCAGGGCACTGTTCTAGAATTTGGGGCAAGGAAATAGGCCCTATGGCTGAAGGCCTGGGAATGAATGAGTGACAGTAACCACTGTAGATCAAATGACCCCCTTCATGAATGGCTAATAGAAGGATGAGTGGACATTTGATTGCAAATGAGTGTCCCTCAAGGAAAGTAATCCAGGGTTGTGCATTTACATATCCTTGTCCTCTCCTCCTCAGTGAAAGTATATAGGATGTAGAAGGAAGGATATTGGCTACCTGGGAGGGAGCGGGGAGGAGTGGTGGGGGGAAGGAAGAAACTGAACTTCCAAGACATCTATTAGTCTGTTTTCACATTTAGGTCTTGGCTAAATGGCACTCATAGTTAAGGATAATGACACAACTATCCCCAAATCTAAAAACTAATCTTCTAAATAGTTTTAAGGGTCTAAACAAGAACCTTTGCTTTTGTTGATGGGTCCATGCATGTGTGTGTGTGTGTGTGTGTGTGTGTGTGTGTGTGTGTGTATGTGTGTGTGTGTGTTGGGAGCCAGCGTCTCTAAGCTGTTTGACACAGTCACAGCAAGAAGACTCAAGGCAATCACACTGCCTGATGGAACAACATTTCCTTCTATATATATATATATATATATATGGATTTCATGCATACCAATATTTGTAGGTTTATTATTGATTGCAAAACTTACTCATCCTAATACTGGAATGACTATAAAGGAAGGATTTCAGAAAAATTCCTTGAATAAAACAAATTGTAAACTCTGTCCAAATTTAACAAGACTGCCTCTCCCTGAGGCATACAAAAGGCTTCAACATTATGAAATCTCTGGAAAACCCAACACTGGGAATTCCAAGGAGATGCCAGAATGTTTACAGGGAAAACAGATACAAGATGGGTCAGAAAGAATTCCAGGGAAATTAATAGTTTTGCCCCCCCTTATCATACACAGGAATATATGAAAAAGACGGTGAGAAAATAATACAGGTGACCAATATGTGAACTTCAGCAGCCTTAGTTTCATGGGAAAGAATAAAAATGTCACAGAAACTGTGGCTTCTACCAACAAGGCCTGAAAGAAAAATTGGTTATTGTAAGAGTTAACAGATGAGGGGCGGCTAGGTGGCGCAGTGGATAAAGCACCCCTGGAGTCAGGAGTACCTGGGTTCAAATCTGGTCTCAGACACTTGATAATTACCTAGCTGTGTGGCCTTTGGCAAGCCACTTAACCCCATTGCCTTGCAAAAACCTTAAAAAAAAAGAGTTAACGGATGGGTGGACAAGCATAAAGACCCTCACTATAGACTGTTAAGGAAGTGTATTGAAAAACATTACTTACACAAAAAATATAAAAAACTTTTCATTAAAAGAATTACTTAATTAATAACTTTAAATGAATTAACAATTATACAATGTATTAAATAAATAAGGTAACAGGTTAAGGTCATCATAGTCTGAGTAAGGATAAGAAATCAATTAACTATATGATTATTACTTAAACTTGTAATCATATGATCAAAACTTGTAACCATATGAACTATATGATTGATGATGAAAATTGTACACTTTTGTAACCAAGGAAATGATCTTAGCTTGCTTGCTTGAAACATACATGATTCTGAGCTATAAAAATAAATCCAAGCAGCTGACAGTCAGTCAACCTGCTCCTGCCTTTACCCACTTGTTGACTCAACTCATTTTGCTGACTCTATCCCTCCTGTCAGGTTCCAAGGACCCCACGGAGGCTGGACCCCAGCGTCTGTGTGTGTGTGTGTGTGTGTGTGTGTGTGTGTGTGTGTAGGGGGGTATGTGCGTGGGGGGGTATGTGTGTTGGGTAGAAGGGATTACATTTATTTTTGTCTTGTAAGACATCAGGGAGGTGTTACCATGACATGCATGTGAATTGGATTTGATTGAGGGAGGGTCTGTGCCTCACCTTCTCTACCAAAGTCATCTGGGTACAGTGGTTAGATATGAATCAGGATGACTGGAGTTGGCCCTGGAGGCCAGGCAATCAGGGTTAAGTGACTTGCCTAAGGTCACACAGCTATCAAGTATCTGAGGCTCTAACTGAACTCTGGTCCTCCTGTCTCCAGGGTCAGTGCTCTACAATTTTGTCTTAAGTTCTTTAGAAAGACCTATCAGTCCTCTAACAGAAATCAGAAACTTACAGTCTTTCAGAGAGAGGGGTGTTGTCTTGCTCCTGAAGCCACATAACTAGCTAGCAAGGGGGATAAAAATACAATCATCATCACTGTCTGTAATTGATTAAGGGAGCCATGGGTTCTGATCAAAACACCTGAAGTCAGGACAGGGCCAAGGGATCCACAGATTTACTCTGATGTGATGTTAGTCCTCTTCTAGATTCCTTGAAAGGTTTCTCAGAGAGGTTGTGTATGCTGTTAGCAATTTTCCCTTGGACTGGGAAGTTTTGGCTCAGCGTGTGTGTGTCTGTGTGTGTGTGTGTGTGTGTGTGTGTGTGTGTGTGTGTGTGACTTGCTAGTCATTCTAGAGCTGGTCATAGAATTGAATTAAATGAGAAAGGCAGCAAAGGTTTATAAAACTATGCATGTCCTTGGAAACAGTAATACTATTATTAGGTTGTACCCCAAAGGGATCAAAGAGAAACAGACTAATGACTACGCTTTGTGGAGGCAAAGAATTGGAAACTGAGAGGATGCCTATCAATTGGTAATGACTAGTTGTGGGGTAAATGATTTTACTTGAAGATTGTTGTGCTATAAGAAATGTTGAGGGGAATTGTTTCAGGGGGGAAAAATCTTGGGAAGACTTATATGAGCTGATTCAAGGTGAAGTGACTATTAATGTTACACAGTAATAGCAATATCATAACAGTAACCAACTGTTAAAAACTTAGACTAATCAATGATCCATGACAATTTAAAGGACTCATGATGGAAAATGCTATCTACCATCAGAGAGAAAGTTCTAATGAACTCTGTAAATTGAAGGATATTTTCTTATACCTTAGTTTTCTTGCTTTTTACCCCCCCTTTCATAATGTTGCTAATGTGAAAAAGTTTTGCAAGACCACAAATATATGTAATAAGTATTGTATTTTTTGGCTTTCCAGTAGGTGGAAAAAGTGTGGGAAAGAATTCAGAATTAAAAATAAAAACATAAAAAAATTAAAGAGGAAGGGAAGGGTTTTAATGCCAGTGTTTACTCTGACTGAACAAGTTTAAATCCCTACCTATATTTCCCATTACAACAAAGATTCTTAATCATTTTTGTGTTGTCATAGATCCCTTCAGTGATCTGGAGAAGTCAATGGATTCCTCAGAATAATGCTTACAAAAAGAATAAAGTAAAATACATAGGCTTTCAGAGGAAGCCAATTTATTGAAAATCCAAATTATAAACCTTTACATTTAGAGGAAACAATTCAGATAAGACATATGCCTATCTATATTCTATGTTATTAAGTAGGTTCATCTATGACTTGTAGGGGGTTAAACAATTTACTCATGAGAGGTGGTGCTATAGTAGATGGATAGCTGGCTTTGGAGTCAGAAAGTCCCACGTCTAATATGTACTGACAATATGACTTTGAGCTAGTCACTTCATCTCTCACTTCCTAGACAAAAATATAAAATACAAAGCAAGTGTTGATTTGCATTGATAGAAGGAGCTTCTGATATCAAAGAAGTCATAGGTCTAGTCCTATATATATAATATACATATACATACATACATATACAATCTTATACATATGCATATGTATGTGTATATCTCTTCCTATAATTTCTGTCTTCCTTTCTCCCTCCCTACTCCCCCTTCCCCTTTCCTAGCCTCCTCTCTTTTTTTTTGGCTAGCTAGTTGGAACAATACATGAAATACTGAACCTGGACTAAGGAAGACCTGTTTTCAAATCCAGACTCAGACAAGTGCTAGCCATGTGACCCTGGGAAAGTCACTTAACCACAGACTTGTTCAGGTTCTTTAACTATAAAATGGGAATGATAACAGTGCCTACATCACAGGGTTACTGTGAGGATCAAATGAGCACTTTTATAAAGCACTTAGCCCTTAGTAGATACTATATAAATGCTTATTTCTATATATTGTCTATTATCTATTACCTATCTGTTTACTGTCTATTATCTATCATCTATCTTTTAGTGGCCTGTCTCTCTATCTCTATCATCTAGCCACACACACACACACACACACACACACACACACACACACACACACACATACACATCTAATTAGATGGTACAGTTGATATAGAACAAGACTTGGAATTAGGAAGATCTAAATTTATTTCATCCTCAGACACTGGACAAATCCCTTAACTGCTGCCTGCCTCAGTTTCCTCATCTGAAAAATGAGAATAATAATAGCATCTCTTTCCCTGATGTGTCACAGTGAGAATAAAAATAAGAAAATATTTGGAAGCTATTTCATAAACCTTAAAATGGTATATAAATGCTAGTTACTATGATTATCTTTTTTTTTAGGGTTTTTGCAAGGCAACTGGGGTTAAATGGCTTGCCCAAGGCCACAAGGCTAGGTAATTAATTGTCTGAGGTCACATTTGAACTCAGGTACTCCTGACTCCAGCTGGTGCTCTATCCACTGTGCCACCCTAGCTGCTCCTGTGATTATCTTTTCAAGGATTCTCTTGAGTCTAGCCTCAGCATCCTTCATATTATGTCCACAACAACATGAAGCTCAATAAACTTTATGATGGAATCAACATCTATCTTTGAAGGGCCATCAAATGTGTCACATCATCCAATTTTCACAATTTGTGTTAGAAAGTAAAAGTAATACAGTTTCATAGACACAACAGGAAGAATTCAGCATACTGGATGAACCCATCTGGTACATTTGGACACTAGTATAAAATGTACAACAACAACAGAATCTTGTATGTTTCTTTTTTCTAGCCATAATGTAATTTGCCTTGACAATAGGATAGCATCTATAGATTTAAGCTTTTTTGGTTTTGACATTGTGATGCTGTCTTCCCAGACTTGTTCCAATCTGTTTCTGACATCTTCACATTAGATCATTTCTTCCAAGGATTTACTTGGACATTGTATTATTTCAGCTGCCAAGATCTGCCAAGATAAGCTCAGCTCTACAGATAAAAGGTTTCAAATTTGGGGGCTTATTCAATTAAGGCAGTATTCTCCTCTAAAATTAGGCTCAACGCTTAGAGTTGGCATAGAAATTGAGACAGGTGCAATGTTGGGAGAGGAATGAGTTGTGGTCCAGGAATAGCTGGATTTGTGATTGTCCTTGAAGTTTAATGTTAAAAAAAAAGTATTCTACCAAGCTGCAAAAACAAAAATATTCAAAATTCCATGAATCCATTTATTCGAATAAAAAACTTTTTAAAAATATGGGGGTACAGGATGGAGAATGGTAACATGGAACATGAAATTTTGAGTTATCTCTTCAAAGAACTGATCAGAGAACTAAAGGAGACCAAGAGATCATTTAGTCCAATATCTTCATTTTATAGGTGAGAAAATTGAGGATCAAGACCAAAAGCAAAGTGATTTGCCAAAGGTCATATAATTGGTGAGATATGAGCCTTGTACTGTGTTAGGTGCCTTGAAAAAAGTATGACACGGTTGCTGACCTCAAGCTTTCTGTCAAATTATTGATATGAGAAATATTAACAAATGAACTCATTACTGTAAAGATGGGAGATAGCTTTTATATAGAAATTTAAGATTTGAAAAATGCTTTACAAATAGTATCTTATTTTATCCTCAGAACAACCTTATGAGGTAGGTGTTATTATTATTCCCATTTTTCAGATAAGGAAATTGAGGCTAGGAGAGGGTGAGTAATTTTTTCATAAAGTTGCAACAGGGTTTGAAATCAGGTCATACTGACTCCAAATCTAGTGCTCTATCCACTATGCCATTCATTGAGCTGCCTGGGACAGAGTTTATGACCCATATTATTATTAATAATAATATGGTAGGCTGTGATTAAACACCCAAATTAGTAGCAAAAGAAAAATATTCCACAGGCTATTAGAGGAAGGAATGGTCACTAAGGAGAGTTGTAATCATGGAAGACTTCCTGGTGTGGAATGACTTAGACTTTGAAATGGATATTAGGGAGAGGGAAGACATGGGGTGTACCAATGGCATGTATGGAATGAAGGAAGCAAAAGCATGTTTTGGATATGTGTGTGCAGGGGTACTGTAGAGGAAGAAAAGATGGAAATGCAAATTGGGACAATTCTGTAAAAGGCCTTGACTTTGAGAATGAGGTGTCATTATATTCTGTGGCTAGCTAGACTCCAATGAATGATTTTTAGCAGGTGAGTAACATAACATAATAAGTGCTTAAGGAGGATTAATCTGGCACTAGGTCAAAAGGATGAATTAGAGAGAAGAGACTAGAAGCTAACTGTCCAGCTAGAAGGCTATTGATTCATAAAGACAGAAGAGCCTCTGTATGGAGTCAGAGTATCTCCAGTCAGATCTTGATTCTGCCAATTATTTTCCATATGACCTTAGACAATTCATTTAATTGCCTAGGTCTCAGTTTTTTTTTTTTATCTGTAAATAAGGGAATAACCTGTGAGATCTCTTTCTGCTTTAAATCTATGGTCCTATACTTAGAACATAGATGTCCATCTGACTACTAGTTCAGTGCGATTTTTATTATGTTGTGTCTCTTCTTTTTTTTTTGTTAAGAAGTCAGTAGGAGAGATTAAACAGAAGAATGGAATTCTAAACTCAATTTATAGGAAAAACAAGAATCATTTTAAGACTTTTTAAAATTGGTTTTAAATTCAGAACGATTTTCTTATTATTGGATGCTATTTCCCTGAGGTCTTTCTAAATTCATTCAGTTATCCAAAAAATATTTTCTGAGCACTTATTTTTATGACTGAGACAGATGGTATATTGGATAGTTAGCCATTAAACATTTATTAAGCACCTACTATTAGCCAGGTACTATGCTAAAAACTGGAGATACAAAAAGAGGCAAAAGATAGTCTATGAGCTCAAGGAGTCCACAATCTCAAAAAGGAAATAATAAGCAAACAAATATGCACTAACAAGCTATATACAGGATAAATGGCTAATTAAAAGAGGGGTGGCACTAGAATTAAGTGGAACTTAGAAAGACTTTCTAGAGAAGAAAGGATTTTAAATGGGATGTGAAGGAAGCTAGGGAGGTCGAAAAGTAGAGATGTGCCTGGAATGTGTTCCATAGACAGGGAACAGTCAAAGAAAATGCCCAGAGCTGAGAGTAGTGTGTGTTTATAGAATAGCAAGGTGGCCAAAATCATTGGGTCAAGGTCAAAGAGTATGTGGTAGGGGTAAGTTATAAATTGCTCTGAATGCCAAATAGATGACTTTTGCCTTTAGTTCTAGAATTTATTTAATACGGAATAGGTAACACCATCAGACCTATGCTTTAGGAAAATCACTTTAAAGGCCAAATGAAGGATGGTTTGGAAGGGGAGAAAACTTATGGAGGGTAGATCCCAGAAAGGGCATAAGACCTAGAAGTAGAAAGACTTAAGTTCAAATCCTGCCTAACTAATTTAGTGGTATGACCCTGGGCAAATTACTTAACCTCTATCTGACTTGGTTTCCTCATCTGTACAAAAGCACCTACCTCCCAGTGACTTTGCTGTGAGGATCAAATGAAGTAAAATTTGTATATCAATTTGAAACCTTCAATGGTTATCTAAATACTAACCAGCTATTAAAATAATGATAATAATTATGTGTGAAGCCTTGTGCTTGAGCCAGGGTAAGATGCAAAGATGAAAGAATTCAACCCCTGATCTTAAGAAGTTTACAGTTCATTAGGGGAGAAAAATAGATAAAGTCTATAATATTAAATAATATATTACAGAAATTTAGGAGAATGTGATATACCAAATATATCAAACATGAGCAATTCTTTATGAAATCAAACCACACACAGTATTTGTTTTAATGTTCCTAAACTAACAAAGTGACTTTAGTTCAAGACACAAAATTGCAAGAGTTTCATATATGTCCATTTTCCTCAAACTTCTTTCCCCCCCCAGATTCCAGATTTAAAGAATTTTACATTTTAAGTTCATACTGACAGAATGTCGATAGCTACTTTATGGTTGAAAAGGGAAGTAGAGAAATGAGGCAGTAGAAAGGAAGAATGAATTTCCAGTCTTTATTCTAGGCAGAAGCAAATATACCACCACCCAGGTAGAAGCTGATTTCTTGAAGCAACCTCTTCATCAATCTCCCTGATTCCAATTTCTTTCGCTACCAACCCATCTTTCACATGGATGAAAATAATAATCTAATCTGCCTAATACACACTTCCATGTTATCCATAGGATAAAATCCCTACTTTTGCATTGGCATTTCAGGCCTTTTACAATATGGCTCCAATCTACCTAATGATCTATTTCAAATAACTTCTCTTTATATACTCCATGTTCTACCTAAGGTTGACATGTGATTTTCTGCTTCTGCCCCCCAATAATGAGAAAGTACTCCTTCTTTATGTCTCTCTTCAGGAATGCCCATTTTGCTTCAAAGGTATTAATTACCTTCTGTATGTTCTCTTCTCTGATCCACCAAATCAAATTTCCCTCCTGAAATACACCTAGAGCACAATGACTGTTTTTTCTTTTGTCACTTCAGTACATTATACTTTATTTCTTATACTTGTCATATTTCTCCCTTCTTACACCATTGCAATGTAAACTTCTTGAGGGAACAGAATATGAAACCAAATCCCTTTAGTCTCTTCATTTTCAGGGCAAAGCAAAGTGTATTGTACCTAAGAGGCAATTAATAAATATTTGCTAAATTTGGATTTCACTTAGACTTTTCAACCTACAGTAATCATGTCTCCCTCCTCTGAACTCTTAGTACTTATTATCTGTACAAATTTGGCAATTAATCATGGATTGTCTTAGGACAGTTTTTTTATTGACTTGTATTATTTAACTTTTATAGCATCTAGACCCATGTAAGCATAGACTTGAGTAATATTTTTCATTATGGTGAACACCAAAGGAATTTTATTTCAAAAGTTCATTGATTCAGGGTCAGAAGAAATTTAAAAGGTAAACATTTATAGAATACTTCAGAAGACACTTAGACAACTAAATTTAAGCATAATGATTGGCTTGTATTTCCTTTCTTAGCATGTAGGCTCCTTGTGCATAGGAATTATCTCATTCATAGCATTTGTATCCCCCAAAATTAGCACACTGCCTGGCACCTAGGAGCCACTTAATAAATACATGTTGATTAATTGATAAAACCATTTATATTTTTAAAATATATAGCACGCAATTAAATTAAAATGCAAATTGACTCTGCCTCCCACTACTCTGTTATACATGCTTCTGAGGTCTTTTCTTCCCATTTAGATTGTAAGTCACTTGAAAATTGGGTAACATGTCTTGTGCTTTTACACATCATGGGAGAAGTACTTATTATTTATTAATATTACTTGAACCTGCCTTAACATGGCTAGAAATTGTCTAACCCAAAGTATATTATAGCTCACACTGCTCTCAGAGCAAAGCTGGCTGCAAAGGATGCTTAGGTCCCCACCTAGTGCTTATTTTGGATCCACCCAAGCCTTAGGACCATTCAAAACACATGTATTTTTGGACTACCCACCCAAGACTAGAGTCTACTTTAAAACAAAAACCAAAAACTCATGTTTTGGACCCTACCTCACAGGCTTTACAACATTTGACCTCTGAATTTTATTGAATATTTGTCTGTTATATACATTTCAAGCAACCTAGTTATATGGAGGTTACTTAGCTTATACCCTTGTTTGAACTCTATATTATGTAAAACAGAGATTTGAGTGGGATTCACACCTTTTTTCATTTCTCTACTCTGCTGAACTGACAATAAAATTCTTTCAAAAAGTATCATGAGTCTTGGGGTTTGTTTTGGACTGACAGCATCCCCCATTTTGACTAGCTTAGCAGATGATGTAATTCATATTTTTTGCCTGAATATATATGAAACATCTGCCAAAACACACTATTATCTAATTAAAGTATTTTAAATGTCAAACTAAGGTCTTAGGATGTATTATGACAATAGGGAGTGACTGAATTTTCTTCATCAGGGGAGTGTCTTGTGCTTTAGAAAGGTTATTTTCACCTCTATGAGGAGGATTAATTGGAGAAAGGACAGGATAGAAGCATGGAAAACTATTAGGAGATGACTGCAATAGTCCAGAACTGGACATCCTGGAGAATGAAGTCAAGTGTCAAGTAGGTGTCATAAGTGAATATTTTAAACATATTTCTGAAACAAGTAACTGGAAATTCCCCAATTTCATAAAGCCTGTTTTTGATCAAATTAGGGAATAAAGAGGAATGGGAGAGGTCCAGTCAAAAATACTAAAGAATCTTCTGGTAATCAAGGCAATTAGCATTTGAAAAGGATGCATATGGAAAGAATTACATGAACTAAGTGAAACAAGGGGAATCAAAAGAACGTTGTGCACATTAAAACAAAACTGAGAGATGATCAATTATGATGGATGCAGCTCCTCTCAGGAATTCAGAGATCAAGGACAATCCTGAAAAATCTGCTAAGGACAATACCATCCATATCCAGAGGAATAAACCATGGCTTCTGAATGCATACTATGTTCACTTTATTAAAATTTCTTTTATGTTTTTCTTTCCTTTCTCATGGTTTTCTTTTTTCCCCTTCTAATCCTCTTATACAACATGACTAATATGGTAAAGATGTTAAACATGAATATACATGTACAACTTTTACCAGACTTTGGGGAGGGGAGGAGAGGGAGGAGAGGGTAGGAGAAAAATGTGGAACTCATAGATTTGCAAATGGATGGTTATTGAAAAACTACAATTGCATGTAATTGAAAAAATAAAAAAGGATGCTTAGAGATGGCTCCCTTAATAGAAAAAAACAAAAGCACAAAAAGTTCACCTTCTAATCCCATCAGAAGCTCCTCTAGCATGTATTTGTCTTGAAGGTCTTGTAGATTCTTCTGTGGAATGTATCCCCCCACTCTCCCCTGCCTCCTCCCTCCCCCTTGGGTTCTCTCCTCTTCTTCCATATCTCACCTATTCCCCATCCCACATTGGGGGATTGTACCCTTCTTTGTATGGACAAACCAGGTGACTTCTCAGGTCATACCTCCCTATGGACAATGCTATTTAAAGATGATTTATTGGGGGAGGGTCTAGTCCTTTGGCCCTCCCCCCATGCATACTAGTATAATTCTCAACTTGGAGAAATGTTATTAAATGATTGTTCATCTAATTTTGTTTTGCTCTTTCTTACAGTCAAAACCTCTGGTAACATTTGTCCTTGATTAGGACAAATGCTGAGAAGGTTAACAGAAATGAATTTTGCAACAAACCAAGACTGTCAGCAAGGACCCCTCTTATTTGGGGAATATTCACATAAACCTTAGGAAGCATTGTTAATGATAAAGCTAGTGGAAGTGCTAAAATTCCAGCTGAGCTATTAAAATTCTAAAAGATGATGCTGTCATTGCCAGGCAAAAAAAGGATTCAGGGGTTCAAGCAGAAAGTAAAAGAATTCACTTATAATTTAGAAACTGACCAAGAAGAATTTAGAGACTAAAAATATAGTTTATGTATTACTGTGGTTGATAGAAGTTAAGGGAGAGAGAGACTGGCAATGGCAGTAGCAACAGCAGCCACCATGAAGTGATAAGCACTAAGGAAAGGTACAAGGGCATGAGAATTTGTCTGGGGATCACAATCCAGAGCCACTTGCCCTCCTAAAGGAAGACCTGCGACTCCAGTGAGTAGAGGATGAACTTTTAAAGGGGCAAAAAGCAAAAAAAAAAAAAAAAAAAAATTCTGCAAGCTAGGCTTCAGCAATATGTAAACAGAATTACCAGAAGAGCAGGCTGGTTTTCAAAGAGGCAGAGGAACTAGAGACCAAATTGCTAACATTCACTGGATTATGGAGAAAACAAGAGAGTCCCAGGGGGAAAAAAATCTACTTCTACTTCATTGACTATACTAAAGCCTTTGATTGTGTGGATCACCACAAAAATGTGGCAAGTTGAGAGTACCTGATCATCTTACTGGTCTCCTGAGGAACACATATGTAAGCCAAGAAGCAACAGTTAGAACCAAACATAAAATAACAGATTGGTTTAAGATTGGAAAAGGAATATGACAAGGCTGTATATTGTTATCTTATTCATTTAACTTCTATGCAAAACGTATCAGGCAAATTGCCACAGTGGATGAATCAAAAGGTGAAATTAAGGTTTCCAAGAGAAATATCAACAATTTCAGATATGTAGCAGACAATGCCACTCTAATGGCAGAAAGTGAAGAAGAATTAAGAAATTTCTTGATGAGGGTGAAGGAGGAGAGTATAAAAACTAGCTTAAAGTTTAACCAAAAAAAACCCTACGATCTTGACAACGGGTTCCATCACTTTCTGGCAAACAGAGGGAGAAGAAATAGAAGTAGTGTCAAATTTTATATTCTTGGACTCAAAGATCCCTGCAGATAGCAACTATAGCCATGAAATTAGAAGATACTTATCTTTGGAAGGAAACATGACAAATCTGACAGCATACTAAAATCAGAGACATCACCTTGCAGACATAGGTTTCCAGTAGCAGTGTATGGCTATGAGAGTTGGACTATAAATAAAGCTGAGTGTTGCAGAATCAATGTTTTCAAATTGTGGTGCTGGAGAAGACTTTTGAGAGTCCCTTGATAACAAGGAGATCAAATCAATCAATACTTAAATTAATTCAGGTTATTCACTGGAAGGTCAAATACTGAAGCTGAAACTTAAATATTCTGCCCACATAATGAAAAGATGGGATTCATTGGAACAGACTCTGATGCTGAGAAAGATTGAAGGCGAAAGGAAAAGGGGACAATAGAAGATGAGATGTAAATACTGCCATAGAAGCAATGACCTTGGACAAACTTTGAAAGACAGTGGAAGATAAAGGGGTCTGGTGTGCTATGGTCCAAGGCATCATGAAGAATTGGATGTGACCAACAATAGTGCAACTGTCTATATTAAAGATCATAAAGATCTTGACTACTTTGGGAATTTAGTGAGTAGAGGTAAGGATGGATGTGGAGGTAGGATTGGTTAGAGTACAGCTAATTAAAAAAAGTGGAGAGAGGGGAGGATGCTGTCTCAGCTTCACTATCTTTTTTTTTAGGTTTTTGCAAGGCAAATGGGGTTAAGTGGCTTGCCCAAGGCCACACAGCTAGGTAATTATTAAGTGTCTGAAATCGACTCCAGGGCCAGTGCTTTATCCACTGCACCACCTAGCCACCTCTTGGCTTCACTATCAACAAAACTTGACCACTTAAGCATACCCTAACAAATCATTATCTTTACCATACTTCATTATAAGGATTGGGCTTGTATTGAAAACCTCCTAAATGTTTCCATGTTTTTCTTCTTATATGCCTAAGGATTAGCTCAGACCTTAAATCACATCTTCTGAGCAGTTATTTCTTCTTTTATTTTACTGCACTATAGTATGTAGCCGCAGGGTCCCATCATTTGATTGGATCAAAATTTATCCAGAATTGACTTCCATTTTTCTTTTCCCAGAAGGGTTTTAGAACCTTCTGGCTATTCGACAACAACAAGTTTGCAATACTTTTTATTGTTTAAAAAAAAGGTTGGGGGAATGATTGTATATTCAAACTGTTTATTCTAACATGGTATAAGGTGTCTCAGAGATTTAAATATGGTGCTATAAAGCAGAGTTGAGAATGAAAATGGTGAGTTAGAGTCTCCCAGCTCTGCTGGCAGGGTTGAAATTCTGATCTTTGTACAGTCTTTTGCATGCATAAATATAACAAATAGAGATGAATACTGAAGTGAAACAGCTAAAAGGTCCAATTGGAATATGATTGTAGCTGCCAGTTCCAATGTGTGAAAATGCTTTTATTGTTCCAGGCCTTTAAGACCTCTAAGCAGGCTCTGACTCTGTTTCAAAATTCTGCAGGGAGGAGTTGAAAGGAATTAATTTTTTGCCACTGCAAGTATTCAAGGGTCTTAGCTTATCTACTCAGCTAGTTTACAAGTTAACATTCTGGGATTCCCAAAGCCTTCAGGACATGGAGAACTCATCTCAACAAAATCCTTGGGGAAGAAAATAACTGAATGACAAGTGGGAAGGACATTTTGAAGAGGGGCTAAATTGGCACATAAGGGAATGAAAACAGCTGTGTTATCCATCCAGCAGACTGACATTCAACATGACTCTAGAGTAAGAGGTCTCCAACTACCAGACCTTCACTTTGGCTTTCATTTCCCTTTTCTTGCTGAGACTACCATAAAAACTCATTATGAAAAAAATTAAAAAGAGTGGGGGGAAAGCCACTGCATCAGTTCCTTTGAAGCATGAAGGTTGACAATGTCACCATCATTTATGGAGACAGACATCATTTTCCCCTTCTCCTTCTTGCAAGGAAATTTATCACCTTAGTTTAGTGAGAAGCATCTTCTGATGCTTTTTTTACCTTGTTCTATTAGTTTCATCTCTTTCCACTTACTCTACACCACCTGCTATGGGAAATTAATTCCAATCACTTTTATCCCAGCTTTTCTCAGTAAAGACAAATCATTAGAATGAATATTTGGCACAAAATTTATATTGCTGTTCTCTTGCTAATTTTTTTTTTGTATTAAAATGTTTGAGCAGAAGTTTTTTTGAGAGGCCAAAAGTTTCTCAGTGCACGTTGAAAGCTGCCTAACATGGCTAAGGCTAAACTGATCCTTTGTTCTGAAAGTTGGAACAAACCTCATTAAATGAACTTCCAACTCAATATGTATTTATTGGGTATGACGTGCCCAATACTGTAATGACTAATGACTTGTTTTTCCCTGATTTTACAACTAAACTCCTCAGGGCTAACCACAGCCTAGGGCTTGTCTTGGGATTCAAAGAGCTTAGGAATAAAGAGATAAAATAACAGAGAAATTGGGCCCAGTGGATGAGGTTCATTTAATTATTACTTAAAGCTACAAAGAATCTAGATCCTAAGTAGGTAACTAGGAGATTTGGGTAGGGTTGACTCACAAGGAGGAAGTGAATGGGGCAGTGGGAGAGGGGTGTGTGGGGGGGGGGGGCGGAGTTATAATGAATTGGAGTTAGGAGTTCTATAGGGAGAGGGTACATGAGAAGTTACATGGAAAGGGGTAAAGTTCAGTGCTATATAAGTGTTTATTTTTTTTAAACTAGATGCAAATATCTTAAAATTTCCATATTATTCATGAAAATATTTGTTTCTTCCAAAGAAATTCATCCCAAAGTTATGGGATACCTAACTAAATAATTAAAGTGCAAGAAACATTACTTTCAAATTGCAAAATTTCATACTCAAAGCTGGAACATCTGTCACATACTAACCTCTTTGCAATAGTGTACCTCCTTTCACTAAGTCTGAGTCAATGTCTGTGAAATGCTCTGAATTTCTTAGAATAAAAATATTAAAAAATTTAAAAAAATTCATTTTATCACAAACATTCCCTTGATCCTGTTTGCTCCTCCAACAATCCTCCTATCCCAATCTTCTTCTCTGTCACTTCTAAACTTCCTTTTAATTCTATGCTCAATTATGTTCATTAATTCTGTTTGCCTATTCAACTCATTCTTTATCTCTCTGTAAATCTGGTGCTATAGGCAACACTCAATTTCAACTTCACCCTCCACCCATGCTGCCAAATCCTCTAGTGCTTTCTTAGCCTTCATGCTCATTTCTGCTGTGCTAGCATTTGACAACATTGACCAACCTCCTTCTTCTTGACAATCTTTTTTTTTCTTGGTTTCCTCCTGCTTTCTTCTCTTCATCCCAACCCTTCCATCTCTAGCTCCTTTTTCCTTCTGAATCCTTAAATATATGACTACCCCCAAGTTTCTGTTCCTGACTCTCCAGTCTCTCTTCTTTTGATGATTTCATTCATTTCCATGGGTCCAACTGATTCCTACATGTGAATGACTCCAAAATCTCTATCTCTAGTCCTTTATACTCTCTAAATCACAGTACTGTACTCTCCAATTGCTCACTAAGTTAATAATACCTCAAGTTCAACATGTTCTAGAATCAAACAGCATATTTCTGTCAAGATCTTCCTCTTAAATGATTGTCTGTTAATCAACTAACACAAATTTGCAAAATACTTACTACTTATTCCAGTTATTGTCCTAAGGGTTGGGGGATTGGTTTGTTTTTAATTCAAGTTATATACCATATGAGTTTTCTGTTGCAACAATAATTTTTTTGGTCCCCTAATTAGAGCAACTTTCAATAACCAATTGTAATAAGTATTTAACTTCAGCTATTTTAATCTCAAAAGCAAATCCTGATTCACTTTGGCATCAAGGAAATCATAACTTTCAACAGTTAGCCTTTTCTAGCTGGGCATAGTTCATTGGAGAAACCATAATTCTGGAAAGCTTTTTTATCTCTCCTTCCAGATTACTTAGCTGAGAGAAGGAATAGCATAGGTACTGTAATATTTGGTTGTGAAAGGCATAACACAGAATTTCCAGTTACTCTATTTTTTAGTGTCTCAAAATAGTGATATTGAAGAGAAAATATAGCAGGTGCTTACCAGCTTCTCCTACAAAGACTTCCACTGGAGTACTAGCTGGGCTCTCCCCAATGATATTATATGCAGTCATTATCACTTCATAGCGTTTATATTTCTTCAAATCTGCAAAGTTAAAAAAATATGAGTAAGAAATATTTTAACACCCATCTCTCAGGACTATTAGCTATTTTAAAAAATATATATATATATATTCCCTTCTGAACTTCCCAAATCTCTTTAGAAGTCTTTCTTAAATGCAGAGTCATTATGAGAATGTATATAAAATTTCAGCTAGATCATTACAAGTAATGCCCTTCTTGCTACTAATCATTAATTAAGCAGCTACATTGCAGAAAAGCATCTTATTCTGTATTCAGAGGCAAGCACTGCACCTGAATTGTCTTTTCTGCAGTATACTTGGTAAATGGATTGCAAAATATGGCTCTGGCATAGCTATATTATTGGTTCACAATTCTAGTGAGGTACATTATTCATAGTAGGTGTTTAATAGTAATCTATTTGATTTGACTAGAATAGAACTTTGACTAGAACAACATGAGAAGAAAGGAGAAAATAGTCCAAAGACTCTAGAACATGGGTGTACAACTTTTTAATTCTTCTGGGCCATATTACCCAATATAAACTTGTCAAGGATCACATATAGAATTTAATATTTATTTATGACTACAATGTAATTCATATTACTAAAGAATATAATAATAAATTGCAATAATGGCCACATGACTGGATGTTGATGGCCACAGATTGTATACACCTGCTCTAGAGTTATTTATTATCATGTATTGTGTCTAAATCTAATTATCTAGGACTGGTTTTCAGAGGAGAAATTTGGCACTCATCTGGTCTGCAGAAATATTCAACCAATATTCAATTAATACAAAATCAGGTTGAAAGACTTCCCTTTAGACTAAAACAACTCCATCAGTGGGTAGTTGTGAGTTAAGCTCCTACATTTGTGCATGTGTACTTAGATACAAAGGTACAAAGGTGTCATAGTACTGACCCTTTTTACTTAAGAAGGGGACTTTTCTTTTAATTTAATTTCCCAGCATATTGTTAGCCCAATAAAGGTTCAGTGAATCTGATCCCTTGATAGCCTTCCAAATCCACCTTTACAGAGAAATTTACATGGGTTTTTGCTTGCCATCTCTGGGTTCTGAGTCCAGCATCTTTCTATGGTTTCAAATTCACATTAAATGATATCTGTGCCATCTCTGGAATAGTGTTACCTTATAAATAATACATAATCACAGGAAATAGCTTTTTTGATTCAGATTGACTGAACAATAGAGTTCATTCTAATGACAAGTTGTGAGGGGGAAGTGAGGCCCAGACAGGAGGAAAATGGCACATATGTGAGTAAAAGTAAGCATGTGGTTTGTGTGAGGTATAAGCCTAACTTTTTGGCCTGTTTCAGATATGTGATTCAAAAGCCTGGAGCAAACACTATCTAGTGAACCATCATCACTATAAAACAGTTGGCCTTTTAACTTTGCTTATTCATTTTCTAACCCAGTGCCCTTCTCTATCAAAAACAAATTCTTTGAGTCCCTCCCTAATCCTTTCCTTGCAGCTGGAAACCATCCCTGTGGAAGAATTAAAGGAAAAGCAGTATGATTTGGTTTAAATTCAGATGGAATTAGAAAGAAAGAGTTAACAAGTCATATTTCTCTTACTATTAAAAACCATGAAGACCTATAAGTCATTAAATTCCTTTTCCCAATATCTGTTTGTGTTTCCTTTTATTTTATTATTAGTAGTATTATCATTAGCAAGTGTTGAAAAGCAGAGAAGTCATTAATTCAAGCTAGTTTCTGTTTGGCCCATTGAGAGGGCCAATAATACTTGCCCAGATTGTACTTTCCACAGTTACAAAGGTTTGGTGCCGAAGGCAGTGTTCACTTACGTGTTAATTCATACGTTGTTAATGCAGAGCTGCTGTTCACTGTCTTGAAGCTGCTTTGGGCTATTCAGGGTAAGCAAAGCAGAAAGCTAGTTACCATGCAGGGAAATAGTTATTGTAAATGATGTACAGCAGAGACAGAGGGAAATGATGCAAACCACAGTCAGGCCCAGTTCTAGCTTTAGCACTACAACTCAAAGGGCGATAAAATCCACACTACCTCCCATAACACATCAAATCATACTATTCGCCAGAGATTACTGCATTCCTTCATAAAATAGAAAGCCATGAAAATATACGACGTGGGGGAAATGTGTTTATTCCTTTGATTAAATGGAACAAATTAGTATTTGACAAGATATACCATAGAGCCATACTAGAAGAACTCAAAGCTATTTCTGTTGGGGAAATTACTTTTCCAATTATTATGTAGTGTGCATCATTTTCAGCCTGTTCAGGCTGAAGTACAGGGCATTGGTCCTAAAAGGACAGAATAAACCTAAAGCTGAAGGACACTTGAGATCATGAATTTCTATAATATAACTAAAATGATTAAGCATCTATGCTTGAGGTTGGAGGATCTCTAGTATCAAAAAGTATTCTGTTAAGTTTGGAAAAAAAACACGAACACATACATACACAAATACACTCAAAAAAACAAAAAAATCAACAATAAAAGAAACCCAGGGAAAACATCACTGCATGTTAGTAATTAGCAAGGGACAGTTAAGGGATATGTCAATATTTCTTTGTGAAGGCAGTTGAAGTCTCTCTGAAAAATCATTTCCCTTCATCAAATTTCCTTCCCCAATTATGACTGGATCTGTACCATTGGTATCAAGCCAACTTTAAACTACAGCAGTGAAACATAAAAAGAAGGAAAACAGTTGCTATTTGATCAAGTGGACCTCTGCTTCTACAGATTATTTGGATGAAAAGAATCTATTTTAAATGAAAGGTTACCACCAAATGAGTTATCAGGAAGCAGGGGGCATGAGAGAAATGCAGTTAATAGCACTGTAGTAAATAACCTAAGACAATGGAAGGTGGTAGGGAGCAATATAGCCCACCGTCAAAGCAGTTAAAATGCAGTCCTCTCATTTTCCTATTGTGTTATAATGTCATAGTTGTTGTTGTTTAGTCATGGCCAACTCTTTGTAACCCCATTTGGGATTTTATTTCCTTCTGCAGCTCATTTTACAGTTGAGGAAATTGAACCAAACAATGCTAATGACTTGTCCTAGTTCACACAACTTTGTGAGCATCTGAGGTCCAATATGAACTCAGATCTTCCTGATTCCAGACCCAGAGCTCTATCCACAGAGCAACCTAGCTACCCTAAGGTTGATCAAATAGTATATCAATTATTAGAGTTTATTTCTGATTCCAAATGCTCATAATTTGTCAGCAATTCTACTGAGCTCTACCAAGAGGTGTTTTAACTATATCTGACTAGTCATTTAATCCTATGTAAATATAGAATATTGGTCAGGAGGGAAAGAATACTCACGGGTGAGCTCTGCTCTTAGAGCTGAGGGATTTTTGACAGTCTTGGATTCTGTTCCAGGTCCAGCTTCATATTCCAACTCTCGATAATAGATTCGGTATCCCACAAGAAGACCATTCAAACTCTCATCCCTTGGTGGCTGCAAAGAAAAGGTCAAATTTACTTAATGAAGGATGGGAATTGAAATAAAATGAGTGGCCTTCTATTCCTGATTTCAGTGTAAATTAGACAAAGGTGACTACAGAATGTGAAGGGATATCTGACTGGATAATCTAACAGTATAAATGAATAGGAAAAATTTAGATTTTTTTTTACAAAACAAGACTTAATGTGACATAGTGACATTGATTCCTGGGCTATGATGTCAATGTGCAAGTTTTTTAGAGCATTGAATTTCTTGATTCTGCAAGTTATTTAAGTCTTTTCATGTGTTCATGTGCACATGTACATGTGTGAAGGTGGGCAAGTGCAATTTGGATCACTTAACTAAACCAGAAGATAAGGAGCTAAAAATATTGACCAACAAAGACCAAGGAAGAGTACCCACATACAGCTCTTGGGTTATAAGTTAGAATCTACTGGCTTATTTTACTATTTGTTTTGGATATCAGTCAGTCAATCAGTAAACATTATCCTTACTTTGAGTTAAGTGTTGGACAGACAGGGAAACTCAAGAGACAAGGAACTCTTTCTGTTTATATGGAGGCTGAAACTAGAAAGTCTTTTGGAGAATTTCCTTTAGTATTTTATTACTTTTCTTTACCACATTTAAGGCTTATTCCTGGGGCAGCTAGGTGGCCCAATGGATACAGCACTACCCTTGGAATCAGGAGGACAGATGCCAGTCTCAGACACATGACACTAGATGTATGACCTTGGGCAAGTCACTTAACCCTGATGGTCTTGCATCCTGATTCAAGTCCCACCATTTCCATGAACTTTTCCCTTACTCCACCTCATAGTAAGCTTTCCTTTCTTTTGTACTTTTTGTTCATACCATGAAATTAGGACCTTGTGTTTTTGGAAGCAGTGTCATCTAGAATAGAACCTTGACCCTGGAGTCAGAAGGTCCACTTGACAGTTGTTTTTTGAGCAAATCACTTTAGCACTGTGACTTAGTGATAGCAAAAATACTGGAAACTAAAATAATGTCCATCAGTTGAGGAATGCTTAAATAAATCATGCTATCTGAATGTGTTGGACATGCCATTGTGCTATAAGAAATGATGACAGGAATGATTATATAATCTAATTCAGAGTGAAGTGAGCAGAACCAGAAGAACAATTTACAATGTCAATATGAAAAAAAAATGAACAGTTTTGAGAGCTTATATAATAAAGAATGGAATGAGTAGATCTAGGATGTAAATGTGTGTAATAACAACACTTTAAAAATAGGCAAATGTGAAAGCTATTTAAACTATGGTCAATACAATGACCATCTAGGATTCTAGAGGACAGATGATGAAATAGGCTATTTGTGGCAAAGAAGATGGGTTTAAGGTACAGGATCACATATTTACATATATATTCACACATGTATAAATATGCATACACATATCTATAGTCACTTGTGTGACTATATATATATATATATATATATATATATATTATATACAGACCTGTGTATGTGAATGTATTATATACACACACAATCATTGATGGAATTTGTTTTGTTTGATTACGTATATGTGTTATAAGAATTTTTTCTTTTCTTTTTTTAAAGTTAGAGATTGGAGGCAAAGAAAATAGATTTCTTTTGATTTTTAAAAATACTACAAATGTGAAATGTTGCACACACTTTTAGATGAAGTCATATCATTATTTTTACTTTGCTATAAGAGAATTTTCACGAAGTGGGAATGATTTGTAATTATTGTAATATAAAATACAAAACACTTCAATAAAACTTAAAAAAAGAAGACTAGACTAGGTGATCTCTAAGATCTACTCTATCACAAGTTCCTAAGATTGCTGATAAAAATGAAGGTCCATAATATCTTAGCAGAGTAGAGACATGACTAATTTGTCAAAAGTGATTGAATAACAACAATTAATGTTTATCTAGTGCTTTTAAAGTTTACAACCTGCTTTACAAATATTAATTCATTTTATCTTCACCACAACCCTGAAAAGTAGTTGCTATTATTATTCCTATTTTACATACAAAAACTGAGGCACAGAGATGGTTAAGTAACTTGCCCAGAGTCTAAAATCCAACACTATTTCTATAAAATCATGCTGGGTCCAGAGATTATGAAGAATAGAGAGACCACTTTTATCTTAGTGATGTGGAATGTCTCATGAGGAGAAATGAGGGGAATTTTGAATGGTAGTAATGAATGTGGAAGTGTGTAAAGTAAATGGAAGTAGGAAAATTCTAGGTAAAATTAATAGACCAGTTGTAGGTAGAACATGAGATATATGTAGAGAAATAATGAAAGACAAGATCAGAGTGGGATTATATAGACCTTAAATGTCAGTCAAGCTAAGGGAGCTTCTGGAATTTTGAGTCAGTGTCTGGTAGATCCCAGATATCTCTAAGAAATACTATATCAAAAAAAAAAATCAATGTGCTCAAGGAATTACATAGACCTTAGAATTAGGGGTGAGTTTGGGCCATGCCAGGTCTAAAATCAATGGATTTAACCAGAAATGAAACTTGTTTTTCATGGTCAGGTAAATGACCATTGAACTCAATGCATTGTACCTTCAGTAACAGTTTCAGTCTCTATGAGATTCTGATTCAGATCTATGAATATACATATATCATAGGTTCTGTCTTAAAGTTCAACCTTAAGATCTTTTACATCAGATGTGTCACACAGGAGGTCTGGGCAGCCCATAAAGCTGGAGTGAGATATATAATAAAACATGGAAATGTTACATTTTAAAAATAAATTAATACATGGCTTACTGGGAGTCTCATTATAGATTAGTGATTGCTGTTTCTATTTGTTTGACACTGTTGTCCGAGTCTAACTTTTTCATTGTGCACATGAGAAAATAAGGTCACACAAGTTTTAAGTGACAGAGCTGGAATTCCAATCCAGGTCTGCCTGCTCCAAATCAATGATCTTTAGTATATAAGGTTATTTATTCTGAGATAGTGTGCCTGACAGATCATTTTGTTTGAAATAACATTTTTAAAAGGTGACAAATCTTTATCAATGTTAAGAACTGAAAACAACTAAAAAAAATACATTGAGCAGCAAGATGGTCTAGTGAATAGAGCACTGGACCTAAAGTTAGGAAGATCTGAACTCAAACACAATCTGGGTGATCCATGTTTGCCTCTATTTTCTCATCAGCAAAATAAACTGGAGAAGGAAATGACAAACTACTCCAATATCTTTGCCAAGAATACCTCAAATAGGATCACAGATTTGGACATGACAGAACATCAACAAAAATACACAGATTTTTGCTGTGAGAATCTTAGGAGTTTTATCATATACTAATTGCTGGTGTCACTTCATCATAAATTCCTTTCTCTTAATAAAGGCTTCAACCAAAGAAATGTTTGTCCTGGCCTAAGCCAGGGGGCTAGGTGGAGTGAAAATTCTCCCAAAACTATGTGTAAACCTACACAGTATTAATAACCAACTCATTGGCATCTGATCTAACTTGATGTGGTAGAAGCACGAAAAGGGAGACTGGGAAGTTCAAGGATTTGAAATTAGGTCTCTTAAGTAATAGATGGACTCAAGGATTCATCTTCAAAACTCTTTCCTTGTTCCAGATTACATATACCACAGCTTAGTAGTAAGCCTCTGCAGAAAAAGTCTTCAGGAAGCCCTCACAATTTCCTCAACATAGACTTAGAAGCCCAAGAAGTGATGACACTGATTTTTTTTTTTCCTGTGAAGTGATTCACTTCACTGTAGGAAGGAATAGACTTTACAGGATATTTGGACTAAAATGCCTTTTGTGAGGATAAATTGCTATTTCCACAGCAGAGCAGCCCAGAAAAAATTATGATAATTCATCTCACACAAATCCTGATGCTGAAAATTAAAGGAAAGGTGATCCCAGAGGAATCAGGATATTGCTAATAGTGTTATGGAGTACTGTGCCCCAACAGACTTTACAGGTATGATAGAGAAATGTGCATACTTTTTATTAGGTACAAAGCAACAATACCCTATATGTAAGAGAGTATGCTGATCAATTTTTACTGTATTGAAAAGGATATTTGAAAGTGTATGCTCAAGTGGATATTTTCAGTGTTGTAAAACAAGTAACAAATGTTACATGGGACCCCTCTTTGTAAGATAAGGAGAGGAGAGATGTCAAAATGAGATGATGATGGATAACAAGATGACAGAATAATTCAGTTTCTATTTTGCTGATTGATCTTCTGCTAGGAGAACACAGAATTAAAATGGTTAACAGAAAACAGAAGCATAAGATAAGTGAAGATATGGTAAGAAGGCACTTAATGCTCCCAATAAGCCTGTTTTCAGGTTTAGATCAATCATTCATCAGTACTAGGGAAGTTGTGCTCACTGAGTTACTATCAGATCTCTAACAATTCATAGAGAATAGGAAAAGATATAGATGAAATGAGATATAGGTAAATATTCTAGTTTTTAAAAAGGAAAGATTTTAACATGGAAGATTAAAACAAAAACAAAAATTATAGGCTAGTAAACAAAATTCTCAATTATAATAGTGAAGGAGCAGTTTGTGAACAATAGAAGAGAATAGGAATCACTATGAGCCAGCATGGGTTAATCAAGAATAAAATCGGGGTGGCTAGGTGGTGCAGTGGATTGAACACCAGCCCTGGAGTCAGGAGGACCTGAGTTCAAATCCAGATTCAGACACTTAATAATTACCTAGCTGTGTGGCCTTGGGCAAGCCACTTAACCCCATTTGCCTTGCAAAATCCTAAAAAAAAAAAAAAGGATAAAGTCATGCCAGCCTAACCTCATTTTCTTTTCTGATACATTTGCTAAACTAGATAAGGGGAATGTCATAGTCACAGCATATTTATATTTTAACATGGCATTTTATACATTTTACAAAATCTCTCACAGTGTACTTATTAACAAAGGGGAGAAATGTAAGCTAGGTGATAGTGTATTTATTTGACTTTGGAACTGGTTGAATAACCAGATTCAATGACAGTCAGGCTATAGTTATGGTATGGGGATAGAAGGTAATCTTGAGTGCCTTTCGCTTTATTCTGCTCCTCATTTATATTAGTGACTTAGGTAAAAGTATGTTGTTGTTCAGTCTTTTCAGACTTGTCAAATTCTTCATGATCACATTTATAATTTTCTTGGCAAAGACAATGAAATGGTTTGCCATTTCCTTCTCCAATTCATTTTATAGAAGAGGAAACTAAGGCAAACAGGGTTAGTGACTTACCCAGAGTCACACAGCTAGTCAGTGTCTAAGGCTGGATTTTACTCAGGCTTTCCTGCTAAAAATATAGATAACATGCTTAGCAAATTTTTGAATGACACAAAGATGGGGTGCTTAACTAACAATTTGAAAGACATAATCAGAAAACAAAAAATATCACCATAGCTTAAAATGGTTGGATGAAGATAATACAAGTACATTTAATAAGATAAAGCAAACATTTTAAACTCAGACTCAGAAAACCAACTGCACAAGTATAGAATTAGAGAGACAGTTAAAAAAGGCAGTTCAAGGGGAAAAAAAAGGATCTGAAGGTCTCAGTGGAGTATAAATTCTATATGACTCATCCTATGAAATACCAGTTATAAAAGATAATTTTATTTTAGTTTGCAGTGAAAGGAATACTTTCCAGATTGAAGATGTGATAATGCCAAGGTACTTTGGTCCTATGCCATCTGGATTATCATATCTTCTTCTGGGTACCACATTACAGAAGAGATATAAACAAGATGGATCATGTCCAAAGAAGGATGACCAGCATGGTGAAGGGACTCATAATTATGGTACATTAGGATTGGTTCAGAGGATCACAGTTCCAGCACTAAAAAGGACCTCAGATGCAATGTGATATAATACTCTCATTCTACCAGTGAGAAAACTAGGACCCAGAATAACTAATTGAATTGTCTAGAGTCAAACAGAGTAAATATGAGAGATGGAATTTGCATCCAGATCCACTGACTCAAGAGTTGGTTTTCTTTCTACTGTAAAGAACAGAATAAATTTAACCTGAAAAAGAGAAGACTCAAGTGTCTGAGTGATTGTCCTGTGGAAGAGGACTTTACCCTGTTTAATTGAAATCAGAAAGCAGAGTGAAGAATAACAGGTGGAATTACAAGGAAATTTTATTGGAAGTAAGGACCAACACCCTAACAATCAGAGTATTCATAAAAGGAATGGGCTGCCTCCAGGGGTAGTGAATTCTCCATTAGTGGGAATTTTCCAGGGTAGCATATATGACCAGTTGTCAGTAATGCTGTAGACAAGATTTGGAGTGGTAGTAAATGATCTTCAAAGCCCTTCTAATGAAAAAAGCATCTTTAACAAAAACTAGAGTTAATAGTTCATATCCACATGCCATTTTATGAATATAAAGACCTTTCACATACATTATCTCAATTGATCCCTGTAACAATGGTATGAGGAAGGAAATATAACTAATAATTCTTGCAAATAAGAAAACTGAGGTTCAGGGAAATTAAAATACTTGCATGAGATCACAGAGATAATAAATGGTAGAAGTGGAACTGAAATCCTGTTTTCTGGGAAAGAGTATAGCAATCTCTTCTGAATCATATTGGTCTTATATATCATTTGAGGATTGGGCCTCATATGAAAGATATTGGAATTGTTAATGCGGTTGAGTAAATATTGCTTAGAAAATGGATTGAGACAATCTCTTAACTTGGCTAGACTAATTACTGTGATATATCATTGGATAAATCACTTGAACCTGTTTTCCATTTGGCAGTTGACTAATAATCATTAAACATATGTATCAATGAGGATAGATTATAACTGATGATCTTTTTGATGGTTTTAAGAGAAGGCACAGTTAGTACAAGGCAGCTTGGTACTTTGGAAAAACTTCTAGGAGTAAGGATACTGGTATTCTATATATGGTTTCCTATTAATTGTGCTTCTTAGCCAAACTATATAATTTTCAAAATCTCAAGTTTCTCCTTTGGGGTTCTTTTCCTTCTCTAAGATTCTATAATTTTATGAATTTCTCAATGCTCTATGCTAAAAAATTGAAGTAGTAGCATAGATTATCCAAAATACAAGTTGATAAAAGTTATCCAAATGTGATAGTACATCATATGATTTCACAAACCAATCTTTTAAGTTACATTTTAATTAATAAAAATAATTGAGCATTTGTTGAATATGGTATGGAGTTACCACAGAATTTTGAACAATCAAAATGTGCTCTATGTTTTTCTATCAGTCTTCATACTGTAGAATATTAAATTATGTTAAATAATGGATATATATTCTGGAGCAAATTGATGTAGCTACTGAAATCTCTTTGCTTAAACTCATATTTGAGATGACTGCTTTTGTTATGCAAAGATAATAGGCTCATTTGATCATTGTTGTTGTTTATAAAAGTAACAGAGGAGTGAGGTCTCTTCTCAGTATTATAAGTAAGAAACAATTTAGTAGTTTTTCTTTTATATATGAATAATATAGAAGTCTAAGTATTTCTAATTGTAGTATCTATGGTCTAAGTATTTTTAACTGTAGTAACTGTAAATGTAAATAAATAATGATACTTGTAAACATAGGTAGGTGTTAGACTAGATGACCTTTGGGGTCCCCTAAGATAACAAATGGTTGTCTTTTCTTTCACCTGAAACCTCTATTTTCCTCTACTTGTTCCATTTGCCTAATTCTCCTCCTCCTCCACCTCCTCATTTGATTCCTCTTTCTCCTTTTTTCCCCTCTTCTTCTTCCTCAATGGTACTAAAGTATGGAACAGTATACTTTGCACTGTGGATAAAGAAAAGCATAAGACATAGAAGTCACCTTCAAAGAACTCATACTGTAATTGGGAAACATGTTCTAAAAAATAAAAAAGAAATTGGCCTTTAAAGGCTATAAGGACTAATTGGCAAATCACTGGTGTAGATGATAGCAGTTCCTATTGGAAGCGGTTGATGAAGGCTGTCAGGAAAGCTTCATGTATGACATGAGACTTGAACTAAACTTTGAAGATCTCAGATTGGCAAAAAAAGGAAGGTATTCTGTCAGTCTTCATACTGTAGAATACTGAGTTATGAGGAAGACATTCTAGGCAAGGGAACATCCATTGAGTGGAGATAAAGAAGCAAGAAAGTAAATTAAATAGATTGCAAAATATAGGAAATCTAGCCTATGGTCCAGGGATTTATATACAACCAAAAATTATGAAATATAAACCAGGTAATTTCTGTTTAAGTCTGATGAATTTAAATTTTTTTATCTAGAATGAATTTTTTACAGTTAATCCCTCTGTGTATAACACAGAGAATAAAAATAAGCAAAAAAAATAAGCAAAACTGAAAACACATGAAAAACAGATCCTTTAGAATAGAATTTCTTATATAAAGAAAGCCAGCAAATATTCCTAATAAGCATACAAAAAATCTTTAATTTCATATCTGGTATTATACTACTACCTCACACAATGTAGACCTCCCCAGGGGGAAGGGGCCTAAGCCTAGGTGAAACAGAATCATAACAAACAGTCTTCCGGTACTTTTATTGATAAATTTTTTGGGGCTAAGTTGAAGAGAGACTAAACCTCATGCTTAATTTCATACAAGGTCAGTTGTGTAAGTAGGGAATTACCTTATCCTCAACTACTCATTCCTCAACTCTTTCTAACCTGGATCCTTTCCACACTACTCTATAAAAATGGCTATCACCAGCTGAAAATGACTGTCAGATTCAACTCTAGCCTATCCTTTGAGTTTTAGTTCTCCATTTTCAACTTCCTGATGGACAATTCCACATGGATGTCCTGCCAAGAACACAAACTCAACATATTCAAACTGAACACATCAACTGCATAAAGCCTAGCAGAAGAGAACTGTCTAGATATAATTGCACAAAGTATGGACAACAAATTGAGTTAACAAGAAATCTTAATATGAGGAGACAAATTTTTATCTTATAGGAATTACTACAATTTGCCAGGGAGGGATTCATAACTAGAAAATGGCTCTGGAAGGATCTAACAAAAGAATAGAATATATACAGACTTGTATATTAAAAAATAGATCAATAGATAGATATGAACCCAAGGTAGGTAGATCATGGTGGACACCTTTTGATTGAGGATCAATGGAAGGAGAAGTAGACGTAACATTTTCTTAGGAGTCCACTTTAGAATACTTAGAAGAAAAATTTAGAGTGGAGCTTGGGAAATAGATTCTTTGTCTACCACAGAGCTTGAACTTGTAATGATAGAAGACTTCAAGTCTATGGACATTTTCTGGAATTCTCTGCCAAAAGTGGAATGCTGATAAATTTGAGACTTGCTTGAATAATTTCATCCTTGAGGAAACAGGTTGTGGCAAGGAGAATTGTTCTTCTGGAATCAATCTGGATTAAAAGCAGTATGGATGATGAGATAGAAACAATAGGTATTTTGAAGCTAAGTGGTCACTCCATCATAGAATTTATTATTGGGAAAAAGAAAGCTAAGAGTAATCTGACCTTCAGTCAAGATTATTTTTTCAAGGTGGGGAGCTTCAAATGGTACAGAGAAAGGAAGGAGCCAGTGGCTCATTATTTTGCAGGGAAAGTTGGCCTAAGAAGCATGGGAAGTTCTCAAGAATGAAATTAGTCCAGTGAGGAGGAAAAGAGGCAGCTGCTGGATGTGGATTTCATTGACAAATGAACACTCAACTCTTACTTTGTTTCTGTTTACTCTTTCTGAGAAAAACAGATATTTAAATACGGAAGAATATAACCAAATGCTTAGCTGGCAGTGGAAACACAAGATAAATGAAGAAATGGCAAGACATCATCAAGCTGTATTCAATTAGATCACAGTATCAGTCCTGGACAAACTAAATATTAGAGTACTGACAGAACTGGCAAAGAATATTATTAATTCATTGTCAGTTAACTTTGAAAGATATTAAAAAATGGGAAAGGTGCCACAAGACTGGAGAAAAACAGCTGTTTACCAACTTTCAAAAAATAAAAAAGGCCCCCAAAAAGGTAGAATATGCAAATTATAATTCAGTAAATTTGATTTCTATTTCTGGAAAAATTCTATAACTCATTAAGAGGATAAAGCACTGATCACTCAAAACAAACATGACTTTATCAAAAACAGGTAATGCTAAATTAACCTCATTTACTTTTCATACAGAGTAACTAGTTCATAGACCAGGGGAATGCTACAGACCTAGTATCCTTAAATTTCAATAATATTTTTAATAAAATCATTCTATTCATGTGAAAAAGAAAAGAGAGTTGTGATATAGGCTATAATATTATATAAGCAGATATACTGTATAGTATCTTGTACATTTCTTGAAAGACCAGATCCAAAAATAGCCACCAAGGATTTTTTTCTATGTTGACAGAAGTTTTTAGAGGGTATGTCCCTTGGGAAACTGTGCTTTGTCTTGTGCTATTCAACATTTTAATCAATGATTTGGATGAAACTAGAGAAAGCATGCTTTTCAAATCTGTAGATGACACAAAATAGTGATAATCCAAACTTTATCAAGAGCCAAGATTACTTTGACATTTCTTTTTAGGTTTTTTGCAAGGCAAATGGAGTTAAGTGGCTTGCGCAAGATCACATAGCTAGGTAATTATTAAATGTCTGAGGCCGGATTTGAACTCAGGTACTCCTGACTCCAGGACTGGTGCTCTATCTACTGTACCACCTAGCCACCCTATACTTTGACATTCTTGAAATGAACTTTATTGAGTTTGGAAAAAAATATGACAATAGGTGTAAAGTTCTATGCTTGAGTTAAAAAAAATCAAATACATAAGTGCTTATGGCTAGTTCAAGATGAAAAGATCTGTCATTTTTAGTGGACTCCAAATTCAACATGAGTCATTAGTGAGCCAATAAGGCTATTGCAATATATTGTAGACTACATTAAAGGAAACATAGTGAGCAGAATGAAGAAGAAAATACTTCACTATACTGTGTCCAAGTCAAGCTCCATATAAAGAACTGTTTAATTCTGAGTCTCCTCCCAACAAAAGTAAGCTTTATTAATGCCCTTTGTTTTTATATGATAGTCATTTTATCCCTACTATCAGAATCAAACCTTCCCTTGTCATACAAGCAACAGCAATGAGCAACTGAGACAGCAACTGATACAGATGCATGCAACATGCTGCCCTTGTAGCATCCTCCCTCTTTGCTGAAAGAGATATGTGGTTCATTCTCTGTTCTCCAAGATTGAGGTTGGTTATTGTAATTAGTCAGAGTGAGGCTTACATTTAATATTCTTTTCATTTATGCTCTTGTAGTCATTGTGTATACAAGATATCCCAAAACTCTTGCTACAGTTTTAAGCTATTAATGCTTAAAACAAGGAGCTAAATGGTGCAATAAATAGAACACTGAACCAGGAGCAAAGAAGATCTGAGATTAATTCCAGGTTCAGTAACTAACTACTTGATCCAGAGAAATCAAATATGCTCTACCTGCCTTAGTTACCTTATCTGTAAAGTGTGAATAATAAAATAGCACCTAATTCCTAGGGTTATTGTGATGATAAAATAGATGACATTTCAGAAGTCATATAAAATTTTAAAGCATCAAAAAATGCAAGGTTTTATTACATTAAGATTTTTGGGACACAGTGTACTTCTTCTGGTTCTGTTTAGTTCACTATAAATTAATTTATACAAATTTCCCATGTGTCTCTCAATTTATCATATTTGAAATTTCTTAATGAACAATAATATTACATTTCAGTAAAATATAACACTTTGTCCAGTCATTTCCAATAGGTAATGAGAACTACATTTTAAGAATGACACAGATCTCACCTTTGTTAAACTCTTCATAATCTCTTATCTGAACTATTGCAATAGCTGTGTAATAGGTCTCTAACTCAGATCACTCTTCTTTTGAATATATCCTCCATACAGCTGTTGAGTGATTTTCATAAAGAAGGGATCTAATAATATCATTCCTTTATCAATAAACACCAAAGATTCCCTATTACCTCTAGAATAATACTCAAGTTCTTTTGTACTCAGCTCTTCACTTCCCAGCTCTAATAATTTTCAGTCTTCACATGTATTACTCTCCCTTGTACTACAATTAGTTAAATTTACCTTCTTCCTGTTCCTTACAAGTACCTTTTCATATTTCAACTTTTCACCTTTGCGTTTGCTGTTCCCCATGATAGTGATGCTCTCCCTTCTAAACTCTATCTCACAGAATTCCTTTTTTCCTCAAGACCTGACTAAGCATCATTTCTTATCTGAAATTTCTCTTGATTCCTTTAAATTTTTTTTATTTATTTAAGGCAATGGGGTTAAGTGACTTGCCCAAGGTCATGCAGCTAGGGAATTATTAACTGTCTGAGACCGGATGTGAACTCAGGTACTCCTGACTCCAGGGCCGGTGCTCTATCCACTGCACCTAGCTGCCCCTCTCTCTTGATTCCTGACAAGGCCCTCCCTCCTTAAACTATCATGTATTTATTCTGCATATGCATATAAATTATATATATGTGTGTGTGTGTGTGTGTGTGTGTGTGTGTGTGTATGTGTGTGTGTGTGTGTGTGTATACGTATATGTATATATAAATTTCTTCTAATAAAATGTAAAATCCATGAGAAAAGAAAATCTTTCATTTTTGTCTCTGAATTCCCAGCACCTAGAGTATAGTAGGCAATTAATAATTACTTGTTGGGGTGGCTAGGTGGCACAGTGGATAAAGCACCGGCCCTGGAGTCAGGAGTACCTGGGTTCAAATCCGGTCTCAGACACTTAATAATTACCTAGCTATGTGGTCTTGGGCAAGCCACTTAACCCCATTTGCCTAGCAAAAAACCTAAAAAAAAAACTAAAAAAAATAAAATTAAAAAAAAATTACTTGTTAATTGATTGCCCCAGAAGGCAGTCAAGGAGCAATGACAAGTTAGAGAGGGGCAGTAAAAGAATATCTTCCAATTAATTGAACCTACCCCAAAGTTGATTTGGGGTTGATTTTGAATAGAATCAGTATCCCATCACTGAACAACTTCAATGAGGTACTGGATTATCAGTTGGGAGTATTTTGGGTCATAGGTGCCTTGTACTCTGAAATCTTTTTCAATGATTAAATTATGCAATTATCTCCATTACAAATTAATTCTGCTGCTCCAACAAACTTCCCTATTTTTGCCAAATGCACTATCACATTCCCAGTCACCTAGATTTTTAATCTTGATTTTCTTGGACTCTTTTTTACCTTTGCCTTTACATACAATAAGATGACTAGCCCTGTTGATTCTGTTTTTACAATTTCTCCTTCCTTTGTCTCCTCTCTATTCCCAATTTCACTTTTCTAGTTCAAGTCTTCATTACCCCTAGCCTAGACTTTGGCTACAGTTTAACTGATCTCCTTACCATCATGCCCTCTTCTTTTTAATCTACAATTCATGTTATGACTAATCAAATTTCCTTCTTGTATTAAAAGTAAAATAAATACTGACACCTAGCTGTTATAACCTCCATTATTTACAAAATATAATAAAATTTCTTAATCTGGTCTTCAGGTTCTCTATAATCTGGCTCCAACATACCTTTACTGTTTTATTTCACACCTCTCTCCTTCATATTTCAGTGAAACCAGAATTCGTTCTGTCTTATAACCATTTCCTACCCTCTTCCAGGTTTAATTCATTGCCCATATTGTATGCTATGCTTAGAAATGTTTTCTCTGACACTGACACCTATTTTTTTTCAAGACCAAGGCAGGTGCCTTTTCCTCCATGAAGTATTCCCTGACTTCTTCAAGTTGAAGTGACAATTTCCTCATCAAATCTTTCAAGGCTCTATGATATCTTATCAGAGAAAGTAATAACATTCTTTTTTGTTGTTTTTGTTTTTACAAAGCAATGGGGCTAAGTGACTTGCCCAAGGTCACCCACCTAGGTAATTATTATTTTTTTTTTAGGTTTTTTGCAAGGCAATGGGATTAAGTGGCTTGCCCGAGGCCACACAGGTAGGTAATTATTATTAAGTGTCTGAGGCTGAATTTGAACTCAGGTACTCCTGACTCCAGGGCCAGTGCTCTATCCACTGTGCCACCTAGCTGTCACCCCCCCCCCCCAGCTAGGTAATTATTAAGTATCTGAGGCCAGATTGGCCCAGAAATTAATAATATTCTAACTTCAAGTTACATATGTGCGTCTGTGTGTGTGTGTGTGTGTGTGTGTGTATCTCACATTAGGTTACAAGTTCCTTAAGAATAAGGATTGTAGTTTTGTTTCTGTTTAGCTATTTTATCCCTAGTAACTAGCATAGTAGGTAATTAATAATACTTGTTAAATTGAATTGGACTGAGAATAGTATGTTTTGAAATTATCATCTGTCATGTTCCTGAAATTCCATTTTTTTCTGGATCCTAAAGGTTTTTCACTAAGACTTTTGAACTATTAGTACTAGAAGGAAGCTTAGAGACAATCTAATTCAATACCCTCATTTTACAAATGTGGTAATTAAGCCTCAAAAAGGTTAAATAAGTTGTGCAAGGTCACATAGCTAATTAATGGCAGAAATAAGACTTCTTAGCCTAGTACTCATTTTATACTAGTACTCTATTTTATACTGCCTGTTATTTTCAGAATCATATAATATTTCATGATAAATGAAACCACTGTTCAGTGATCCTCTATCAATGTCAAACAGAAAATAAGGAGACGTAGATTTATTAAATGATTTTCTGTCATGAAAATTTTTCTAAACAGAAAATAAATGGAAGAGGGATCCTCTGTGAATAAAAAGAATCTTCTATATGTTCCTGTTTGCTGATAATACTATACTCATTACATTAAATCATCAAATACTCCAAAACCTTCTCAAAAGGTTCTATGACCACTTAAAAGAAATCAGACTAACTTTGAACACAGGGAAACAACAACAACAACAACAACTCACAAACAAATGGATAAAGCATGCATGTCATCCAGACTATGACATGAAGCTGAATGGACAGTTCACTTGAATTCATCCATTGCTATATATGTCTTGGACAGGTACATAAACAATGACCCAGATCCAGAACCAAAGTAGTTAGAATGTTCTCATATGCCAACTATATTGAATTTGTATTATATTTATTTTCTATAAGTTCTGCCATATTTGTATTATATGTCTCTCCTAGAGAATATAAACTCCTTGAAAGCAGCATCTGTTTCACTTTTATTTTTTCACTGACTAGCACAAGGCTAGGTGCTTAATAGAAGGAGTTTAATAACTATTTGTTTATTGAATGAGGTTAGGAAAGGGAACAGCATTTTCAATCATCCTAAGATACTCCCCCCAAAATCTTTATACAAATGACTTTCTGATAATGCTGCTTTATGACTACAAATCACAAAGTAGCATAATTTCCAAAGAATTAGTTTTGTAGTTGACCCAAAGGACAATAGTGACAATAAGAAGAGGCCTAAAAGAAATTGTCCAAGCAATGTATGATCAAAAAAGATGGTAAGATAGCCAGGTAGTGAGATATAGGCATTCTAGAAGAAAAGGCCAGGATTCACTGGTAGCTCTGGAATGTTAAAGGATCTAGAGAAAGGTTTCAAGTATACTGGGAATCTCCTCCAGGGAAGACTTAAGGGAGGACCTGGACAAGAGGTGGCTAAGAAAAGAAGGCATGGATGGCCTGTGATCTGGTGCAACAATCAGTGTATTCATAGATGCATTGATATCTTTACTCACATTTGGGGGGTTCTAGAGTTAGATCAGAAAAAAAAGGAAAGATTCAAAGATAGTTCTTTTGGGAAGAAGAGATGCCAGAAATAGAGGGAAGGGGGGCCTCAATGAGACACTGGGTCCCACCAGAGATATTTGTTTTTCATTTGTCTTTCTGACAAAGACCATGCCATCAGGCAAGCATGTGAACTGGATTTGAGTGGGGGTGCTGTGCTAAGTCACCAGCCTTACTTTCTCCTCTAGTCATCTGGGTCCAGTGACCAGATATGAATCAGGATGACAAGAGATGGTCCTAGATGCGAGGAAATCAGGGTTAAGGTTGTCTAGGGTCACACAGCTAGTAAGTGTCTGAGACCATATTTGAATTTATGTCCTGCTGACTTCAGGGTTGGCGCTATACCCACTGTGCCCTCTAGTTAATCACCATGCCATCTAGCTACCCACCATGGAAGAGATATATATCCTGAGGAATTAACTTCTCTAAGGGTACTATTCAAGGTACTTCATCAGCTCCACATGTCTGTTCAATAAGAATCTAGTTTCTAGATTGTATTACATTATATTATACAATATCTTATCTCATCTTGTATTATCTCATCTCTTAACAATAATATAATATGAATATAAAGATTTTCTATTTAACCAAAGAACAGAAAAAGTCTACATAGAGAAATCTCCTTTATCATGTGGGAAAATGACTATGTGAGTGAAGTTTGTATGATCCATCAGAAGTTAAAGAATAGTTGGATTAAATGCTGTAATTGATATGAAAATATTAATAGCTATTGTGGCGATATTCTCATCTTGAATATAATGGTTCTACTGTTTATAATGTAGTTTTAAAATCTGAGATTTCAAATACAAATGGCTTCTAAAGAAGAGACTGATCATCTCACCACAAATATTTAAAGTCATCTGGTTACAAGAGGAGCCATATTTAAATGGGTCAGCATCATTTAAATTACATACTGCATTTGCACTTTTAAACAAATTGCTTAAGAAGTTTACTTTTGAAGTATTCCAGTTTGAATGCAGATCTATATTTAAACATATTTTCTTTGTTCTTTTCACTCATTTAGTAAGTAAATTACTTCCATTTTTAATTATTCATGAATTGCCACTTAGTTGACAAGCACTTATTTCTGTAATATATCATATTTGCCACCATCTTTTTTTTTCCTTCTTACAATTAATTCACTTTACTCTGATCTAAAGGGGGACAGATGATGGACACATATGCCAGCTCCTCTGGCGGGATCACTCACCACTTCATGGGTTTGTTCAACATATAGCCAAGAGTGTCTCATCGCATTTATTTTGTTTGAATACCAGACTAACTCTTCATACAGTAGTAAATGACTATACTCATCTGCTGTTTGTTAAATCCAAAGATTCCAGCTTCTCACTCTTTGATAAAAAATTGCTGGCAAAACTGGAAAATAGTATGACAAAAACTAGGCATAGACCAACATCTCACATGCTAGAGCAAGATAAGGTTGAAATGGATACAGGATTTAGACATAAAAATGTAATATAAACCCATTAGGGAATTTGAAATAGTTCACCTGCCAGATGTATGGAAAGGGGAGGAATTTATGACCAAAGAAGAGGTAGAGAACATTATAAAAGACAAAAATGGATAATTTTGATTACATTAAATTAAAAAGGTTTTGTGCAAACAAAACCTTTGCAACTAAGATTAAAAGGAATGCATTAAACTAGGAAACAATTTTTACAACTGTTTCTGACAAAGAATTCATTTCTAAAATATATAGAGAACTGAGTCAAATTTGTAAGAAAACAAGTCATTCCCCAATTGATAAATGGTCAAAGGATAGGGAAAGACAATTCTCAGATGAAGAAATTAAAGCTATCTAGAAGCATATGAAAATCTGAGGTACCACCTCACACTTATCACATTGGCCAATATGACTGAAAAGGAAAATGAACAATGTTGGTGGGGATGTAGGGAAACTGGGACACAATGCATTGTTGGTGGAGTTGTAAACTGATCTCCTTTCTGGTGAATAATTTGAAATTATACCCAAAAGGCAATAAAACTTTGCATATCCTTTGAAGCAGCAATATCACTACTGGATTTGTTTCCCAAAGACATCACAATAAAGGGTAAAAAACCCACATGTACAAAAATATTCATAGCAGCTCTTTTCACGGTGGCAAATTGAGAGGATGCCTATCAATTGAGGAATGACTAAAGAAATTGTGATATATGAATCTGATAGAACACTATTGTTCTATAAGAAATTATGAGTGACAGGATTTCAGAAAAGCCTGGAAAGATTTTCATGAACTGATATGAGTGAAATGAAGAGAAGAACATCATCTATGCTAATCACAATATTGAGTGTTGATCAATTATGATGGATTTGTCATTTCAGCAGTATGATAATCAAAGACAATTCTAAAAGACTTATGATAGAAAATACTATCAATATCCAGAGAGGGAATTGTGGAGTTGATGAGCTTATGAGTGTCAATTTTTAAAAGTTGTCATATATTATGTCATTTTTTTTCTCCAATTTTTTTCTTTAGTTTGGATTTGATTTTTCTTTCACAATGTGATTAAGATAGATCTATGTTTAGCATAATTACATGTGTAGAGTCTACATCAGATTGCTTTCTGTCAGGGGGAAGGGGAGGGGAGGGGGGAGGGAGAAAAATGTAAAACTCAAAACCATGCCAAAAAATGACTGCTGAAAACTATCATTGCATGTTGCTGGAAAAACAAACACATAAAAATATTTTTAAATAAAGACTAATCCTTCATTTGATTGCTACTTTTTTTAGGTCAATTTAACTTCAAAAATAGAATTAGGTTCCTATATATAAAAAGGATGCTTGAATATAATATCCTTGAGGGGTGTTAAAAGTTACACACTTGCTGAAGTGATTACCAGTTAAAAAGCTGTGCTCCTATGATACCCTTCTTTTTATTCTTTATCCCATTCCATTTTTCCCAGGACCTTAAGTTTTCTGATAGAGGAAGAAAATTCAGGGTGCTATATGTGATGGGTTTCTTCATTCTTTTGTCTATAAGTCAGTTGAGTTCTTGAGAGACAAAGAAAGGCAAGAGACAATTCCTGCCATCCAAGGATTCACAGGCTAATGAGGGAGACAACATGCAAACAACTATGTACAGAATAAATAGGAGATAATCCACTGAAGAAGTCAGTAACTTTAAGGGGTATGTTTCTCTTAGATTTTCTCATAGAAGATAGAATTTTAGCTGGGATTTGAAGGAAGCCAATAAGCCAGGAAGTGGAGATGACAGAAAGTATTTCAAGTATATAGAACAGCCAGTGAAAATGACTGGAGCCAGGAAATGGAGAGTCTTGAGTCAGGAACAACCAGAAGGTCAGATTCCTGTATATTCCTAGATCACAGAGTACATAGAGTAGACTGTTTTTTTCCCCCAGTGGATTACTGAATACTGTTATTCTGCACATAGAAGCCACTAAAGGATCTGCCCCGTGGGCTTGTTGGGGGGCTGCATCACAAGTATATGACTCTGCACATCAACACTGGGGGTGGGGGTGAGAACAGATCATTCTACCCAGTCACAAGATGAGGTCTTCCAAAAAAAGGACCAAATGATCAGGTACCAGAAGAAGCAGTGAGAACACAGAAAGGTGGAAGAGAGCGGGGTGGATTTATGTAGCAGAGGCTCCATCCCCAAAACAAAACTGGTCTACTACTTGGTGCTGCCCATTCTTTGGAGGACTTCTACTGAGGTGGCTCTGAGGCTTCATGGTCATGGAGCTTACTTGGCCAGAGGTTTTCTGAAGTTCCTTCCAGCAAATTTAGCCTTGCTGCCCAGTTCTTCCTCAATTCTGAGAATTTGGTTATACTTGGCCAAACACTCAGATTGGCAGGGGGCCCCAGTCTTGATCTGCCCAGTGCAGAGACCCACCACCAGGTCTGCAATGAAGGTATCTTCAGTCTCTCCAGAATGATGGGAAACCATTACTCCCCACCCATTGGACTGGGCCAGCTTGCACGCCTGGAGAGATTTGGTCATGGAGCCAATCTGGTTCACTTTGAGCAGGAGGCAATTGCAAGCTTTCTCATTCACAGCCTTTTCAATGCGCTTGGGATTGGTCACTGTGAGATCATCCTCTACAACCTGGATGCCTGCAGTTTCAGTAAAATTCTTCCAAGCTTCCCAATCATCCTGGTCAAAGGGATCTTCAATAGATACCACTGGATAGTCCCAGATGAAGCTCTTGTAAAGGTCCCTAAGCTCAGCAGGTGAGATGTATCTGCTGGGATCATCAGGAGACTTGAAGTCCAAGTCATATTTCCCAGACCAGAAGAATTCAGAGGCAGCAACATCCATGCCAATTACAACCTTGTCAGTATAGCCAGCCTTGCCAATCACTTCCTTCAGCAGCTCAAGAGCTTCTTTATTCTCCAGGATGTTAGGAGCAAAGCCACCTTCATCTCCTACATTGGTGGCATTCTGTCCATATTTCTTCTTAATCACATTCTTCAGGTTGTGGTAGACCTCAGCTCCAATGTGCATGGCCTCCTTGAAGTTTGATGCTCCAACAGGGAGGATCATGAACTCTTGCATTGCTAGCTTGTTACCAGCATGGGAGCCACCATTGATCACATCGAAAGCTGGAACTGACAGGATGACTTCTTCATTGCCTGCAAGATCAGCAATATGGCAGAACAAGGAGACACCTTTCTCTGCAGCCCCAGCCTTACAAACAGCCAGAGACACTCCCAATATAGCATTTGCTCCAAATTTAGATTTATTCTCAGAACCAGCCATCTCTATCATCAATTTGTCACTCTTCTCCTGCTCCACAACATTCAGTTATCTTGCTAATCAAGGTCAGGGCAATAATTTTATTGATGTGCTCAACTGCTTTTGAGACACCTTTCCCCATATATCAAGTCTTATCATTGTCTCGGAGCTCCAGGGCTTCATGGATGCCAGTAGAAGCCCCACTGGGCACAGCAGCTCTGAAGAGACCTTTTGAAGTGTAGAGATCAACTTCAATGGTGGGGTTTCCATGAGAGTCAAAGATCTCTCTTGCAATGATCTTCAAAATCGACATGCTGAATTTCTGGTCGGGGCTGGCTCCACGGGAATCAGAGGAGAGAGGCCGAGGGCTAGACTAAGTTTTAAGAAGATTGGTGAGGTAGAAGGAGTTCAGGTTGTGAAGGGCTTTGATGCCAGAGGATCTTATATTTGACCCTTGAGATGTAAGGGAGCCACTGGAGTTCACTGAACAAGGGATGATATGGTTAGTTCTAAACTTGAGGAAGATCAATTTGAGAACTGAATGAAGAATGGACTGGAGTGGGGAGACTCTGGCAGAGAGACCAACTGGCAGACTATGGAAAAAGTCCAGGTGTGTGATGATGAGGGTTTACACCAGGCTGGTGGTAGTGTCAGAGGAGAGAAGGGGGCATACACAAGAGATGTTCTGAGGGGAAAATCAATAAGATTTGGCAAAGGATTAGATACATGAGGTGAGAGAGTGAGATAAGGATAACACCTAGGCTGAGAACCTGAGGATAATACTAGGAAGACGGTAGTACCCATGACAGAAATAGGGAAGTTCAGAAGTAGGGAGCTTTTAGTGGGTGAGCAGGAAGAGAATGAGTTCAGTTTTTAGATATGTTGCATTTAAGATATGTTGGGGTCATTAAATTTGAAATGTTTAATAGGCAGTTGGAGATGTACATTGAAGGTTAGGAGAGAGAGAGAGAATAATAATTATAGTAATTAAGCTGGTTTTTAATCTTTAGAAATTTGAGGAATCCTGCCACATCCTTCTAAAAAAAATAAACTCTACTTGCTTTGGGTATTTTCCTTCTGTGTTTGACAAATACCCTCTATATACCCTTCTAGGGTATGGAGTTAGGAAAATGACAATTAATAGATTAATGGGACTTGGTGGGGGGGGACTCAGAGGTAAGCAGCCATAATAGAACCTTTACTTGAAAATTGCTTGAGAATGAATAGACTGTATGATCCTCAATAATATTATGAAGATAACATGCAGATAAAGCTGAGGCCTACTCTTCACTACAGCCTTTAAGAAAACCCTAGAGGAGATCATTGTTATGTAAGATAATCTAATATTAGTAATATTATAGGGATCTCCAATCTTTCTTGTAGCTAAGAGTGCTTTTCAGAAATGATGAGTTTCTGGGCCAAAGCAATAACTTCCATTCCATTCACATGATGTTTCAATGGAAATACCTGAAGGAATGTGAAAGGGCAGAGTGGTTTTAGAAGGGAGAGAGAAAGAGAGAGAGACTGAGAGAGACCTTCTTCGTATGCATAGCCACTCTAGAACACAGGCTGATTTAAATGCAGGAAATTATTATACACTAAGTTGGCAATCATTGTGTTACACAATAGGAATAAAAAGTAAAAACCAAAAGACAGTCCCTACCTTCAAGGATCTGACATTCTAATAGAGAAAGAAAACATAGAAAGAAAAACTGGAAGACAGGAGGGATTCTATATATGGGCCAGATGGTGGAATCCACAGAGAGAGTTAAGTTGAGAGTAAGGTAAAGCTTGGCTGGGGCCCCCATGAAATGGCAGTCTGAGCTAAGGAACTCACTGATTTAACATATCAAGTTTCATTATCGGCCATTTGGTTGTGATTAACCTGCTGGGGGCCTCTGATCCAGAAGATGTTAAGAACTCCAGCTAAGAGGATGGAGACTTTTAGATGGTAGGTGCTATAAAAACACCAGATTGCTATCTGCAGGGTTCCTGTAAATTCCTTCCTAATTCACATTTCTTATAAAATGCAGTAATGTGACATGGAAGAGACCAAAAATATATTTCAATCATCAGAATGCAAAAGGGAAGTAGGGGTTGTATGGAGGTGAGTAAGGTTGGGAGGGGGGAGGGGATTCATGTCTTTTTCATGCATGGCTTCACACCTGCTTCTTGCACCATAGGAAATCAAGGTAGTATTAGAAAATCTACATCTAAACCCTTCACAACATGTACTTGTCTCTCCTGAATATGTCTTGATCTTTCCCCAACTCTGTACTTTTACTTGTACCAATTCTTCTTCTTGTCCTTCCTTTAACCAAAATACTACCCACCTTTCTATACTCAATACTCAACAAGTATTTCTTCCACCAACTGGAAGCCATCTCTCACTGCTTGGAAGTTGTGCTTTGTTGATACCAAACAAATGATAATTACTATACCCTGACCTGCCTGGATAATAGCTTTTCTATGTCTCTGTTTTATCTCTTTTTCTAGACTGATTATGATTAACCTGCTCTATGCTTCTGATCTAGAAGAGGAAACCACAGCTGGGGATTGTATCCCAAGGTTTTATCTCTCCTCAGCAGCACTTAATGCAGTACAGCATCAATTCACCATAAATATTCAATAAACACTTGGAATTGGTTATTTTTGTTTGTTTGTTTGGGTTTTTTTAGAGACTGGGTCGTACTCTGACAATCAGGCTGGAAATATACTGGTTACCCACGGGCCAGAGGCCAATTAGATGGGCAGAAGTTTTAACCTATGGTTTTCCAACCTGGACCAGTTCATCCCTCCTTAAACAGATTAACAGCCTCTGCTCCTGGAAGCTTGTAATATTTGTACCAGATATTGTGGACACATGCTCATTTTTAATCCTACCATAGCTCAGATTTGAATTCAAGTGATCCACCAGTCTCAGTCTAGGCAGCTCAGGAACTACAGGCATGTGCACCACATCCAGCTCTCAATACACAGGAGGGTGGATAGATGGAAGGAAAGAAGGAAGGAAGAAATGAAGGAAAAAAGGAAGGAAGGAAAGAGAGTGAGGGAGGAAGGGGAGAAGGAAGGAAGGAAGGAAGGAAGGAAGGAAGGAAGGAAGGAAGGAAGGAAGGAAGGGAGGAAGGGAGGAAGGAAGGGAGGGAGGAAGGGAGAGAAGTTGGGGGAAAGAAGGAAGGGAGGAAGGAAGGAAGGAGGGAAGGAGAGAAGGAAAGAGAGACTGTTTTATGAAATATGTGTAACTTACCTGCCATTGAACCAGGACAGAAGAAGTGGTGTGGGGAGTCACTGAAACACAGCTTGGAGGTTCTCCAGGAACTAGAGATCCATAAGAAGGAAGGAAGCAAACAAAAAGAATGATTATATTAATAGTACATTTTTCTTTCATTAAATATTTCCCATACCAGGCTTCCTTAAATTGCAGTAACAGAGGCTATAGCAATTAGATATGGCCTGAGTCAGTTCTCAGTAAAACTGTCAGTAGGTGAAGATGGCCTTGGATAGTCCACCCCTTTCCAAGACATTTTTTTTTCTATGTCCCTCTTCCCACCAAGAATTCTTCTGGGCTTCTTTTGCCTTCTATCACAGATTTCTCTTAGGAAACTATCTGAAATGGAGACTGAGTATTTCTAAGGCTCAGGTGTAAGAGAATATGATCTCTATTTTTTCTTCAGAAACAAACCCAACAGAATGTATCCATCCAAATGAGGGATATGGTTTTCAAAAGATATTCCTTTGGGAGGCAATATTGCTCAGAACATATTTAGGAGTGCTTGGGAATGGCCTTAAAAACCTAGAACATAGGGCTGCTGTGCTGGGAATCAGAGTTCTTGGTCACCAGTGTTACTTTAGGTAATCCACTCAGCCTCTCTGGGTTTCCTCATTTGTAAAACAAGAAGAGTCAATTTGACCTTTAAATCCTTTCCCAGCAACTTTGGAGTTTATGAATTGGATTGGATTGGATTTTTAGAGACAACTAAAAATTGTTCAAAGAAAGGACTAGGAGATAAGATAGATGATCAGAACAAAGAAATCAGTTTTTGTCATAAAATAATTCAACTAATTTTCTTGTTTGGCTCACAAGCTGCCTCTGAAGGAAATTTCAAAGATTTTGAAGAGGGGCAGATTAAGACACTTCCATGCTCATTGGCCCCTTGCTGGCATCTGATCTAGCTAAAAGACAAGTGTGAATGAGTAACCCTAGATTAATCCCTTGATATCTAAAGGGTTGAGGGAGAACAGGAAGAGTTGAATCTAAGATGATTGGCCACAGAATAAGAAGGCACTGGCCTCCCCTCCACACACTCAGAATCCTTGGTAGGCTGTAGAAAGGCTCTACCTCTCTTTTTTGAGATTATTCATCACTTTGGTTAATTTTTCCCTTGGACTTCCAGGAAAGGGATGAGAGAAACTTGTCTCTATTCCCTACCCTACCACCACCCCTCCCTGACCCAAGAGATAACAAAATAGAGAGGAAAGAGGAGAGACAGAGAAAGAGAGACAGGTAAAAAGACAGATAGGCAGGCAGGCAGGAAAACAGGCAGAAAGATAAAGAGACAGAGACATAAAGAGAAAGTTGGATGAAATCTTTTTATGGTTCTTATAGCCTACCAAAAGAGAAAAATTCTTCCTGACTCTATGACCAGCTACCATTAATGTGAATCTGCAGCTAGAGGGACCAGACACCCAAGGCATAGCTTGGTTACACACATCATTAAGCAGGAGACTGAAGCACCTGTCCACAGACAATGGGGCTGAGTATGTTCATAGAAAGTGTCTCAGAACATCCAGAGAGAAGAGGAATTTCGAAGACAATCCTAAGTATCTACAGGTATATAAGGATGCACAGTTCTGAAAAGTAGATTTAAAAGCAAAAATCCTTTCTCATCACAGTCACACCTGGTATATGTGAATGTGAATATGTGAGACTACCCTCACTCTCTCAGGCTTATTTGTAGTTTCAGCCTCATTTCTAAGGGTGGAACAAAAGCCCTTTCTGTCCAGCTCTTAATGGGATTTCAAGAATCTGCAAGATGGAGGAAGTGTTATCTCTCTTTGATATGGGAGCCTCCCTTTGAAATCACACACTATAGGGAACAGAGCACATGCTGAATCCAAACCTGCCTCAGACACTTATTAGCCAAGTAATCAGGGCAAGTCACTAAAACTTTTTAAATTCTAGTTCCTTCATTTATAAAATAGGGATAATAATAGTCCTGCTTCACAGGGTTATTGTGAAGATCAACTGAAATTCTATCTATATTTATCTACTGATCTTTTTGAATGATCTTTTTGCTTTGCAAAACCTAAAGTGCAATATTCACAGGATGAGGCAGTTGGTAGTGTTTAGACTGTTGATCCTGGAAGCAGGAAGAGCTGGGTTCAAGCCCCACTTCTGATAGGTACTGGTAATGTGGTCTGGGCAAGTTACTCCTCAGTTTCTCCACATGACACTCAAAGATTAAAATTTACTAATCTGCATTAGTGGAGCCTCTTCATTTGAGAGTTCTCTCTATCAGTGGAATCCCAGGCCCAATCCGTATCCCTATTCCTATTCCTGAGATGAAGACAATGCTTTCTTTGAGCAGCCCTGTGGCTTCCTCAAGGAAGACCCATGCTAAGGACCTGGTGACCAAAAGTCCCAGCTGCAGGATTACATTGGAAAAGAAAAAGAATCTAGAATGTTTTCCCAGTTTAGGAATGAGTCAGGGAGAGAAAAAGAAAAGAAACCACTCTATTCCAGGAAGGAAGGAAGGAAGGAAGGAAGGAAGGAAGGAAGGAAGGAAGGAAGGAAGGAAGGAAGGAAGGAAGGAATTCCTGAATGGAAGGAAATGGCAAGTGGGGGTTCCATCAGAGTAACTATTTCCTTGGTTGAAGAAGAAAGAACATGATGTTCATCCCCCTTTCATAACTGTGAAGCAGCATGGTGTAGTGGCTAGATCATTGGAATTAGAAGTTTGTGGGTTCAAGTCATGTCTTAGATAATTAATATTTCTGTGATCATGAACATCTCACTTAACTTCTATCAGCCTCAGTTTTCTCACTTGAAAAATGAGGGGAGCTTAATGTGATGATTTATTAGGTTCTTACCCAGTTTTACATCTATGATTCTGTGAACAGGAGGCAGAGCTGCAGGCTGGAGGAGTATATTTAAGCAGCAATGTTGATATTCTTTCTGATCCAACATATCCCTGCTCCCCATCACATTTACTTCAACTGTAAGGCTTTTCTACTTTCTTAGGAGACCCCCAAATTAGTTAATGTTGGTGAAATCATTGGGGTTAAGAAAAATTGTTGTATGTAATAACCACTGTTATTAGAAGGCCACCTCCCTTCTCTCCTGTCCACTGTTCAATTTCCAGTTTTTTCTATTAAGCATAAACACCACTCACCCTGACTTAAGAACAGGCAGCCAAATCTTATCAGGGGCACACAGTCCTCTTCCGTGTAATGCTCTGCCGGGAGCCCTGGGATTTGTTTGGCAAAATAATCTCTGCACATTGCTAAGGAGTTGAGAAGCTTTTTACAGTGTTGACCCCTTTCCTGTTCTATAAGGTCAACGGAGCTCTGGAGTTTGAGAAGCTAAAACTTATGACTTATAAAACACCAAATTTTAGATTTGAGATCATGGGTGAAATGGCTAGAGAGGAAATTTGTTTTTCAGATGGTGACCCAAGCACTTTAATAGAAATGATAGCCATTGGGGAAGGGGGTATCAGAATAAAAAGGAATCTGAATTATTAAGTGCTGCTGGATATAAAAACTGTTCTGGCTTTTATCACTAGGAACTCCCCATGCATGAGGCCAATCCTTCTTTTTTGGGTCTAACAAGGCCGCTCTTCTTGGCCCTGGACATATTTGATGGAGTTGTCTCCCAGTCTCACTCCATGCCTGGTGAGATCATGTCATTCAAAATTACAATGAATCTTCAGGCCTAACTCTTCTGATGCAGAGAAGGGGGGGAGGGGAACCACCTAAAGCTTTTAGAGAGTTTCATTTTTGTCTTTAAAGCATTTCAATCATTTATCTGTGTTAGAAGAACAGAAAGTGGATTGTGAATGAAAACAACTGAAGACATTTCTTCAAACACAGCCCACCCAGTTGCATTTATCTTTAATGATTCTTTGTAAATTATTCAACTTCTGGAATGATAATGGATCATAGAGATTTTGGAAGCCAATCAAAGAAACTTTAATTCCATTTGCAGGCCCTTGAAGGGTTGATTTATGACGATGGGGCACATGAGGATACTCCAAGCTGCCTGTCATTAATTGAATTCAGCTCTTTTCCATATTGTTCCCTATGAAAAGAGCTATGGGAGACCTTTTCCCTGCTCAGGTACAAAGTAGAATAAAATCTTCAGGAATAAGTGTTTAAGAGCTCCCCAAAAAGCATCTGGAATGAATGGCAACTATTCCCCAGGCACAGTTTTAACTGATGTACTGACCCTAGCCTTCTTACCATCTTGCAGTGTAGTTACTGCCTCTGTCTCAGCACTGAAGTCACTGTCTCCAATGTCATTGGTTGCTTTCAGGCGCAGCTTGTAGGAGGTGAAGGGATTCAATCTGTATAAAGTTAGGAGAATCAGAGTGAATTCTTAAGCATTTTCAGACCAGTTTTGTTTTGTTTTCTTTAGTTTTTATTAGGGAGCCACGAAAATAAATCCTATTCAGACAGAACTGAAAGGGGCATTAATATCTCAGTCCAATCTGGTATTTTACACACCTAGTGGTTTAAAATATGAAAGGATTATTAGCCTGAGGGAAGAAAGGGAGTGGGTGGTTGTCTTTCCTTTGCCTAAAGATTGTCTCCTTGAGTTCTTGATCTGGTAATTTCCATAGAGGAATTATATTTTATATCCTTTTTTTATTCTTAAATTGTGTGGTCTTAATGTTTAATTATTAAAATAGTTTTAAATTGGATTTTATGTTTCACAAGTGCTACTAGGGGGAAAAATTGCATTTAAAGAAAAAAAATGACCTTGAACTTACTAGACTAAGCCAAATTTTGACTTAGCCCATAATAGTTGTAGAGGGAATTCTGGTTCAAACAAAGATTGACTAGATGGTCTCTGAGGTCCCTTTGCACTTTGAAATTCTGATTTTGTGTCTCTATAAAGAAGATTGAAGCCATCCAAAGTGAAATCTCTTTAACTTCCTTACTCTCCAACTCTATAACTCTATATTTTTTCTTCCTTTCTCCCTTCATTCCTGTCTCAAAAATAAAGGCATGTCTTCTTTTTAGCTAAGGTTAACTTTCACATCCCTGCTCTTGTTCCTATTTCCTCCCACCTCTTCTGGGACATTATAGTATGGTGGAAAGAACACTGACTTTAGAATCAGGGAATCAGGCTTCAAATCCTGACTATAAGCCTTTTGGGCAAGTTATTTAATTTCTTTGGATCTCACTTTCCTCATGTGTAAAATAAGGAGAATGGATTGGAATCCTCAAAAATCCTTTTTTTTTCAGCTTTACATATATGATCTTACAACCTCTCCTTGAAATTTACTTATTCCCTATCTTTCAAGACACTATTCCATATTCTCCCCATCTCTCCAATACTCCTTTAACTCTCTTTTTTTGGGAGGAGGCAACTGGGATTGAATGATTTGTTCAGAGACACACAGCTAGTAAGCTACATCTGAATTTAGGTTCTCCTGACTCCAGGATTAGTGATCTGTCCACTGTACTCTTAGATGTCCTTCCTTTATCTCCTTCAATGGCTCCTAGTCTCATTACAAACAGGTGATGCACAAGATGCTCTCCAAAGTTCTCTTTTCTCCCTTTTCTACACAATTTTAGTCATTACATCCTACAGTTTTAGTTGTCACCTCCATGTAAAAGACTCTCAAATTCTTCTCCAATCCCATTCTCCAAGAATGAATAATACATCCTATAAACAACTCAAATACAGCATTTCAGCCCATCTAAAGTCAAACATCATTTTCCTCACTGAACTATCATATGTTCCCAATTGTCCCATTTCTATTCATGGCATTATAATTTTGCTAGTTTTCTAGGCTAAAAACTTTGGAGTTATTTTTGATTCCTACCTTATCTATCCCTTTATTGCCAAGTTTTGTTGAGTTCCCATTGAGAATTAGAAATGTCTCTCAAATCCAACCCATTCTTCTATCCTACAGTAATCATCTCAGAACAGGCTTCTTATCTAGATTCCTATCTCTCCAACCTATAACCTTTCCCCCTCCAAGCCAACCTATGAATAATTAATTTTATCAAAATTCTTCAATGTATCCCTAGTGTCTTTAGAATAAAAGTCAAAGTCCTGGGCTTGAGACTCAACCTATCTTTCCACTCATTTTCCACCAAACCTTAAATGGACTGTACATTCCAAGCACATAAAAGAAAAAAACAAACACTATACTAATCTCCAAATAATCCAGGCTTAAATATGTATAAAAATGAATATCTTACTCTTGAATTAGACCTCTTTATGTCTTATCCTTCAAGATTCAATTCACATGGTACTTTCTCTATGAACCCTGGACAGTTTATATAAAGACATGGAGGTAGGGCAGCTAGGTGACACAGTGGATAGAGCACCAGCCCTGGAATCAGGAGGACCTGAGTTTGAATCCACTTCAGACACTTGACACTTTTTAGCTGTGTGACCTTGGGCTAAGTCACTTAACCCTGATTGCCTCACCAAAAAGCAAACAAACAAAAACAACAACAAAGGCATAAAGATGGGAGAATGTCATATGAAAGAGAGTAAACATACCAGGTTGGCTGGCTCTTAGAATGGATTAAATGGGGTAATGAGTAACAAGTCTATGAAATGAGGGGACTAGACAAGATGCCATCTAAAGATATGATCCCAAGGAATTACAAAGAGATAGAGTACAATAAGTACAATAAGACTGATGGGGGTCCCAATTAATAAGCCTGTCTCCCTAACATTCAGATCTGCTCTGAATGTCCTTCCTAGGTCTTTGCTAAAACCAGGAATTCTAATTATGACTGTCTTTACAACTCCAATCTCCTACCTCTTGCCCAAGGCCTTTGGTCTCCATTGTGTTTGTTATCAATATTCACTGAATAGGGTTATCTTTTAATAGGGTTATCTTCCAAAAGACTTAATCTTTTACTTCCAGTACCAGGAATATTCTTTGATATACAAAAACCCTTTTTACAAGCCTGTTTATAACTATTAGAAGGTCTGTCCTTTGTGGTGTCAACTTCTATTTTTATTATTAATATTTTATTTTTATTTTTCCAATTACTTGTTATGAAAGTTTTCAACATTCATCCACATGCATATCCATATGCATTTTTTTGTTACAAAAGTTTCTTCCACTCTCCCTTCCCACCCCCCCTCCCCTCAGTGGTGAACAGTGATGAATATATACAAACATATGCATATTTAACATAGTTAGTCATTTTCTGTATGAGGAAATAGGACTAAGGGAAAAGAAAGATAACCAAGAGATAGAGATATTTTTAAAATGTAGGGGAGCTAGGTAGGCAGTGGACAGAGCACTGGCCCTAGAGTTAGGAAGATCTGAGTCCAAATCTGGTCTCAGACACTTAATAATTGTCTAGCTGTATGGCCTTGGCAAGTCACTTAACCCCACTGCCTTAAATAGTTAAATTTTTTTTAAAAAGTGAATGCAGTGGTCATTCAGATTCTATAGGGGTTTTATGTTTTGTTTTTCTTCCTCTAGATGTGAATAGCATTGTCTATAGCAAGTCTCTAGGGTTGTTCTGGCTCTCTGAAATTCTAAGAGGAGCTACATCCTTGAAGGATGATCACCTCACAATGTTGCTACTGTGTACATTATTTTCTTGGTTCCGCTCCCTTCGCTCAGCATCTGTTCCTGTAATTCATTTCATGCTTTTCTAGAGCTCAACCATTCATGGTTTCTTATAGAACAATAGTACTCCTTAATATTCATATAACATAATTTGTTCAGTCATTCCTCAATTGATGTGCATCCCCTCAATTTCCAATTCTCTGTACCTTCTTCTGCCCTCCAGACTCACAACTATTTCTTTGAGATCATTTCTTCTCTCTTCCTTCCTTGCCTTCCTATATAAACAAGGATATGTCAGATGCCTCTTTGCTAGAGCATCTCTCACCTCTCAGCCCATTATGCCAAGACAGTACCCAACTTGGCTAGAAGAGAGCTCTTTGTCTCATGAATTCTTTCTCAGACTTCTAGTGCCAAATCCCAATATTATGGAGGCATGAACCCCAATAAAACATCATACTCCTATACAGTTTGATACTTTAAAAAGAAGTATAGGGGTGGCTAGGTGGGCAAATGGATAGAGCACCAGCCCTGGAGTCAGGAGTACCTGAGTTCAAATCTTCAAATCCAGCCGCAAACACTTAATAATTACCTAGCTGTGTGGCGTTGGGCAAGCCACTTAACCCCATTGCCTTGCAAAAACCTAAAAAAAAAAAGTGCTATCTAGGTTAGCAATGATTTCCTGGTCAAACTGCCTGGGTTAGTTTTACAAATGACTTTCTCCCTTTATAGCTCCTTCCTTTCCTTCTTAGTCTCTCTTCTCCTCCTGTCCTCTCCCTTCTTTTTCTGTTTTTCTTTCTTCCCCTCTACTCCTTTATTTTTTAAAGTATCAATTATATGTGTTAGGAGTTGCAGGGCATGCCAAATTAGAAAAAAAATAGCAACTATATCATACAAAGAACCTAACATAGTAGAGGAAGGGGGCAAGAATAAAAATGTACACAAAATATCTGTGATATAACATTATCAAGTGAACAAGAGAAGGAAGAAAGACAAGAAATGCCCTAGGAGGGACAGATAACCCTAGTTTGGGAGTTCAGAGCAGATTTAAAAAGAGGTGGTCCAAGCTGTCTTAAAGGATTTCAGCATGCAGAGGGAGAGAGTATTTCGGACAGCATAAATGTTTTAATGTGACAAAAGACAGAACAAAACTTAGGAATCATAAGTACATAAATAATAACAATATATATATATGTGTGTGTTTGTGTGTGTGTGTATACACACACACACACACACACGCACACACAATCTGTACTTTAGACTTAAATCTTCCAGAAACAATTTTATATTATACAATAATAAATCTAAGCTATTTCTAGGAAAGGAAACAGTGAGACAGAGAAAAAGAAAGTGGGATGTCCAAATTGAAAGTCTTTTTTGTTTGTTTTTTTGCAAGGCAATGGGGTTAAATATCTTTGCCAAGGATACACAGTTGGGTAATTAAGGTCTGAGGCCACATTTGAACTGAGGTCCTCTCTATCCACTGTGCCACCTAACTACCCTCTTTCCCTTACCTTTCAATATGTCTATTCCAAGAATCCTAACATGTTTAAATACAATTTGGGGTTAATTTTCCAGAATAGTTCCTTCTTTAAATAACTTAACCGTGATCCTTTCCAGAGTCCAGTTATCAATCAATTTGGAGGGGTGGAGGCAATCCAGGTTTGATTATTACCTCTATTCCTTTTCAAAGGGAGACTCTAGGCATTGTTCTCCCCCACTTCCTAAAGTATGGAAGGAAAGGGGTTTTTGGTTGGAGAAATAGTACTTCTTAATATTTCCAGAGAAATTAAAATTAATTTAAAATTAATTAAAATATGCTTCCACAATATATAGAAATCAGAATTCATTTGGGCAGGAAAGGTAGGGGAGATTCAGCTTGTGAGGAACCTTGAATGTTAGGGCTAATAAATGTGCATTTTATTTAGTAAACTAGTACATTATATATATATTATATATTATATATATATATATAATATATAATATATATATATGTTTTGAGTAAAGAAGCTTACAGGATCAGACCTATTACATTAGGAAGATTTACGGGATGAAGTGAAGGAGATCTTGTCAAGGAGAGACTGGAGGCAGGGAGATTAGTTAGGAGGCTATTACAATTATTCAGGCTACAGGTAGTAAAAGTGGTAGCAATATGAAGAGCGGGAGAGAAGCAGACAAATGTGAGAGTTATTTTTATTGCATAAACCTTCTTAAAGCATGTCTTTCATCATTTCACTTCCCTGAAGAAAAGTCTATAGTAAATATTTTCCACACCATATATATTTTGTAGATACTTATTTGTATACATTTTCATCCCATCCCATCCCCTAAGAGACCCAGGCCTACCCAAGTATCATCCCTTTGTCTTACTGTTCTCTATACCCCTCAGTAAAATAGCTATCTTCTGGTCGCTACCTCCAGAGAATATCCCCCTCCTCCCACCAAAGGGCTGGGGATTGGAGTTAGTTTGGCTCTCCACATAGTGGCTAAATCGTATTGATTGGCTACTGTGTGACGCAAATTCACCTAACTCATTCATATCTAACCATCTCCAGATCATTCTTTGCTTTCTCTTGAGTCATCCATCAAGGAAACCTAGACCTACCCAACTACTTTGTCTTTGGGTTACTGCTGTGTAGGATCCCTGTACAGGTGTTACCATTCCTTTACACCTCTTACTTTGGGAACAGGAGTCAAATCTATATGACTACTGGAAAGAATATGGCAATAGCATGTCCTATGATTCCACTCATACTTAATTCCTCTAACTTTCAGATCAAAACTCCTCACTAGGTCACCACTTCCTTAATATGTTTTCTTTTCCAATGAAGAATATAAACTGAAGGCAAAGAATGTTTCACTTATGTGTTTGTGTCCACAGTGCCTAACACATTATATTCATGTCCCACTGCCCTAATAGAATGTAAGCTCCTTGAAAATAGAGACTATTTCATTTTTCAAAATCTGATCTTAGTTATCATACTTCTTTCCTACTTCTCAACACACATCTTCTACTCCTTTCAGGCAAGTCTCCTTATTGTCCTTGTAAATAACACCCTCATTCCCTCCTTTATGCCTTTGCTCACATTACTCCCTTGTCTCTTCTATCTTCACCCTAACAGACTCAGAAATGTCCCCCTTTTCTGGTCTACTTATATTATCAGTTCAGTTCATATCTCATATCTAAGAAAGCCTTCCCCAAACTACCTAACCCAAACCCCTGTGACCTCCTCCTTCTCTGAACCACTACTATAATTAAAATCATTGTTGCATAGTTTAACATTTATTTTTCCTCGCATTTTTCCTATTAGTTCTGTCAGGTCAAAATGAAGGCTCCCAGAGATCAGTGATGAAGGACCAAATCAAAGAACATGTGAGGATTGAAGAGACATTGGAGAAGAGAGATCAGACATTTTTCCCCAGCTCTCAGAGAACCAAAATTAGAAGTACAGGTAGGCATTGTAAGGAGATAAGTTTTTCCCTTAATGTAAATATGAACCTTCATAACCTTTAGAGCTGGTCAAAAGTTAAATTAGCTGTTTAAGAACTGAGGGTAGGCTTCCCTAAACAATGGAATTCTTTGAGTGGAATCTAGACATAGGTATTTCTATTAGATACAGACTGGACTTGGTGACCTCTAATGATCTCTTTTTTTTACTGTAATCCTTCAAATACTTGAAAACAGGCATCATGTTTCTGTTAGCCAAGTCTTTTCTCCAATTCCTTACTAGAGAGCCTTATAAGACAGTGTCTAAGTCTCTCCCCGCACTCTGTTTACCTTTCTCTAGATATGCCCTTCCTTAAATGGACTACTCAGATAAGAATATAATCCTTAAAAGTCATTTAGCTATTCTCTGCCTTAGTTTCCTCATTTCTTTTTTTTACAAGGTTAAGTAACTTGCCCAAGGTCACACAGCTGGTATTTATCAAGTGTCTAAGGTCACATTTGAACACAGGTCCTCCTGACTCCAAGGCTGGTGCTCTATCCACTACACCACCTAGCTGTCCCAGTTTCCTTATTTCTAACAATGTAGATCATAATGCCTGCCTTCCAGTGTTGGAGGAAGGACAAAATAAAATAATATTTGTAAAGCACTTCGCAAATCTTTAAGTTCTCTATAAATGCTAGTTGTTGTTGCTATTTCTTCTTTTTCTTTTCTCCTCTTCCCTTTTCCTTCCCCTTCTCCTTTTTCTTTCTTCTTCTGTTCATACCATAACTAACAATACTAGTGATCAAATTTTCCTATGTTTAAAATAAATTTGACTGTGGACAAATAAACAGAATAAATGCTTTCTTTCTTCAGGCTATTTATACTTATTTACTTCAAATTCATTAAAGCAAGATTTTAATGCAATTATATATGTAAATTTAACTTCACATATCTATAACTGTATGTATATATGCATACATTCACATACGTATATGTATCATCTATAGGGTAATTAGTACTAAGCTATAAAGAAGTTTTTTTTTAAAAGGCATCCTTATAGGAATATGAAACTTTGGCAGGAAGATATGAATTATATATATTAAACACAATGGATAAACATTTCATGGTGTCTTATTAGAAATTCAATAAATGCTTATTCAACTGGAATTAGATTCAAAGAAATACACACTCAAGTGCCAGAGTGAATGAATGAAATAAAAAATTAAGATAATGATATCAAGCGTTTTCTTAAAAACCTTCAATGTTTTCTCAGTTGATTAAACATCTTAACTTGGCATTCAAGGTCTTTTATTATCTAGCCCCAGTCTTCCTTTGGGCTTTTTCTCTTATTCATTCACTCCATACTGGTTTCCTTTAAGACTCAGCTCACACAATACCTTCTGTATCAGATATTTTCTAGTACCTATCTCTCTCTTACCCTCCCGCTCTCCAGATTACCTTGCATCTTTTTGGTCTATACACAAAGACTTTGATGGATGTTTGCCCTTTGTTCGCAAAGAAGACCATGACATCAAGGAGGAGATGCCATGACGAGCACATGAATTAGAATTCAGTGCTGTGCTAAGTCACCAGACCCACTTTCTCCTCCAGAGCCATCTGGGTCCAGTGGTCAGGACAACTGGAGACCGCCCTGGATGTGAGGCCATCAGAGTTAAGTGACTTACCCAAAGTCACATAGCTAGTGTCTGAGGCTGGATTCAAACTCTTTCCTCCTGACTCTAAGACCAGTGCTCTAACTATTGCACCATCTAGTTGCACATGGACATAAATATTTTACAAATACTCATATGTACTTGCTGTGTCCCCTACTGATATGTGTGCTCTTTAAGAGTAGGGGCCATTTTGCTTTTGTCTGAATCTCCAATACTGGAATCATGGGAGAGGAATATGATGATAACAAGCCCTTATTAAGCACTTATATGTCAATAATTGTGCTAAATACTTTACAAATATGAACTCATTGGTTCCTCAATACACCCCTGGGAGAGATGTGCTATTTTCTTATCCCCATTTTATTGATTAGGAACTTGAAACAAAAGGATAGCAAATGACTTGTGCAGGGTCATACTGTTAGGAAGTCTTTGAGTTTACATTTGAACTGAGCTCTTTCTGACTTTGGGCCCCAGGCTCTATTAACTGGGACATCCAGCTAAGGCAGTTAATAGATCCTTGGTAATTGACTGATTGATCTTCCATTTTACCCAAATTAATTCATTCACTGTTGTTTTTTAACTTTTTGTAAGGCAGTGGGGTTAAGTGACTTGCCCACAGTCACACATAGTGTCTAAGAGTCACATTTGAACTCAGGTCTGAGTAGAGTAGAGCCCGGGACTTCTGACTCTCTTTGAATGAGGTCATGTTAGGGGCTGTATTCATTTCAGCAGAAATCACTCAACATTTACAGCAAGGAATTTAACCAATCCCATCCCAGGGAAGTGGATATATCTTCCTAAGGGTTGTAGTTTCATCATAACATGGTGCCCAGAAGTGTCACAACCTTTTTTTTTTTTTTTAGTGCCTACACTTAAGTGTCTGAGGTCAAATTTGAACTCAGGTCCTCCTGACTCCAGGGCCAATGTTCTATTCATCGTGGCCCCTAGCTGCCCCTCATTCACTGTTCCTTGAACAGCTTCATTCTTTTCTACTTGGACTACAGGTTCATGCAATTCCTTCTTGATGTCTCCCCTGATTATCCCAGCACTCTATTCTCTCTCACCTGATTTTCTTTAGCATTTCCAGTCCATAACACTCATTTGGCTCTAAACATTTACTACTAGTTACCTTGGGCAGATAGGTGGCACAGTGGGTGCTTGGCCTGGAGTCAGGAAAATGATTCTTCCTGAGTTCAAATCTGGCCTCCGACATTTACTAGCTGTGTGACCCCAGGCAAGTCATTCAACCCTGTTTCATCTGTAAATTTAGCTAGAGAAAGAAATGGCAAACCATTCCAGAACCTTTGCCCAGAAAACCCCAAATAGAGTCAGGGAGAGTCAAACACAACTGAATAAATTGCTACCAATTACTGTCAATTAACTTCTCATTTGTTTTTATCATAGCTTAAGGTAGATCACAATGTTTGTGGCTAGATTTCAGAGATTACATGAGCTTGGGTGGGGGAAAATTTTACAGCTGTATTTCAATACCATTGATTTATTTCATAATCTATGTATTTTATTTTATGCCATTAAAAAGATTCAGATTCATTGGCTCTATATTAGACTATCAAAACTGTTCATGGCACAAATAAGCAACAGCCCCTAAATTAGATTATTAGTGTTCTGAAGGGGGCAGCTAGGTGGCACGGTGATGCAGTGGATAGAGCACTGGGCCTGGGATCAAGAGGAACTGTGCTCAAATATGACCTGAGATACTTCATACTTACTTAGCTGCGTGACCTTGGGCAAGTCACTTAACCCCATTGCCTTGCAAAAATAAAAAAAAATAAATGCTTTGAAGACAGTGAAGATATCTTATATATGTATGGAGAGACAACAAATATTTAGTGATTTAATATGTAAATATAATAACATTAAGCATTATAATAATAAATTATGATAATTAATCACAAAACTTAGATGACATAATATATTACCATTAACAACAGCAACAATATTAATAATATCTAAGGGAACACATTTTTTATCTTGAATGATATACATTTTAAAAACTAAATCTGCACTATATACCCTGTCAATGATTAAACCTCTGAGTTTTTTTGAACACATACTTCATGCAACTCAGGTAACCTATACAAATAAAACTAAGAGGCAGGAATTATTAAACATTAAGGGAGATTACACTATAGCTGGTTCAAAATATTGCTTTTCCCAGGTTCTGACAGTTAAATGTTCTTTATTGACAGGTAGAGTAAGCATTTGTCCTAGTTCTACCCCATTAGGAAATTGACAACAGTCTCCCTTCCACCAAATTAAACTGTCTGTCTTGAAACATGGACCTTTCGGTTTTCAACATGAAGTCCAAAGCACACAATTAGTCTGTTTGATTTCAGAGGGCTTGACTACAGGCACCATTTGGGACTTTTTTTCAGATAGTCATACAAAAGGGGGAAGATTATTTATATCCCTGTGCACATAGCTAATTGAATTAGGTTCCCAGTATCTCCAGTCCAAAATAATCATATGATTTAAGTTTGGGTAATGAGGTAGTTGTTTATTAAAAAAAAAAGGTTGTGACACTTCTGAGCACCATGTTATGAGCAACCTAAGACCCTTAGGAAGAGCTATCTACTTCCCTGGGATGGGAGCGGTCAAATTCCTTGCTGTAGATGTTGAGTGATTTCAGCTGAAATAACTACAGCTCCTAACATGACCTCACTTAAAGAGAGCCAGAAGTCCTAGGCTCTACTCTGGCTGTTCAAAGCATTAGAGAAATGTGTGAAGAAAAAGTTCAGCTGTTTTGGTTTGATTCCTCCCCCTCTCCCTCTCCCCCTCTCCCCCTCTCCTCCTCTCCTCCTCTCCTCCTCTCCTCTCTTTCTTCCACAAATTCCCTGAGGGACTTCAGGCAAATCGCAGAATCACAGTGTTAATACTGGAAGAGGTTTTAGGAATCATCTAGTAGACCACTGATTTTTATGTTATCATTAAGTGAGACTCAGAGAGATGAGAAGCTTTTCTGGGTCAAACAGCAATTTAGAGCCTGAAACAGAACATTTCCATGTGGCCCAAGTCCTTTGAATACAAACAGAAAGCTATTTTTCACTGCATAACACTCTAGCACAAGAGCAGAAAAAGGATGGTTCTTTTATTCTCCACCTCCTCCCTCACTTTTTCGTTTTCTCATCAACTACAGAAGGGTGGTGAATAAAGAAGATCAAGAGAGCCAAATTTTAGAAGGATTAGGTAGCACTATAATTGAGTTATGAAGAGGAAACTTAGTCTGAGACACCTGACTATATGCCCTATCTCTAACACATACTATTCATATAATCTTAGCAAATAATTTAACTTTTCAATGATCCAAGTAACTCCCTAAGACAACAAATTTGAAAGCCTTCCATATCACTGGAAGGACTTCTCTATGCCAGTGAAATCACAGGGCCAGCCCCCAATGGCAAACAAAAAGATGAAAAAAAAGGCACAAAAAGGGGAAGGTTGCAACATTTATTGGGGATTATTCCCATACTCAGAGTTCAGAAGGAAGATGTTCAGGTGTGAAATCATACAACACATTTCACAAGTCTTTCTATACCAGTACCACACTCCCTCCAAATCCAATCACCTTCTACTGAACTTAGGAATAGGATCATAGGACCATAACTCTCAAGTTGACAGAAGACTTCAGAGGCCACATACTCCAAACCCTTCATTTTAAAGAAAGATAAATTGAGGCCCAGAGAGATGAGGTGATTTGCCCATTGTTACACAGAGTAACAGAGGCAGGATTTTAGCAAAACCAACAGAAATCTTATGATTATCTCAAAAGATGCAGAAAATGTCTTTGATAAAATACATCCATTCCTATTAAAAACACTAGAAAGTTTAGGAATAAATGGAGTTTTCCTTAAAATAATAAACAGCATCTATCTAAAACCATCAATAAATATTATATGTAATGGGAACGAACTCGGAGCATTTACAATAAAATCAGGGTGAAACAAGGATGCCCATTATCACTATTACTATTCAATATAATATTAGAAAATGCTAGCTGCAGCAACGAGAAGGGGAAAAAATTGAAGGAATCAGAATTGGCAATGAGGAAGCAAAGCTTTCACTCTTTGCAGATGATATGATGGTATACTTAGAAACCCTGAGAAAATCATCTAAAAAACTCCTTGAAACAATTAACAAATTCAGCAAAGTATCAGGATATAAAATAAACCCATGTAAATCATCAGAATTTCTATATATGACCAACAAAGCCCAAGAGCAAAAGATAGAAAGAGAAATTCCATTTACAGTAACTATAGACAACATTAAATACTTGGGAATCTACCTCCTAAGACAAACCCAGAAACCGTATGAACACAATTATAAAGCACTTCTCACCCAAATAAAGTCAGATCTAAATAATTGGAAAAATGTCAATTGCTCATGGTTAGGTCGAGCTAATATAATAAAAATGACAATTCTACCCAAATTAAATTACTTGGTAGTGCCATACCAATCAAATTACCAAATAACTATTTTACCGAGCTAGAAAAAATAGTTACAAAATTCATTTGGAGATACAAAAGGTCAAGAATAGCAAGGTAACTGATGAAAAAAATATAAAGGTAGGTAGCCCAAGTCTACCAGATCTAAAACTATACTATAAAGTGGTAGTCATCAAAACTGCCTGGTACTGATTAAGAAATAGAGTAATGGAGGCAGAGCCAAGATGACAGTGTGAAGGCAGGAATTCCTGGAAACTCGTTCCCCCAAAAACTCCAAAAGCCATCAAATTATGACTCTAACCAAAATTTAGAGGGGAAGAACCCACAGAAAGACTGAGTGATACAATTTTCCAGTCCAAGACAACTTACAAGTTCTTCAAGAAAGGTCTGTTCCACTTGGGCTGGGGGTTAGGAAAAGCCGCAGCAAAGCCGCAGTACAACGCAACACAGTTGGGCTGGGTGCCTGGGTCCGCGGCAAAGGGAGTGGTTTCCAGACCTCTTGATCCAGGGATCACTGGGGACAGCCAGAAGGGGTGGTGAGAGAACTCTGCTGCACCAGAGTGAGTGCCAGCCTCAGAGCAACCCTCTAGTGAGAACCTGCAATGGGGAGACTTCAGAGGCCTCTCTGTTCTCCCTGGGGCAAGGCTATGCTGTTTGCCCACACTCAGATCCAGGTTGCAGTCTGGGTCCCCACAAGACCACCACAGTTGAGCAGGGATTCTCCTCACAGTTCCAGGGCAGAGGGGAGGGCCTGAACACAGGTAAGAGAGCAGTCAGAGCATCTCATAAAACCTTGGAGGAATCAAGGTCTCTGTGGATTGTCCCCAAATCCCCCCAAACCCTTAGAAGTGCAGTAAATCAGTCATAGGCTAAGAAAATGAGCAAGCAACATAAAAAGAAGAATTTGACCAAAGAAAATTACTTTGGTCCCATGGAGGATCAAAATACATACTCAGATCATCATCGTCATCAAAATTGCAGATTCTGGATCCAAAACCACCAAAAGAAAAAGAAAATGGGCCTAGCTTATGGATGAGCTCAAAAGAGACTTTGAAAAAGAAATTAAGGGAGAGAGGGAAAATTGGGAGGAGAAATGACAGTGATGCAGATAAATGATGAAAACCAAGTCAGTGACCTGGTGAAAGAAATACAAAAAAATACTGAAGAAAATAATATATTAAAAACCAGATAAGGCCAAATGGAAAAAGAAACACAAAAGACAAATGAGGAGAAGAAGTAAGAATGCCTTAAAGAAGCAGAATTGACCAGCTGGAAAAGGAGATTAAGAAGCTCTCTGAAGAAAATAACTCCTTCAAATGCAGAATGGAAGTAAAGGTGGCTTTGCAAGAACTCAGGGAAAAAAATAAAACTATACCCAAAAACCCCCAAATTAGAATGAAATGTGAAATATCTCATTGGAAAAACAACTGACCTTAAAAACAGATCCAAGAGAGATAATTTAAAAATTATTGGGATGCCTGAAAGTCATGACCAGGAAAAGAGCCTAGACTTCATTTTTCAAGAAATAATTTAGCAAAATTTCCCTGAGATCTTAGAAGAAGAGGATAAAATAAAAAGTGAAGGAATTCACTGGTCACCTCCTGAAAGAGATCCCAAAAGAAAAATTTACAGTAATATTATGGCCAAACTCCAACACGTCCAAGTCAAAGAGAAAATACCAGAAATGAGTAATCCAACTACTGTGTTCTATAGTCAGAATTACACAGGATCTGGCAGCATCTACATTAAGGACTTGGAATATGATATTCCAGAAGGCAAAAGATCTTGTTTTACAACTGAGCATCAACTACCCAGCAAAACTGAACATCCTCTTTCAGGGGAAAAGATGCATTTTCAAAGAAAGAGGGGACTTTCAAACTTTTCTATTAAAACAGCCAGAGCTGAACAGAAAGTTTGATCTTCAAGTACAGGACTTGGGGAAACCATAGAGGGAGCAGATGAGAAGGACTAATTATGAGGAACTTAATGATGTTGAACTGTTTGCATTCCTGAATGGGAAAAGGAAACCGATAACTCATATGCATTTTCTCATTGATAAGAGCAGTTAGAAGGAGCATATATAGACAAGGAACAGGAAAGAGCTGAATATAATGGTATTATGTATTAAAAAGATGGAGTCAATGGGTGATAAAGGAAAGTACTGGGAGGAAGAGAAAGGAGAGGAAGAAGGGGCTAAGAGTCAAGAAAAAGCTTTTACAAAGGAGGGGAATGGGGGGAAGATGAGGGGGGATGAGTGAGCCTTCATTCTCATCAGAAATGGCTCAGAGAAGAAATAACATGCACTTATAGAAATCTAGAGAAAAATGCGGGGAAAGGAATGGGATAAGGGGGAATAGGGGGAGGGAAGGGGTACTCAGATACAACACACTTCTGAACAGGGACAGGATGAAAGGAAAGAGAGAGAGAATGGAATAGATGAGAGTGGAAAGGAATAGAGTAGAGGGAAATACAGCTAGTGATAGCAACTGTGGGAAAAGTATTGAAGCAACTTCTATGGTAGCTATGATGGGGTAGACAACTCATTGCAGAGATAGCCATTGGAATCTGAACACAGACAAAAGTACACTTTTCCCCCCCTCTCTCACTATTCTTGAGATTTCTCATCTTTTTTGGGGTGGGTGGGGGAGGTTTATGATTACTCTCACAAAAAGATTATTGTAATAATATAAAATAAATAAACAAAAATTTTTTAAAAAAGAGTAATTAATCAGTGAATTAGGATACGTTCAAAAGAAACCACAGTAAATGACTACAGCAATCTACCATTTGACAAACCCAAAGACATCAGCTTCTGAGATAAGAACTCACTATTTGACTAAAATTGTTGGAAAAACTGGAAAATAGTATGGCAAAAACTAGGCATAGATTCACATCTCACACCTTATAGCAAAATAAGATCAAAATAGATACAGAATTTAGACATAAAGAGTGACACCATAGTTAAATTAATAGACCAAGAAATACTCTCTCCATCATATCTATGAAAAGGGAACAATTTATGAGCAAACAAGAAATAGAGTACCTTATATACTACAAAATGAATGATTTTGACTTTATTAAATTAAAAAGGTTTTGCACTAATAAAATCAATGCTGCCAAAATTAAAGGAAACAACCTTCAGAACTAGGAGTTCTGATAAAGGTCCCATTTCTAAAATGTATAGAGAATTGCATCAAATTTATAAGGTTACAAGTCATTCCCCAACTGATAAATAGTCAAAGGATATGAATAGACAGTTTTTAAATGAAGAAATTAAAGACTATATATATAAATATATATATATATATATATATATAAAATCAAATAAAACTGCTCCAAATCATTATTGATTAGAGATGTAAATTAAAACAACTATGAGTTATCACCTCACACCTATCAGATTCGCTAAGATGAGGAAAAAAGGGAAAATGATCAATGTTGGAGAGGTTGTGGGAGAATTGGGACATTGATACATTGCTGGTGGAGTTGTGAAGTGATCCAACCATTCTGGAGAGCAATATGGAACCATGCCCAAACAGCAAAAAGCCATTCATACTCTTTGATCTAGTAATTCCAATTCTAGACCTACATTCAGAAGAAATCATAAAAAATGGGGTAAAAGTCCCTCATGTTTCAAAATATTCAAAGCAGCTCTTTTTGTAGTGGCAAAGAATTAGAAATTGAGGGAATGCCCATCAATTGGAGGATGACTAAAGAAGTTATTGTACATGAATATTATGGAATATTATTGTTCTATAAGAAACCATGAATGGTTGGACTCCAGAGAAGCATGGAATGAGTTACAGTATCTGATGCTGAGTAAAGGAAGCAAAACCAAGAGAACAATGTACACATTAACAACAACATAGTGAGGTGGTCAACCTTGATGGAAACAGTTCCTCTCAGCAATTCAGAGTTAGGATAACCCTATTAGATCTACTATGGACAATGCTATCCCCATTCAGAGGAAGAAAAATAAAACAAAACAAAACAACCCCCCCCAAAAACCCCTTCAGAATCTGATGAACACTTCATAAAAATCATCTCTTATGTATCTCTTTCGCTTAATCCTAATTCCTCATACTGAAAATGACTAATCTGTAAACATGTTTATCAAAAATATGTATGTACAATGTTAACCTGACTGTTCGCCACTGAGGGGAGGGGGGGGTGGGAAGAAAGATTGGAAGAAAAATTTTGTAATTTAAAAATATACATATGCATATGGATGAATGTTGAAAAAACTTTCACAACAAGTATTTGGAAAAATAAAATATAATATATATAATATATAATAAATATGAATAATACATACAAATAATAACAATATAAATATAATAATATAAATAATAAATATAATAATATAATAATATAATATAAAATATAATAAAAATTAAAATTAAAAACAACAAAAAAAGAATCCAGGTCTTCTAACTCCAAACTCAGTAATTTTTGCACTATACCCTGGTGCCATCCCAGGATTCAAGTTAATCAAATAATTCACTTAACCTACATCATATCCATTTGACATTCTTAAGAGTTGCCTTTGGAAGGTAGTTACCAGCATGACCAATTTGCTCTGATTTCTGTGATGCCTTGTGTTACCTTTCAATAAGATAGGCTGTGACTTCATGGCTGATGGATGAGGAGTAGGTTTGCCACTCTCCTCCTGGTAATTCTCGGATCTGCACTGTAAAATACCGTATTGGTGATGATCCATCACTTCCAGGAACCCACTGGAGCTGTAGGCTCCTAGAGGTCACTTCTGACTGGGGAATCAGAAGATGTCTGGGAGGTGCTGGACGATCTGAAATGAAACCAAAGAAATGACTGGGGCAGAAATTCAGAAATCCTGTACCTTGAAACCTTGACCTGTTCTGCAGATAACAACTATCTTATTATGCATTGTCCAATGTAAGTCATTTGGATAGTATAGATCTAAATGAGAGCTACTAAAAATTCTTGCTAGTTTCATATGAAATACAGATGCCTCCATGGTAACCATCCTTATAACTAATTCTAGAAAGACTACAATTCTGATGGTGAAATACTTTAATTGGATAATACTTGCTTCCTCCTAGAACACTCCATTCTCAACAGAGACAAGTCAGTTACTGGTGGAAAACAGAAGAGAATCAATTAGAGATTTATGCAATAGCACCCAGGACATCAAATACAAGTGATTGAGTGACAGGTGAGACTATAGGAAGCCTGTCTGTACTTCTAATCACCTTCCAGTTCATTTTTTACTTTTTCTTCCTCTCCCCCATTTTCCTCTCTCTCTCTCTCTCTCTCTCTCTCTCTCTCTCTCTCTCTCTCTCTCTGTCTCTCTCTCTCTCTCTCTCTTTTCCTTCTTCCTTGTTCCCTCTCTTCCTTCCTTCTTCCTTCCTCCCTCTCTTCCTTCCTTTTTTCTTCCTTCCTCCCTCTCTTCCTTCCTTCCTTCTTTTTCTTCCTTCCTCCCTCTCTTCCTTCCTTCCTTCTTTTTCTTCCTTCCTCCCTCTCTCCCTCCCTCCCTTCCTTCTTCCTTCCTCCTTTTCTCCCTTGCTTCCTTCCTTCTTCCTTCCTCCTTTTCTCCCTTGCTTCCTTCCTTCTTCCTTCCTCCCTCTCTCCCTTGCTTCCTTGCTTCTTCCTTCCTCCCTCTCTCCCTTGCTTCCTTGCTTCTTCCTTCCTCCCTCTCTCCCTTGCTTCCTTGCTTCTTCCTTCCTCCCTCTCTCCCTTGCTTCCTTGCTTCTTCCTTCCTCCCTCTCTCCCTTGCTTCCTTGCTTCTTCCTTCCTCCCTCTCTCCCTTGCTTCCTTGCTTCTTCCTTCCTCCCTCTCTCCCTTGCTTCCTTGCTTCTTCCTTCCTCCCTCTCTCCCTTGCTTCCTTGCTTCTTCCTTCCTCCCTCTCTCCCTTGCTTCCTTGCTTCTTCCTTCCTCCCTCTCTCCCTTGCTTCCTTGCTTCTTCCTTCCTCCCTCTCTCCCTTGCTTCCTTGCTTCTTCCTTCCTCCCTCTCTCCCTTGCTTCCTTGCTTCTTCCTTCCTCCCTCTCTCCCTTGCTTCCTTGCTTCTTCCTTCCTCCCTCTCTCCCTTGCTTCCTTGCTTCTTCCTTCCTCCCTCTCTCCCTTGCTTCCTTCCTTCTTCCTTCCTCCCTCTCTCCCTTGCTTCCTTGCTTCTTCCTTCCTCCCTCTCTCCCTTGCTTCCTTCCTTCTTCCTTCCTCCCTCTCTCCCTTGCTTCCTTCCTTCTTCCTTCCTCCCTCTCTCCCTTCCTTCTTCCTTCCTCCCTCTCCCTTCCTTCTTCCTTCCTCTCTCTCCCTTCCTTCCTTCCTCTCTTCCTTCCTTCCTCCCTCCCTCCCTCCCTCTCTCCCTTCTTCCTTCCTTCCTTCCTTCCTTTCTCCCTCTCTCCCTTCTTCCTTCCTTCTTCCTTCTTCCTCCCTCTCTCTTCTCCCTTCTTCCTTCCTTCTTCCTTCCTCCCTCTCTCCCTTCTTCCTTCCTTCTTCCTTCCTCCCTCTCTCCCTTCTTCCTTCCTCCCTCTCTCCCTTCTCCCTTCTTCCTTCCTTCCTTCCTTCCTTCCCTGACTACAGTATATTCATGATATGAATCTAAAGAGCTAAGACAACTGGTTCCAACAATTGTGTGGATTCCTCTAGGGTAATGGCATGTTATACCATCTCTCTGGGGATGGGGAATGGGCATGCAGGTGTTGTAGATGCCAGGACATGGTATCTGAATATAGATCTGTTCTCCTGTCACCATGTCTCCTCACCCCATCGATTTCAATAGAGAAACTCAATAGAGTGAGGAATAATTGTTTAATTGTTTATCATGAAGATTATTGATTCTGATTAAAATGGGTGGCATGTAATAAAGCAGCAATTGATTGTTGACACCACAGTGACTTGTCTGTGAGAAGCTATTCGATTCAACTTAATCAGCACTTGTTTCCACAAGCACACACCTCATACAACCTTATTTCTCTGAAGCTCTGTTATTAATAACATTTCATTCACTTCTTTACCCCTTTCTCAAAATGCCTACTTGATGACTTGTACTTTTCTGAGACTTTGTATGGCTGAACCATGAGGGCTTTAAGAACTATATGCAAGAGCCAGAAAATTTTCTATAACATCACGAGGGGATATTTGGGCAGGGGGGATATAACTGTATAAGCCACCACTCTGTTCTATCAGCATCAGGCAGGTGTTTGTGGATTAGGGTACATCAAAAAGGGTCTTAATGTTAATACCCAACACTCAGATGTGATTCATTTTAATGCACTTAAGTTTGACTTTAACCCTTTGGCAAAACTCCAAACCCAAGCTCTTGATATGGATTAATTTTTTTTCTGCCCTAATAGATTACTATAAAAAATCACTGAGTATTTATAATGGTCTATAACAATCTCAAGGAGAAGATGAGTTCTAAACCCATGGAAGTGGCATTTAGTTGCCAAGTCAATAGAGAGCTTACTTACAACCATTTTGGGTCCTTGCTTATAAGAAAAATGCAGCTATGGATAAGTTCCAAAGAAGATATAGTCTTAGAGCAAGACTTTCATGCTTAACCTATCCTCAAATGATCAAATAACTGAAAAGCAATATTGTTAGTGCAATGTCTACAAAGGAATTATGCTCTGTGGCTAATGGGTAATCAGTGATAATATACAAGTAACTTTTAAAAATAGAACCAGAGGATGTTAAAGTAGACTCAGTTAATGGGCCAATGAAAAATTGTCCTTGAAAAATCATATGATATATTATAGTGATAACTTGGAAGGTAATTATGGAACAATTTATGTCCTTGGCTTTGCAATTTAATATACAAAAATATGTAGTATGAATAGCCTTTTCTGTGTAATTTTTTCTACTTCAAGGTTCAAAATTTTTGATGATTAGTATGATGATAAATTTGAGATAATTCAATTTTTTAAAAATTATTGTCTTATGGAGGACAGTAAATTTGACAGCATGTTGATCCTTCATTTCATATATTTACTGATCCATTATTATGTGCTCACCATTGTACTTCTGATTATGATAGAAACAAAAGAGGTTTATGATATAATCCCTACTCTTAAGGAGTCTTATTCCTTAACTCAAGTCTTATTCAAGATTTAAGAGTCTTGGAGAGAGAAGATTGAAGTAGGAACATTCATAGAACAATATAAAAGAGAATGCAGTGGGAGAGCAGGAAAGAAGAGCTATCAGGAGGTTAGAATTGCCTGGAAGGCTTCACTGAGAAGGTGACAATAGAAAGATGGGTAGGATTTGGATGGGTAAAGAGGAAGGCATACAGATAGCACAGGATAAATATGGGCACAGATAATAAACTAGCAGAGTGTATTCAAGGGATAGTTAGGAAACTGATCTAGCAGAAGAAAAGTTAGAGGCAGTTGCAAAAAAAAAAACAAAACAGAAGATAGGATTGGATTATGAGGGCTTAAATGCCAGAATGGAGAATTTGGGCTGAGGAATTAGGAAAAAACTAAACAAATCAAAATACATCAATTTTTTCATGGGATCCAGCATAAATTAATATCAAAGATGGGAAATGGACCTGACATTTCATTAGGTAGGGATAACCCAAATGAAGAAATCCTTTCCATGGACAAAGGCTGAAGGCTTCTCTGCAAGTTCCAGTCTTAGAGACTTGTCCAGGGTGTCACTGAGAGTTTAAGGGACTTGCTTAGGATTACAGGGCCAGAAACTGTTCTTGAAGCTAGATCTTAGAAACTCTGAGTCCAGTTCTCTATCTGACTGAGATACCAGTCAAAATTCATAATAATTCTGTGTAAGTGATTATGTGAAGGGAAGACATCATTGGGTGATAACAGTTTATATTTTTATACAATTGTGGTAGGAGGAAGACTAAAAGGCCTTAACACTTTGAACATTTCAGAATCTGAAAAGGAAATTCCCCTTTTTTTAAAATACATCTTCCTTTAAAATATAGGTAAGTTTTGTAAATATTTTTTTCTTTTGAAACTTAACATCTGGTGACTGAAGCCTCTAGTAATACTTGGATTTGAGCTAAACATCTCCTATTGCTTTTTAAATATAATGAGTTTAGTGCATTCTTCCCTAACCTTGTAGCTTACAGTGTAAATGGGATCTATATTGATTGATTCACTTATTTTTTTAGATTGTCTGTCAAAATATTGTTTTATAAAATCTATTTGGTCATTAGTTGAATCTGGAAATCTTGATCCTTAATATTAAGAAGTATTAATCTTATAATAGTTTTTGGAAAGCAGAAAGGAATGCCCAAGACAACAGGGACAGTAATAGGTTATTATTCTTATTTATTCACTTTTGGAGCATTTTAGTTAAGTCTCATTCATAGAATTTTAACCTAGTTAGAAATAGACAGTAGAAACCTGCTTTTGGTTTTACATGATATTTCACTTAGAAAAGATTAGCCTTATGAGTAATAGGAAGGAGCAGTTAGGTGGAGCAGTAGATAGGGCAACAGCCCTGGAGTCAGGAGGTCCTGAGTTCAAATCTGGTCTCAGACACTTTATAATTACCGAGTTGTGTAACCATGGGCAAGTCACTTAACCCCTTTGCCTTGCAAAAAAAAAAAAAAAGAGTAATAGGAAAGACACTTGGCCTACAGAAGTCAGACTTTATTGACACTTTTAGAGGAGCATATCATGTGCAGAAACAATAGCGAGACATTTGGGGTTGGTATGGAGAGGAGACATAAAGCTTTCTGGCATGAGTCAAGTATGATCACCACACACACATTATTGCATCGAAGGCTTCCTGATCTGGGTTTGCCATTGTTGGCTTATCTTTGTGTCTCAAAAACTTAGAAAAGGCAGCTGAACAAAATGACCTGACTCAAGTAGCAGGTAGAATAGCACAACAGATTAAAATATAACAGAGAGAGAGCTAAAGATTGAATGAGTTCAGGAGAGTACAATTCTGTCATGTGTTGTATCTATGATTTTAGAATATGATCTTCTAAGTCTTACCTCTCTTTTCAGTGGTGATGACTGTGGCTTCTAAAGGCTCCCCCCATCCTTGTCTTGTTTTTGCAGATGCCCTGAAGATGTATGCTGACTCTGGAGTGAGATCTGTGGCAGTGAACTGCCTCACAGTTGAGCCAACTTCAACAGTGGTAAACTTGTTGGGGCTGCTGGTGGCTAGACGATATGCAATCTGATACCCTGGATTGACATTAACCAAGGCAAAAAGAACAGAGGAAAAGATTTAGCTTTGTTGTACATTCTTTCCATGAAGAATAATGGTAATTCCCTAGTGCAGTCTAATGACTTCTTTATTGGAAAAGCAAGCAAAACATTTTTTTAATCATTTTTTAATCACTTATTTCCCCTACCCCTAACATCTCATATGCAGATATAGTGCATTAAAAGGGAAATTACATATAGTGATGAATGGAACAGCCTTTTGAGCACTAATCTACCATGAAACTTGTTTCACTCTTCATCCTTCACAGGAACAAGATGTGAAAACAGTTTCATCTTTCCCAAGTACATTGGTACGCTCAGAGAATACCACAAGGACCAGCAGAGTCCTCACAATTGTTTTTGACAGGGTGAGTCAGTACAGAGAAACTAATCTCCTTTTCCATACCAACACCATCACCCTTGGCTGTAAACACACACGCACCCTTGCAAGGATATGGAGCAGAACACCATGATGCCAGAGTAGTTTTTAAAATATGCAGCATCTTGACTGCTTAGACAGTACAGCACCCTGGATAGCCAACTGTATATCTAGTTGACTCTCACATCTGTTATTCATAGTTACTCCCTTTCATCTTCCCTATCTGCTCGCAGATACCCAGCATCCCTAAGCTATAATTGATGGCACATATTTTTATTTCTTTATGTCAAAAAGAGCCTTCTTGTATCTTCTTCTTTTGCCCAGATTGCAATACTTCAGGCAACTCGGAGCTGGGGTGGAGGTGAGGGGGGGTGGGATAGGGAAAGGACAGCTCTGCTTTGAACAATACCCTTCTTGCCAACAAGGAGGAATGCACTTATTAATCAGTCTATTGAAGGCTCTACAGGCTCTAAACTTCTTTCAAAGTAACCTGATTATTAAGAGTTGATGGCTGATCAGACATTATTATTGCTCAGATCACATCAACCAGGCTATCCCAAACCCTCCAATAATGGGGTGACAAATGGTTCCTGAGGAAGAAGTGCCAACTTTCCATTTTTTTTTGCCAAAAATAGTAGTGACAAGTGCTTTTGGGGGTGGGGGAAAAGCTTGCTAAGAATTTATGGTCCAAATTTTAATTACTCAAGTTGATTGAAATGATAATGGACCAGGGTTTTGTGGTCCTGAAATTAATAAAATTCAAACTTTTCAATACTTCATGTTCTAGAAAGAACATGGGGTGGGGGAATCAAACTCCAGTCAACTGGACTTATTTTCACCAGTTTTTGCTAGCACTCAGCTCATCCTTTGAACTACAAAGGCTTCTGCAGCAGTTCAAGTATACACTCCCAACCCCAGTTATGTCTTGAATACTTGCACTTCTGCAGTAGAGCTTGTAAAAGTTTATATAAGTGAATATCCACCTCCAAGGAGGAGGTGGTAGAGAGAAGAAAGAGAAATTAGATAGGAAACGTTGCCAATTAGAGAACTAACATGGAGGGTTAGAGGACATCACTTATGGGACTGGAAAATGAAAACTGGAGACAAGTGATAAGACAGTGATTCTTGTGGCAACTCAGGAAATGACTGGGCGATAGATGGTTAAGGTACATTTTTTTTGCCTTTTGCATCAGGTCTAAAGGATTGCAATGAAATCCCATAATACCAATGTTAGGATGAAGTTGAGAAAGAGTCCTCCAGAATAAGAGACTGAATAAATTAACTAGAATAGTAAAGGACATTACAAAGACAAAATGACTCTTCTGAAATCTGCATGAAGCAATTGCTGAATAGTCAAGACCAAACAAATTTCTCTACTAGAAAAGGGCTGAAGTGTATGGGATAGGAAATGGGATAATTAGATGAGTTTAGGGATATGAGTTATAGGGAATAGACAAGAGGCAACCATATGCAAAATAAACTAAGAGATTAAGAAAAGTTCCTCTTCTTCTTGTGTGTGTGTGTGTGTGTGTGTGTGTGTGTGCGTGTTTTTGTGTGCTTGTCACACATCCACTGGCAACAGGAGGTTCTTGTTTTCTTTTTCCTTTAAGCAAGAATTGAAGAAGGAAAAGGACCCTGAACTATCAGAGAATAAACTCCTATTGTATCTAACTTACTATAGAGAACAGGTTGTATCTGTCATTGATCCATTCTGTACTTATCATGCTATACAGTTACTGCACTGTTAATCCCCTGACTTCACACCAGTTAGAAGACCAAGGCATGAAAAAATGAAGCCACTGGCCAAAAGAACTCAATGGTGTCTCCCCAGAGGATTAATAGTTTAGTTAATGCATGAATAATAGGTGAAGTCCTTGGGTATTAACCCCAGACTAAGTAAGACTAGCAAACAATTGGCAAGTTCAATGACTAGTAAATTTCAAGACTAATATCAAAAGAAATGCCACACAATACTCATAATCATCTTATTATAATGCTAATTGTTTTGGATCTACATGTATTTCTTTATACATCTGTGGTATATGACACTGTACAGACTGCATGAAGCCCACATATATGAGAGGGTTTCAACAATAAGATTCACAGTTACTTAAAGAAGATGTCTTCTCAAAAGCATCTGGCCAAGATGGCAGAGAGAAGACAGGCACAGTTCTAACGTCTCCTGATCTCTTCCCCATCTATCACATGACACAAACCTCTTAAAAGAATTCCGAACCAGGAAACCCAGAAAGAAAAGCAAGGAGAGGAAAATCTACCTCAGGATTTGTCTCCCCCAGCAGCCTTGGCTGAGTACCGGCAGGTGAGTCTGGGTTCTGAGGGAAGATCAGCCAGGGATCAGCCAGATTAGCAGCTGAATTGGAATCAGGAGTCTGAGGGCCCGAGAGCTGGACCTGCTGGATCAGTGGTAGGGCTGTACGAAGGGGGCTTGGGTCCACGGGAAAGCAGAGGCGCTGGTGTTGGTGCTGACCCCTGGAGCTTGGGGAAGGGGCTGCAGGGAGAGGTATGGTGCAGGAGAGCTGCGAACGCCATCCCTGGGCTCCTCAGGTCTGAGAAACTCTGAGTCCATGCCTCCAAGGCACAGAGGCCTCCTCCCAAACAAATGCAAACTATTTCTGCCTCAGGCCCAGGTGTGTGAGCAGAAGAAGAGCCCAGCTGAGGAATCACCTCAGGCCAGGGTAAAGCCCACCATTGATTGAAGGCAAAAGAATTCAATAGTTCCAACTCCTCCCTTTGGGCAAAGGAAGAAGGCCTCCCAACCAAGGTCACAGACACTCCAGAGAGGGCAACCAGCACCTCCTACTGGCCAGCCAGATAAACTGCAATCAGTAAAGCCTTTAGAGATCCCAAGCGCAGGTGAACCAGTCCCCCCCACCCAACTCAAGGTCCTAGCATAATGAAGAAGGGTCAGTGGAAACATGGATCCATAGAAAAATTCCTGGAAGGGAAAGACCCCAACTCAGAGAGACCTGGAACCTCTGAGGAGAATACAATCTGGTCTCCAGCACAGGAAGACTTCCTTGAAGAAGTAAGGAAGGAGCTTAAAAATTTGGGAGAGACAATTAATACCTTGCAACAAGAAAACAAAACCTTAGAAAGTACAATTGGACAAACACAAAAGGAGAATAAATCTCTCAGATCCTCAAATGAGCAAATGCAAAAAGAAATTAATTCTCTCAAAACTTCAATTGGTCAAATGGAAAGCTCTTTCAAAAGCAGAATTGACCAAGTGGAAAAGGAGTTGCAAATGGTTAATGAAGAAAACTCCTCCCCCCAAAAAAGAATGGAGTCTACAGAAACTAATGACTCCATGAGACAGCAAGAGTCAGTTAAACAAAATCAAAAAATAGAAAAAATAGAAGCAAATGTAAAATACCTCATCAACAAAACTGCTGACCTTGAGAATAGATCGAGGAGGGGCAACCTGAAAATTATAGGACTTCCTGAAAACATTGAAGAGAAAAAAATCCTGAACTTAATATTACAGGACCTAGTGATGGAAAACTGCCCTGATACCATGGAATCGGAGGGCAAAGTAGTTATTGAAAGAGTACATCACTCCCCACTAGAAAAAGATCCTAAAATGAAAACACCAAGGAATGTTGTGGCCAAACTCCAGAACTATCAGATAAAAGAGAAAATCCTGCAAGCAGCAAGAAAGAAGCAATTTAAATATCAAGGAGCCACAGTAAGGATCACAGAGGACCTGGCTGCATCAACTTTAAGGGATCAAAGGGCCTGGAGCGAGATATTTCGAAGAGCTCGGGAGCTTGGAATGCAGCCAAGAATCTACTTTCCTGCAAAGCTGAGCCTTCTCTTCCAGGGAAAAAGATGGACATTTAACGAAATGGAAGAATGCCAAAAATTTCTGATGAAAAGACCAGAGCTAAAAAGAAAATCTGGATATCAAACAGGAGGTTCAAGAGACACATGAAAAGGTAAAAAAAAAAAAACGGGGCGGCAGTAAAAGGAAAAAAAATGCAATCCAGTAAGTTGAAACTGGCTATATTTCAGCATGGGGTGGGGGGAAGAGACTCTCATAAATCCTGAGAAATGTAACTCTAACAGAGAGAATACACCTAGCCAGAAATGATGGACATCCATGACCTATCCATGAGACTGCTATCTAATGGGATGTAACTGGCTTTAACCCCACTTGGAAGAAAGACTCTAATAACTCTCTGGAATTTTGACTCTATTCAATAGAATATACTGAACTAGAAGGGACAGACACTCAGAATTTTCTATGACTTAGATAGAATGATCTTAAAAAAATACACTACCTCCCTAAAAAGGGGGACAGGAAAGAGACGGGAGGAGGGAGGGGATTGAATGGGACAAATCTCATTACACTAAGAGGTACAAAAAACCTATGGTAATAGAGCGGAAGAAGGGAGCAGAGGAGAAACACCTGAATCTTCTTCTCATCAGACTTGGCTTAAAGTCAACCTATACATACTCAGTTAACTTATAAAACATCTAACCTTTCAAGTATTAAAAGGGGAAAAGGGGAGGGGGGACAGAGAAAGGGAAGGGGAGTGGGGGAAATAAGGGGAAATAACAAAGGGAAGGGAAGGGAAAAGGGAAAAAGTGAAAGGGGAAAGAAAGGGGAGGGTGTGATATAGGAGGGCAAACATACTGAAGGGGGTGGTATTCAAAAACAAAATACTGGGGAATATGGATAAAAGGGGGGAAAGGGGGAAAATACAAACAGAGGGAAGATATCATGGAGGGCAATAAAGAATTAGTAATCATAACCTTGAATGTGAATGGGATGAACTCTCCCTAAAAATGTAAGCAAATAGCAGAGTGGATTAAAAACCAGAATCCTACAATATGCTGCTTACAAGAAACTCATTTGAAGCAGAGAGATACATATAGAGTAAAGGTAAAAGGTTGGGGCAAAATATATTTTTCTTCAGCTGAAGTAAAAAAAAAGCAGCTGTAGCAATCCTTATCTCAGACAAAGGAGCAGCAAAAATAGCGTTAAAAGAGATAAGGAAGGAAACTTTATCCTAATAAAAGGTACCTTAGACAATAAAGTCATTTCAATATTGAATGTATATGCACCTAGTGGGACAGCACCCAAATTCTTAGAGGAGAAGCTGAAAGAATTACAGGAAGACATAGACAGCAAAACTCTACTAGTAGGAGACCTCAACCTCCCGCTATCAGATCTAGATAAATCAAATCATAAAACAAACAAGAAAGAAATTAGGGAGGTAAATAGATTGTTAGAAAAATTAGATATGGTAGACTTATGGAGGAAACTGAAAGGGGATAGAAAGGAATATACCTTTTTCTCTGCAGTACACGGAGTTTATACAAAATTGACCATGTACTAGGACATAAAAACCTAATGATCAACTGCAGAAAGGCAGAAATAGTGAATACATCTTTCTCAGACCAAAATGCAATAAAAGTCATATGCAATACTGGGCCAAGGAGATATAGACCCAGAGCAAATTGGAAACTGAATAACCTCATTTTAAAAAATGAGTGCGCCAAGAAACAAATTATAGAAAGAATTAACCATTTTATCCTAGATAATGATAATGAAACAACATACCAAAACCTATAGGATTCATTCAAAGCAACTGCCAGGGGATATATTATAGCTCTAAATGCTTATATGAATAAATTGGAGAAAGAGGAAATCAATGAACTAAGCATGCAACTAAAAAAATTAGAGAAAGAACAAATCAAAAATCCCCAATCAAATACCAAATTAGAAATTTTAAAAATTAAAGGAGAAATTAATAAAATTGAAAGCAAAAAAACTATTGAATTAATAAATAAAACAAAAAGTTGGTATTTTAAAAAAACAATAAAATTGATAAACCTCTCATCAATTTAATTAAAAAAAGAAAGAAGAAAACCAAATTGCTAGTATTATAAATGAAAAAAGGTGAACTCATCACCAATGAGGAGGAAATTAAAGTAATAATTCAAAATTATTTTGCCCAACTCTATGCCAATAAATTTGATAATCTAAGTGAAATGGATGAATATTGACAAAAATATAAGTTGCCCAGGTTAAATGAAGAAGAGATTAAATACCTAAACAACCCTATCTCAAAAAAAATTCAACAAGCCATTATTGAACTCCCTAAAAAGAAATCTCCAGGGCCTGATGGATTGACAAGTGAATTCTACCAAACATTTAAGGAACAATTGGTTCCAATCCTATATAAACTCTTTGGAAAAATAGGGAATGATGGAATTCTGCCTAACTCTTTCTATGAAATCAATATGGTACTGTTACCTAAACCAGGAAGAGTTAAAAAAGAGAAAGAAAATTATATACCTATTTCCATGATGAATATAGATGCAAAAATCCTAAATAAAATCTTAGCAAAATGACTACAACAAGTCATCACTAGGATAATACATTATGATCAATTAGGATTTATTCCAGGAATGCAGGGTTGGTTCAATATTAGGAAAACTGTTAGCATACTCAATTATATCAACAACAAACCTATCAGAAATCATATGATCATATCAATAGATGCTGAAAAAGCTTTTGACAAAATACAGCATCCATTCCTATTAAAAACACTAGAGAGTGTAGGAATAAAATGGACTGTTCCTTAAAATAATTAGCAGTATCTATCTGAAACCAACAACAAGCATTATATTCAATGGGGAGAGGCTAGAGGCATTCCCAATAAGATCAGGGGTGAAACAAGGGTGTCCATTATCATCACTACTATTCAATATTGTATTAGAAATGTTAGAATCAGGAATTAGAGAAGAAAAAGAAATTGAAGGAATTAGAATTGGGAAGGAAGAGACAAAACTCTCACTCTTCGCAGATGACATGATGGTCTACGTAGAGAATCCCAAGAAATCATCTAAAAAACTACTGGAAACAATTAGCAATTTTAGCAAAGTTGCAGGTTATAAAATAAACCCCCATAAATCCTCAACTTTTCTATATATGTCTAGTAAGAAACAGCAGGAAGAGCTAGAAAGAGAAATCCCATTCAAAGTAACCTTAGACAGTGTAAAATATTTGGGAGTCTATTTGCCAAGACAGACTCAGAATCTTTTTGAAAGCAATTATAAAACACTTCTCACACAAATTAAATCAGATTTAAATAACTGGGCAAATATCAACAGCTCATGGATAGGGAGAGCTAATATCATAAAAATGACAATTCTACCAAAACTAAACTATCTGTTTAGTGCCCTCCCAATCAAAATTCCAAAAAGTTACTTTAATGAGTTAGAAAAAAATTGTAAGTAAATTCATATGGAGAAATAAAAAGTCAAGAATTGCCAGGGGCTTAATGAAAAAAAAAAAATGCAAACGAAGGTGGCTTAGCACTACCTGATCTAAAATTATATTATAAAGCATCAGTCATCAAAACTGTTTGGTATTGGCTAAGAAACAGAGTGGTAGACCAGTGGAATAGACTAGGTGTAAAAGAAGGAGAGGAGTATAGTAATCTGCTGTTTGATAAACCCAAAGAGTCCGGCTACTGGGATAAAAACTCCCTCTTTGATAAAAACTGCTGGGATAATTGGAAGTTAGTATGGAAGAAACTTAGATTAGACCAACACCTTACACCCTTTACCAAGATAAGATCCAAATGGTTACAGGACATAGACATAAAAAACAATACTATAAGCAAATTAGAAGATCAAGGACTAGTCTACCTGTCAGATCTATGGAAAGGGGAACAGTTTATGACTAAGGAAGAGTTGGAGAACATCACCAAAAACCAATTAGATGATTTCAATTACATTAAATTAAAAAGCTTTTGCACAGATAAAATCACTGTAACCAAGATCAAAAGAAATGTAGTAAACTGGGAAACGATCTTTACAACTAATGATTCTGACAAAGGAATCATTTCTAAAATATACAGAGAACTGAGTCATATTTATAAAACAAAAAGCCATTCCCCAATTGACAAAATGGTCAAAGGATATGCAAAGGCAATTTACAGATGAGGAGATCAAAGCAATCCATAGCCATATGGAAAAAATGCTCTAAATCATTAATTATTAGAGAAATGCAAATTAAAGCTTCTCTGAGGTACCACCTCACACCTCTCAGATTGGCCAGTATGAGTAGAAAGGATAATGATCATTGTTGGAAGGGATGTGGGACACTATTACACTGTTGGTGGAGCTGTGAACTCATCCAACCCTTCTGGAAAGCTATTTGGAACTATGCCCAAAGGGCAACAAAAATGTGTATACCCTTTGACCCAGCAACACCACTACTGGGTCTATACCCTGAAGAGATGAGGAAAAAGGGTAAAAACATTACTTGTACAAAAATATTTATAACAAAGTTATAACAAATATTTGGTGGCAAAGAATTGCAAATACAGTAAATGTCCTTCAATTGGGGAATGGCTTAGCAAACTGTGGTATATGTATGTCATGGAACACTATTGTTCTATTAGAAACCAGGAGGGATGGGATTTCAGGGAAACCTGGAGGGATTTGCATGAACTGATGCTGAGTGAGATGAGCAGAACCAGAAAAGCACTGTACACCCTAACAGCAACATGGGAGTGATGTTCAACCTTGCAGGACTTGCTCATTCCATCAGTGCAACAATTGGGAACAATTTTGGGCTGTCTGCAAAGGAAGGTACCATCTGTATCCAGATAAGGAGCTGTGGAGTTTGAACAAAGTACGAGGACTATTCCCTTTAATTTGGAAAAAAAACCCAGATATCTTATTGTCTGATCTGGTTACCTCTGAGAATTCTGTTCTCTTTAAGGATATGATTCCTTTCTCATCACACCCAATTTGGATCAAGGTACAACATGGAAACAAAGTAAAGACTGACAGAGTGCTATCTGTGGGGTGGGGGTGGGGGAAGGGAAGCAAGATTGGGAGAAAATTGTAAAACTCAAATAATATCTTTAATAAAAAACAACAACAACAACAAAAAGAAGCTATCTTCTTCTATAGCTGTCTACAACAAAAAAGCCAAAGTAGGTGAAGAATGCTTGTTTACTAGATTATGACATATAGTTATCTGAGTGATTCACTTAGCATATCTATTTTGAATGTGAAACCAAGAATTGAATAAAAGGTGGTCAGCATGTCCCATTTGGAAACCATACATGTATTTCAACAATACTAAATGCTGATTATAGGAAAATAATAACTTTTCTGCCAAAGAATACTATATGACCAAAGCTCATAGAATACCATGATCTCCAAAGAATCACAATTACAAGTAACAAAGAAAATTGTAAAATCAGTATAAACTACCAATCACAAAAATGATTTTGTGTACAAGGAATGATATAAAAGTATTGAGGAAATGCTTTTTTTGTTGCTGAAATAGAATGTAGGGATTAATTAGATAATGTGTAAGGTCTCTTTCCATTCTCAATTCTATGCAGGACTGGAAACCGAGAGGTACTAGACCCATAATGAAAGTAAGCAATAACAGAAAGACAGCCTTATTGTTTCATCAGTATCCATGAAATAGTAAAAGAAACAAATCCTAGGTTGTTGAATTTAGTAAAGGGCATAGTCAAGAAGGATCTGAGGACAGGAAGGCACAGGTGGATGATAACCTGCCCAGAGAAGGGAGCACCCACATCGATGAGATCATGGATTCTCTGGAGCATCACAGCATATATTACCACCTGTGAAAAGCAGGGCTAAAATGGACTCCAGATGGTAGTCATTATGTTCAGAATGGGTGCCTTTCCCTTTTGTGGCAGTGTCCTTTTGCTTTTATAATATAGATTATAATGAAGTTAATGGCAACTGACAATAGCAGGAGACAGTGTTAGTATAGACTATACATTTGACCTCCATATAATTATCATATTTGGTGTCTCCCATATGTCATGGTAGTGGATATAATTTCATAACTGGACAAATTACAAAGGGCAGGAACTGGGAAAGTGCCAAATGGTCCTGGTGGATGATCAAACCAAAGAAAGAGATTAAAGACAAAAAGAACTGGTGCTATTTAACCAAAAGAAATAAAAATAAAAATAGCCTATCGTGGATATGGAAGCAAATTGTCTTCCAATATCTGAAGATCTATCATTTGGAAGAATGATCAGATTTATTTTATGTAGCTTCACAGTGAAGAACTAGAGGACAAATTTAATTAAAAAAATATTACATTGAATCAAACTGAAACAATAGGTTAATATTGCAAGAAGACATTTGAATTCTATTTTTTTTACAAGGCAGATGGGGTTAAGTGGCTTGCCCAAGGCCACACAGCTAGGTAATTATTAAGTGTCTGAGACTGGATTCGAACCCAGATACTCCTGACTCCAAGGCCAGTGCTTTATCCACTGCCACCTAGCTGCCCAAAGAGCTCATCATCTTATTCACATTAGGGTGTAAATCACCAAGAATGTTTGTCTTACTCTTTCTAGATGTATTACATTCTTTTTTTTTAGGTTTTTGCAAGGAAAATGGGGTTAAGTGGCTTGCCCAAGGCCACACAGCTAGGTAATTATTAAGTGTCTGAGGCCGGATTTGAACCCAGGTACTCCTGACTCCAAGGCCGGTGCTTTATCCACTACGCCACCTAGCCGCCCCTGAATTCTATTTTCTTGGACCATTTGTTAAAGAGGGAACAGAATCAGGACCTGAGGAGACTAAGACTACTGGGAGATCAAAGGTGCCAGAAGATCATTGTGCCTGATGAAGAAAATCAAGCCTTCAGTCTCAGAGTAGGTTTTTTTTTTTTGAGATGACCATTGCAGCTAAACCCGAGGAGGCTCCTTCTGAAGGGGTCCCTAAATTCAAGCTCTTCCAGAAGTGTTCCCAAAGGAAAAAAAAAAGGTCCTGAGGAGCTCTGCTCTAGCCTCAGAAACTTGGACTTCCTAGTGACTGAAACTAAATATTGATTAAAGAAAAAAAAAATCTCTAGCTGCCGGTATTGGAGCAGTAGGACAGCTAAGGTAGATAAAGTGCTGGGCCTGTAGTCAGGAAGTTCAAATTTGTCTTCTGACATTTACTAGTTGTATGATTCAGGGCAAGTCACTTAACCCTATTTGCTTCTGTTCCTCATCTGTACAAAATATACTAGAGAAGGAAATGGCCAACTACTCCGGTATTTTTGCCAAGAAAACTCCAAATGAATCCACAAAGACTTGGACACAAATAAAATAACTAAACAACAAAAATCTTGAAATAACCTGACACCCTTACCCAGAGAAATATCGGCTCAGGAGAGGGAAAAACAGTCGAAGAATGGTGAGGAAGGTCTGATTCTGTGTGAGGGAGAGAACCAAGAATCTGAAGAAAATGACGCAGAGATCTCCAATATCCTTTCATGCCCTCAAGAGTAGTTTCTTAGAGAAAGGGATGTAGAAGTGCCACAGCCCATAGTTAGGATTCTGGTAGGGAACCTACCCATGGACCTGACAGACTTGACCTATACTGATGAAGGTATGAGTTCTCATGGGAAGAAAGAATTCCAGGCAGAAGAAAGTCTACAAGGATGTGTTGTGGTAAAAGCTTGGGAGCATATGAATACTCTTAAAATCTGTTCTGAAATGGAATCTCATTGTCTTGATTGATTGAGGCAAGGAGACCAAGAACAGGCAGCTCTACTTGCTTGAAGATGAGACATTTGTAGTGGTTAAACCATGCTATGGGAAGAGATTTGTACAAGAATCCTCAAGAAAGAGGATCCTGAGATGGAGATCTCCAAGCTACTGCCTTCCTATTAGTCCTAGAGCAAAGGGCAAGGAAAGGGGTTTATAAGGAAGATCCCCATGTCTCCTTTGTTCCTCAGAAAAATCTCATTAGTGTTGCCATACCAGAAAAATTCCTGCCTGTAAAATAAAAGAGGGCAAGGGAAATGCTCAAACCAGAGACCTGTCCCTTGTAAGGGAGACTCTTGAAGAATGGGAGAAGAGTTGCTACTGGAAACACTATCATCTCCATCTAATATTGCCTCAAACACTCAAACACTACCGATAAAGGGACTTTGTATTTTACCAAAAAAACACACACAGGAGAGGATTCATTTAAATGCTCTGATTGTATGATGGATTTTATCTAAAGGACCAATTTTAACTTACATCAATCAGATAATCCACATGAGGGAGAACCTGGTATGGGAAAGGCTTCAGCCAGACTTTCCACATGCATCTTCAAATCATTGAGATGAGATAGGGAAAATATTTTTCTGGGGGAAATATTTCTCAAACCTCTTAGTTCAGAGAGAGAGAGAGTCTATAAGGAAACATTTTTTTTCCTAAGGATCCAAAGAGACAACCGGAACACTAGGCCTCCTCTCTATCACTTGTTCTACAACTCTTAAATACCTGTTGTGTTAGGTGATAAAGATACAAAGGCAGGTATATCTTGGTCCTTGTTATAAAGGAGTTTATAGTCAAAGGCCTGGGGGCTGAATGATATAGTAAAAGCCTGCTGTATTTTGAGTTAGAGGATCTGAGCCTAAAGACCATTTCAGCTACTTACTACTTATGTAACTCGGATCAAGTCAATTGCTTTCTCTGAGCCTCAGTCTCTTCATCTGAAAAATGAGGTCATGAAGACAGTGCAGTCAAGGGAAAGAATGTTGGAACTGAAGTCAAAGAACTTGGGTTAAAATTTTGGCTTTTACACAAACTAATTTTGTGACTTTGGTCAAGTCATTTTTTTCTTAGTTTCATCTGTAAAATATAGAGGGCAGAGTCCAGTTACTAGTCTAAAGACTGAGTGTTTGACAAAAGCTCCTGGAAAAACTGTAAAGCAGTACTGCTGAAATACATATCAAAATCTCAAACCAGAAGTGTAAATTTCCAATGGATACATGGCTTAGATACATAAAAGGTGATAACATCAACTAATTAGAAGAACAAGGAAGAAATTACTTTTTTTTAATCTATAGATATGGGAAGAATTCCAGAGCAAATAAAGGAACAAAGAAAAAAGAAAGGTCAATTTTGATTATAGCATATACAATTTTAAAAAATTTTGCACAAACTAAACCAATACAATTAGATTAAAAACAGCAATAGGTAAGTGGAAAATATTTACAAAACTTTTCTCTGAAAATAATCTTATTTCCAAGATATATAAGAAACTGCTTGAAATCTATAAGAATAAGAGTAATTTCTCAATAGATAAATGATCAACAGATACAAAGAGACAGTTTTCAAATGGAGAAATCTAAGTCATCAAAAAATCAAATGAAAAAATTCTCCCACTAATTACAGAAATGCAAATTAAAACAACTCTGAGATTTTACCTCATTCTTCTCAAATAAACAAGGATGGCAAAAGAGGTGTTTGAATTGAAATATGAATGTGATGGAATAATCTTGTGCCATAAACAATGATGAAATGGTCAGTTTCCTAGGAAACTGGGGAGACTTCTACATACTAATATAAAGAAAAGTGAGCAAACCAATTTATACAATGAAAAAAAACATTATAAAGAAAAACAATGTCACAAGACGTTAAAGATCTGATTGATACAATGACCAACCATGATTCCAGAGGACTAATGATGAAGCATGCTATCTACCTCCTTTGAGGGGATGAACTAAAAATGCAGGATGAGACTAACTTTTTTTGGATAGTCAATAAAAGAATTTGTTTTATTTGACTATAAATATTTGTAATGGAAATTTTCTTTTTCTTTTATTGTTGTTTGGTTTGAAAGGGGAGAGAAAGATGAAGAGAAAAATAAATGTTTGCTAATTGGAAATAATAAAATTTAAGAAACAGATTTCAAAGGACCAGAATCAACCAACAATGAAATGAACTGCTTTAGAATATAGGGTTGTTTCATATCAATATCCAAGCAGTGGGTAGATGCCATTTGTTATGATATAGCAGATGGGATTTCTCCACTGGGAGGGAAGGTAGACTAGATAACCCCTTAGGTCCATTTAGAATATAAGATACTATGATTCTAAAATATTTTGGAAACAGCAAAATAAAATGAAGAACTTCAACTCACAAGCATTAGAATCAAAAGGATTTTTGTTTCTTATATAACAATATAGATTAGAAATATAAACTTAACAACAAGGGAATATTGCCAATGGTTTTTACTAATCTTCTAATCATCTTGGATGGCATCAATTTTTGCATTGAGGCTAGAAAATTAGTCATGTCAGAATAAGTGCACAGTCTAGTCTTTATAGAAACAGGATAAGAACAAATTAAAATATGAACTTTTCAACACCTGGCCAGAAATTTCTTGTGAAGTTTTAGAATGGTGAATAGTGGAATGGCTTCAAAAAGACCTATTATGCTGTAGAGAAAGAATACCAGTAGAAAATACAATGGTATTTATTAAAAATAATAACAATAAAATATAATATTTAATATAGTACTTTAAAGTTTATGAAGTATTTTGCAAATATTATCTCATTTTAGCTTGGTATGAAAGTGTAATTATTTTTCTTTTACATATGACAGAAAGTGAAATTGACAGAGGTTAAAAGACTTGCCTCTGGACATATAACTGCTAAGTGTCTAAGGCAGGAGTTGAACTCACAAATTCCTGACTGCAAGTCTAGTAGTCAGATAGGAGGTGCTATGGATAGAGAACTATACTTGGAAGTAGGAATACCTGGGTTCAAATTCTGTCTCAGACACTTTCTCTATGATTCTGAATGAGTCAATTAACCTTCATCTCATTTTTCTCATCTATAAGTTGGGAATAAAATAAAAAATTAAATAATATTTGGAGAATATAAAATTAATACTTGTAAAGTACTTTGCAAATTAAAAAATCCTTATAGGTTAGCTAATATATTTTTCTATTATTATTATTATTATTATTATTATTATCATTATTATTATTGTTGTTGTCTTTGTTGTCGTTGTCGTCGTTGTCGTCGTCGTTGTTATTTGCAAGGCAATGGGGTTAAGTGGCTTGCCCAAAGCCACACAGCTAGGTAATTACTAAATGTCTGAGGCCAGATTTGAACTCAGGTACTCCTGACTCTAGGGCTGGTGCTTCATCCACTGTGCTACCTAGCTGCCCCATGTCTCATTATTATGAGAAATAGAATGGTTTGTGTGGTAGATAAAAAGTTGGATGTAGAGACAGGAAGACTTGGGTTTGAATTCCATTTATGATAAAATACAGATTAAATAACATGATGCAAGGTACTAAACCTCTCAGTTCTCTAGCTAATGCTACTAGTATGATAGAGGGAGTTCTCTCACCTGGCAGTTCTCCATAGCAATGATACCACAAGTCCAGTCCCTGTCCCTATCCCTTACTGTTCAGTTATCTCTGACTCTTTGTGACCCCAGTGGGGCTTTCTTGGCAAAAGTACTAGGGTTGAGTCCCTTTCTGGACTCCCTTAACCTTTCCCCAGGTGAGAGTTGGAGGGGCCGGAGACAAAGAAGACAAGTTCTCCCTTTGGACACCAAGGTCTCCATTTATTCACCAAAACACAAGTGCTTAAATATCTCTCCTGGTCTCTAATCCATTCCCACTCCCGTGGCACTTAGTAAAACAAGGCTCTGGTGCTCAAGGGTACCAGGTGACAAAGGTTCACAGCACTCCCACACATACAACAGTCCCTAACATATCCCCCTTCTTGTCTTTTTTTTTGAAACAAAATTATTAAATAATGAATGCCACATAAGTTGTAAACAGAAGTTCAAAAATAGTATAAACAAATGTCAAACAGTAAAAACCAATATTCCCCCAATTCCTTGAAATACATTTTGTCCCCAACTTAAAAAGATTACAAAGTTTTTTCTTTTGCCAAGAAAAAAACCTTTCAAAGCAATCAAATTCAAAACCCAAACTAAAAGGAGTAACTTAATTTTACCTAACTATTTCAGAGTTTAGACACTAATACAAACACAGAAAACAATTCTCTTGTATCACATTACCAAGCTGAGACTGATACCCTGGCCAGTAGCAGATCTCAGAATATAGAAATGTTCTCCCACCTCTCCAGGCCAGGAGAGATATGTAAAATGTCCTATAGATGTTCAAATACACACATACACACATAACCAATGAAGACTGGCCAACAGAAATATAAGCCTTCACACAGACTTCATTTGAAAGACAAAATCCAAATTTACCAATCACAGAAAAAAGTCTTCTTCCTCTTTTCTCTTAACTAATTAACCATGAAGCTTCCTAATCAAAAGTCTATTGAAAAACATAGTCATTGTCCAACCCTACCTCTTCCCCAAACCAGGAAGAAGGTATGAAGGTCCCTTGATTTCTAAACTAATTTTTTGAGACATGGGTTTGAGTTTTGAGGTTCCAAAAAGAAAACTTTTCCTTGTCCTTCCCCCTTCCTTTTGTAGAGGGTAGGAATGGCAGAGAACAAGAGAAAGCATTTGAAATTACTTAAAATGTTGATATTACAATCTGGAGTTATTGCACTCAGTGAACAGCAGTCAACACCATTCAGGAGAGTGAAATTCATCATTGTAGTCTGCATCAGAGTCTGCATCAGGATCCACATCAGCAGTGAAAGGTCTCTGCAACTGCTCTCAGAGGCCAGGGTTGCACCCAGAACGCACAGCGTAGTCAGGCAGGCAGCCCCAGACAAAAAGAACAGTAAGCAGGTTCTCTGCATCCTGTTCATGGTGCTGGTGCTTGGTGGCAGACTGCTGCTTGAGGAAGAAGCTCTGTCCCCTGGGGCACTACCTTGGGGACTCTACTTCCAGCTGACTCCTCAATGTTGAATACCTTTTGTCTTTCCACTTTCACTTTACACCTCCTTGATTAACATCAGCCCCCTAGTAACAAATCAACCTGTTACTTTCTTCAGAATCCTCTGCTCTGGGATGTCGCCTGGTTCTCTTGCTTGTATCTGCTGTGTCCTTATACCGGACTTCACTCAGATAATTCTGCCTTCTTGTCCCTGTATAGTTGCCATATGTTAAGTCCCTTTCTGGACTCCCTCAATCTTTCCCCAGGGGAGCGTTGGAGGGGTGGGGGACAAGGAAGACAAGTTTCTCCCTATACACCAAGGTCACCATTTATTGAACCAAATACCAGTGCTTAAATACCCTTCCCAGTATTTAATCAACACCCACTTCCTTGGCACTTAGTAAAATAAGACTCTGGTGCTCAAGGACACCAGGTGAAGATAATTTACAATGCTCCCTTACAACAGTCCCTAACATATTCAAATGGTTTGCTATTGCCTTCTCCAGTTTATTTTACAGATGAGGAAACTAGTAAGTAGTTGAAGCCAGATTTGAACTCAGGAAGATGAGTCTTCCTGACTCCAGGTCTGTACTGAGTCACCTAGCTGCCCCACTCCTACCTTTCATCGCTATTAGGTAAAAAGTCTTCCACCAATAAATTTTATTTCAGATCTAGAATTTTATATTGACTGCTCAGTAATTTGTGTTTTGGAAGGAGAGGGACAGAGTCTGGATGTAAATCCTGATTCTGGTACCTACTTCATGTGTGTCCTTGGTTAAGTCATTAATCTTCAAACCTCTGTTTCCTCAACAGTAAAATGAGGGATTGGGACCTTTGAAGTCCTTTCCAATTCTGAAAGAACTATGATTCATTTTAAGTACATATTAAAATGACCTTAGGGAAAGAGATGTAAAGTCTATAGTATCAAAATGCTGCAGTCTTTGTCTAAATATTAAAGGGAAGCAGAAGTCAAGGCAGAAACTTAGCAAACAACCAAGTTGTTTATAGAACCATAAAAAGTAATAGGTATGAAAGGAGACTTGGGGAAGACACATTTCCAAATGACCATTAAACATGATTCAAACCATGTGCCAAAGAAAACAACATACCTACTTCCATTTTCTATCCTTTATGCACAGTTAATTTTTGATTTAAAAATACTTTAAAAATAAATGCCAAAGTCACTTAAAATCTTACCAAAGAGACAAAATTAATAGACATAAACAAGGCCAATAAGTACATTTTAAAATGAAATTTTAAAAACCGCTTACAACTATGACCCAATTTCAGTAAGCTGCATTTTTTTTTTTTTTGCATAGCATTTAAGCTTGTCCTAACACACCATTGCTGCAGGCAGCAGATCTGCAGAGCCAGATGCACGGTATCTATCTGTACCACCCTCACTGCTAAGGAGAAAGAGACAATAGCTTTTTCTGAAAAGAGCAACAAAGATAATAATTGTTTGCAAATAATTGCACTTTAAGGCCTTCTTGTAGTATGAAAAGGATAAGGGTTTGGAATACAGATATTTGTATTGCATTCAATGCAAATAATTCAAATTTTATTTCAAAATTGCTTATGACTGGATTAAAGTTTACTTTTTAGGGAATATTTTCTCCATGAGACTGAAGGGGAAATGCTCAAATTATTTAAGAGAGTATATGATTTTTAAGTATTCTCGAGTATTTTTGAGATAATTATTCACTACATAGAAACTAATAGTATGTGACTTAAGAGTTCATTTTCTCTCCTTAATGATTAGACTTCCTTAAAAGTCACAACTAGGCATCATAGAATTATGAATTAGTTAGAAGAGATCTTAGAGATGACCAAGCCAGACCAAAGATTTTAGTAAGTAACTGAATTAGTATTTGAATCCTTCTGTTTCTGAATCCTATCTGCATTTTATTGTATTAAGAAATTTGATACTTGGGAATAACAAAATGGCATGTGTCTAATGATAGCCATTTCTAGGGCAGGAGGTAAGGGGATGGAAGGAAAAACAATAAATTCATATGATAATTTTGCTGTTTATTTGAAAGAAATAGAGAATTGTATGCAATAGATATGCAGTTTCAAGTGCAATTTTTTTTATTGTAAAATGTTATAGAAATGCTTGTTTTACTCCACAAATTAAAAATAAAATTTAAAAATATAAAAAAGATCTGTGCCAATGACCAATGTTAATGGAAAGATCTTTAAAAGGTTAGATAAGTCCCTCTATCTTACTAGCTGACTTCCTGGGTATAGTTATGGCAATATAAAAATAGTACCAAAGTCAAGAGAATTGAGTTAATAAAAGAGATTTCTATGAAATAAAACTGCTTATAACTCAGACTTCTCAGTAACTCTGACTAGATTTCCCACAAAATGATCTTAACTAGTGAAATCTTACTGTATATTTCTAAATGTAATTTTTATGATAACCAAATTTCATGTTACTTCTAAACTTGAGGTTGATCTCTGAGCAGATCTTGTATTAATACTTTTGAAAACAATATCATAGAATTCAAACAGTTTCAATGCCCCAGAACACAATACAACATTTCTGCTTACAGAGAAATTTTTAAGATTTGATGTGAATGTAATTTGTATTCTGAGCTCAGCATCTCTCCTCACCTAGACTGGCTCTGTTTTTTGCCAGTCTCCATTATTATTAGACAGCCTTGAATAGTAGATGGAGTATAGAATGTGCAGTTAGGAAGACCTGAGTTCAAATCCTATCCTAGAGGTTCAATGTTTAATGCTAGGCAAGTCAATCACCCTCTCTATGCCTCAGTTTCCTCCCATCTTTTAAAATAAGAAGGTTGGACCTAATGGTCTCTAACATCTTTTCAAACTAAAGTCAAAGATACATTTCCCTAGACTTATCCCAGGTTAAACCTTGTTTATTTTTGTCCCTCTGCACCTTATATCCATTCTGTGATCAAGTTATGTTTATTTATACTTCAAAACATCTCTTGCTTCTTTCCTTCCTCTCTATCCCCCATTTCCTTCTAGATTTTATCACTTCATGCCTGGATTGCTGCAACAATCTCTTCTGAGCCTCAGGTCCCTTAATCATGAAGTGGGAATAATAATATTGCACTATTTTCCTGTATCAGATTATTGGGCAGATAACAGGGTAAAATTATATGATTTTTTTAGTTAGTCTTCCTGAAATGTCACTTTCAGCATGTCACTCCTCTACTTAAGAATCTAAGTTGTTGTTCTGTTGAATTACTTGGGTCTGATTCTTGGTGATCCCATTTGAGGTTTTTCTTGCGCATATATCCCAGAGTGGTTTAGCATTTCCTTCTCCAACTCATCCCTTCTCCAACTCATTTTACAGAAGAGAAAATGAAGGCTACCAGGGTTAAATGACTTGGCCAGGGTCACACAACTAGAAAGCATCGAAGGCTGGATTTGAACTTAGGTTCTCCTGACTCCAGGACCAGTGCTCTACTCATTGTCCCTTTATTATAACACAGAAAAAGGTTACATTTATTAAGCATCTGAGGCTGGGTTGAATTCAGGTCTTCCTGACTCCAGATCCAGTGCTCCACCCAGTGCACCACTTAGTTGTCCTTAAGAAATTATAATGTCAGGGGTGGCTAGGTGGTGTAGTGGATAAAGCACCAGGCTTGGAGTCAGGAGTACCTGGGTTCAAATCTGGTCTCAGACACTTAATAATTACCTAGCTCTGTGGCCTTGGGCAAGTCACTTAACCCCGTTTGCCCTGCAAAAACCTAAAAAAAAAATCAAGAAATTATAATGTCGACTTCTGGCCAAGATGGCAGAGAGAAGACAGACATAGTTCTAAAGTCTCCTGATCTTTCCTCATCTATCATATGAAACAAACCTCTTAAAAGAAATCCGAAACACAAAACTCAGAAAGAAAAGCCAGAAGAAAGAACATCTACCTCAGGATTTGTCTCCCCCAGCAGGACTGGATGAATTCTGGCAGGTGACTCTAGGCTCAGCGGGAGGATCAGCCCTGGATCAATCAGATTACCACCTGAATTGAAGCCAGGAGTCTGAGGGCCTGACAGCCGGACCTGCTGGATCAGAGGTGGGGCTAGATGGCAGGGGCTTGAGTCAACTAGGGAGTAGAGGCACTGGTGTTGGTGCTGTCCCTGGGGAGCTTGAGGACAGGGCTGGGGGGAGAGTTCTGGTGCAGGAGAGCTGCGGAAACCATTCCTGGGCTCCTCTGGTCTGAAGAACTCAGAGTCCATGCCTCCATTACAACTCAGACCTCTTCCAGGAACAAACAATTGCAAACTAATTCTGCCTCAGGCCCAGGTGTGTTAGCAGAAGAACCAGCCCAGCTGTTGAATGACCTCAGGCAAGGGTAAAGAGCAACACTGATTGAAGGCAAAAGAATTCCATAGCTCAAACTCCTCCCTTCAAGCAAAGGGAGAAGGCCTCAATCAAGGTCACAGACACTCCAGAGAAAGCAACCTACACGTCCTACTGGCCAGCCAGAGAAACTGCACTCAGTGAGTAAAGCCTTTAGCGATCCCAAACCCCTGTGAAAAAGCCCCTCCAAAACTCAAGGTCTTAGCAAAATGAAGAAGGGTCAGCAGAAAGATGAATCCATAGATAAAATCTTGGAAGGGAAAGACTCTAACTCAGAAAGACCTAGAACCTCTGAGGAGAATACAATCTGATCTGGTCTTCAGCACAGAAAGACTTCCTTGAAGAAATAAGGAAGGAGCTTAAAAATTTGGGAGAGACAATTAACACCTTGCAACAAGAAAACAAATCCTTAGAAAGTACAATTGAAAAAAAAGTACAATTGGACAAATACAAAAGGAGAAAAAATCTCTCAGATCCTCAGCTGGACAAATACAAAATGAGAATAAATCTCTCAGATCCTCAGTAGGACAATTACAAAATGAGAATAAATCTTTCACATCATCAATTGGACAAATACAAAATGAGAATAATTCTCTCAGAACCTCAATTGGGCAAATGCAAAAAGAAAATAATTCTTTCAAAACCTCAATTGGTCAAATGGAAAGCTCTTTCAAAAGTAGAATTGACCAACGGGAAACAAAAGGTTAATGAAGAAAATTCCTACCCCCCAAAAAGAATGGATTTTACAGAAACTAATGACTCCATGAGACAGCAAGAGTCAGTTAAACAAAATCAAAAAATAGAAGAAAATAGAAGAAAATGTAAAATACCTCATCAACAGAACCACTGACCTCGAGAATAGATCAAGGAGGGGCAATCTGAAAATTATAGGACTTCCTGAAAACATTGAAGAGAAAAAAAATCCTGGACTTAATATTACAGGATCTAGTGATGGAAAACTGCCCTGATATCATGGAATCAGAGGGCAAAGTAGTTATTGAAAGAATACATTGCTTCCCTCCAGAAAAAGATCCTAAAATGAAAACACCAAGGAATGTTGTGGCCAAATTCCAGAACTATCAGATAAAAGAGAAAATCCTACAAGCAGCCAGAAAGAAACAATTTAAATATCAAGGAGCCACAGTAAGGATCATACAGGACCTGGCTGCATCAACATTAAGGGATCGAAGGGCCTGGAACGAGATATTTCAAAGAGCAAGAGAACTTGGAATGCAGCCAAGAGTCTACTTTCCCGCAAAGCTGAGCCTTCTCTTCCAGGGAAAAAGATGGACATTTAACGAAATGGAAGAATTACAAAAATTCCTGATGAAAAGACCAGAGCTAAATAGAAAATGTGGACATGAAACAGGAGGTTCAAGAGACATATGAAAAGGTTAAAAGGGGGGGGCAGTAAAAGGAAAAAACTGCTATCCAGTAAGTTGAAACTGGCTATATCCCAGCATGGGGAAAAAGATTCTCATAAATCTTGAGAATTGTAACTCTAACAGAGAGAATATACGTAGCCAGAAATGTTGGACATTCAAAATCTACCCATGAGACTGCTATCTAAGAGATGTAACTGGCTTTAACCCCATTTGGGAGAAAGACTCTAATAATTCTCAAAAATTTTAAATCTATTCAATAGAATATACTTAACTAGGAGGGACAGACACTCAGAATTTTCTATGACTTAGACAGAATGATCTAAAAAACACTACCTCGTTAAAAGGGGGGAAAGGAAAGACATGGGAGGAGGGAGGGGATTGAATGGGGTAAATCTCGTTACACTAAGAGGTACAAAAACCTATGGTAATAGAAGGGAAGAAGGGAGCAGATGAGAAACACCTGAATCTTCTTCTCATCAGACTTGGCTTAAAGTCAACCTACACATACTCAGTTAACTTATAAAACATCTAACCTTTCAAGTATTAAAAGAGGCAAAGGGAAGGGGGAAGGGAGAAAGGGAAGGGGAGTGGGGGAAAAAGATGAAATAACAAAAGGAAGGGAAGGGAAAGGGAAAAAGTGAAAGGGGAAAGAAAGGGGAGGGTGTGATATAGGAGGGCAAACACAGTGAAGGGGGTGGTATTCAGAAACAAAATACTGGGGAATATGGATAAGGGGGAAAGGGGGAAAAATACAAACAGAGGGAAGATAGCATCGAGGGCAATAAAGAATTAGTAATCATAACTTTGAATGTGAATGGGATGAACTCTACCTTAAAATGTAAGCAAATGGCAGAGTGGATTGAAAACCAGAATCCTACAATATACTGCTTACAAGAAATTCATTTGAAGCAGAGAGATACATATAGAGTAAAGGTAAAAGGTTGGAGCAAAATATATTTTGCTTCAGCTGAAGTAAAAAAAGCAGGGGTAGCAATCCTTATCTCAGACAAAGCAGCAGCAAAAATAGATAGCATTAAAAGAGATAAAGAAGGAAACTTTATCCTCCTAAAAGGTACCATAAAAAATAATTTCAATACTGAATATATATGCACCCAGTAAGACGGTACCCAAATTCTTAGAGGAGAAGTTGAAAGAACTACAGGAAGACATATACAGAAAAACTCTACTAGTGGGAGACCTCAACCTCCCACTATCAGATTTAGATAAATCGAATCATAAAATAAACAAGAAGGAAGTTAAGGAGGTAAATAGATTGTTAGAAAAATTAGATATGGTAGAATTATGGAGGAAACTGAATGGGGATAGAAAGGAATATGCCTTTTACTCTGCAGTACATGGAACTTATACAAAAATAGACCACGTACTAGGACATAAAAACCTAATGATCAACTACAGAAAGGCAGAAATAGTGAATACATCTTTCTCAGATCACAATGCAATAAAGTCATATGCAATACTGGACCAAAGAGCTATAGACCCAGAACAAATTGGAAACTGGATAACCTCATTTTAAAAAATGAGTGGACCAAAAAACACATTATAGAAAGAATTAACCATTTTATCCTAGATAATGATAATGATGAAACAACATATCAAAACCTATGGGATTCATTCAAAGTGACTCTCAGGGGATATATTATAGCTCTAAATGCTTATACGAATAAATTGGAGAAAGAGGAAATCAATGAACTAAACATGCAAGTAAACAAATTAGAGAAAGAACAAATCAAAAATCACCAACTAAATACCAAACTAGGAATTCTAAAAATTAAAGGAGAAATTAATAAAATCAAAAGCAAAAAAACTATTGAATTAATAAATAAAACCAAAAGTTGGTATTATGAAAAAAAAATTGATATACCTCTGGTCAATTTGATTAAAAAAAGAAAGAAGAAAACCAAATTGCTAGTATCATAAATGAAAAAGGCGAACTCACCACCGAGGAGGAAATTAAAGTAATAATTCGAAATTATTTTGCCCAACACTATGCCAATGAATTTGTTAATCTAAGTGAAATGGATGAATATTTATAAAATATAAGTTTTCCAGGTTAAATGAAGAGGAGACTAAATACCTAAAGAACCCTATCTCAGAAAAAGAAATTCAACAAGCCATTATTGAACTTGGTAAGGAAAAAAATCTCCAGGGCTGATGGATTCACAAGTGAATTCTACCAAACATTTAAGGAACAATTGGTTCCAATTCTATATAAACTCTTTGGAAAAATAGGGAAAGATGGAACTCTGCCTAACTCTTTCTATGAGACCAATATGGTGCTGTTACCTCAACCAGGAAGAGTTAAAACAGAGAAAGAAAATTATAGACCTATTTCCATGATGAATATAGATGCAAAAATCTTAAATAAAATCTTAGCAAAATGATTACAAGTTATCACTAGGATAATACATTATGATCAAGTAGGGTTTATTTCAGGAATGCAGGGTTGGTTCAATATTAGGAAAACTGTTAGTATACTCAATTATATCAACAACAAACCTATGAGAAATCATATGATCATATCAATAGATGCTGAAAAAGCTTTTGACAAAATACAGCATCCATTCCTATTAAAAACATTAGAGAGTGTAGGAATAAAATGGACTGTTCCTTAAAATAATTAGCAGTATCTATCTGAAACCATCAACAAGAATTATATTCAATAGGGAGGGGCTAGAGGCATTCCCAATAAGATCAGGGGTGAAACAAGGATGCCCATTATCACAACTAGTATTCAATATTGTATTAGAAATGTTAGCATCAGTAATTAGAGAAGAAAAAGAAATTGAAGGAATTAGAATTGGGAAGGAAGAGACAAAACTCTCACTCTTCGCAGATGACATGATGGTCTACTTAGAGAATCCCAAGAAATCATCTAAAAACTACTGGAAACAATTAGCAATTTTAGCAAAGTTGCAGGTTATAAAATAAACCCCCATAAATCCTCAACTTTTCTATATACGTCTAGCAAGATACATCAGAAAGAGCTAGAAAGAGAAATCCTATTCAAAGTAACCTTAGACAATATAAAGTACTTGCCAACACAGACTCAGAATCTTTTTGAAAACAATTATAAAACACTTCTCACACAAATTAAATCAGATTTAAATAACTGGGCAAATATCAACTGTTCATGGATAGGGAGAGCTAATATAATAAAAATGATAGTTCTACCAAAACTAAACTATCTGTTTAGTGCCCTACCAATCAAAATTCCAAAAATTATTTTAATGAGTTAGAAAAAATTGTAAGTAAATTCATATGGAGAAATAAAAAGTCAAGAATTGTCTGGACCTTCATGAAAAAAAAGTGCAAAAGAAGGTGGCTTAGCCCTGTCTGATCTAAAATTATATTATAAAGCATCAGTCATCAAACCTATTTGGTATTGGCTAAGAAATAGAGTGGTGGACCAGTGGAATAGACTAGGTGTAAAAGCAGGAGATGATTATAGTAATCTGCTGTTTGATAAACCCAAAGAGTCCAGCCACTGGGATAAAAACTCCCTCTTTGATAAAAAACTGCTGAGATAATTGGAAATTAGTATGGAAGAAACTTAGATTAAACCAACACCTAACACCCTTTACCAAGATAAGATCCAAATGATTACAGGACTTAGACATAAAAAAAAAAAACAATACTATAAGCAAGTTAGAAGATCAAGGACTAGTTTACCTGTCAGATCTATGGAAAGGGGAACAGTTTATGACTAAGGAAGAGTTGGAGAACATCACCAAAAACCAATTAGATGATTTCAATTACATTAAATTAAAAAGCTTTTGCATAGATAAAACCACTGTAACCAAGATTAAAAGAAATGTAGCAAATTGGGAAACAATCTTTACAACTAATGATTCTGACAAAGGACTCATTTCTAAAATATACAGAGAACTGAGTCATATTTTTAAAACAAAAATCCATTCCCCAATTGGTCAAAGGATATGCAAAGGCAATTTACAGATGTGGAGATCAAAGCAATCCATAGCCATATGAAAAAATTCTCTAAATCATTAATTATTAGAGAAATGCAAATTAAAGTTTCTCTGAGGTACCACCTCACACCTCTCAGATTGGCCAACATGACCAGAAAGGATAATGATCATTGTTGGAAGGGTTGTGGGAAGTCTGGGACACTATTATACTGTTGGTGGAGCTGGGAACTCATCCAACCCTTCTGGAGAGCTATTTGGAACTATGCCCAAAGGGCAACAAAAATGTGCATACCCTTTGACCCAGCAATACCACTACTGGGTCTATATCCTGAAGAGATGATGAAAAAAGGGTAAAAACATTACTTGTACAGAAATATTTATAGCAGCCTTGTTTGTGGTGGCAAAGAATTGGAAATCAAGTAAATGTCCTTAAATTGGGGAATGGCTTAGCAAACTGTGGTATATGTATGTCATGGAACACTATTGCTCTATTAGAAACCAGGAGGGACAGGATTTCAGGGAAACCTAGAGGGATTTGCATGAACTGATGCTGAGTGAGATGAGCAGAACCAGAAAAACACTGTACACCCTAACAGCAACATGGGAGTGATGTTCAAGCTTGAAGGACTTGCTCATTCCATCAGTGCAACAATCGGGAACAATTTTGGGCTGTCTGCAAAGGGGAGTACTATCTGTATCCAGATAAGGAGCTGTGGAGTTTGAACAAAGTACAAGGAAATTCCCCTTAATTTGGGAAAAAACCTGAAATCTTATTGTCTGATCTTGTTACCTCTTAGACTTCTTGTCTCTTCTTTAAGGATATGATTTCTCTCTCATCACACCTAATTTGGATCAAGGTACAACATGGAAACAAAGTAAAGACTGAGAGATTGCTTTCCATGGAGGGGGTGTGGGAGGCAAGTAAGATTGGAGGGAAAGTTGTAAAACTCAAATAATATCTTTAATAAAAAGAAATTGAAAAAAAATAAATTATAATGTCTCCCTCTCTGATTCAATCCATACTTGTCAGCCTGGCACAAAAGGTCCTAGATCACTTGGACTTAATCTAATTATCCAACTTTGGCTTTTACTACCACCTAGTATTTAAGGTTAGTCTTAAATAGAATCATTGGATGCTTTATTTAGACCTAGAAGAGACCTCAGAGGTCAGTTAGCCCAATCTCTTCATTTTACTGGTGATGAAATTGAGGTTCAGATAGGAAAAATCACTTGTCTAAAGTCACACAGATGATGAGTTGGGGTTGGAAGGAAATAACCTAAAAAACTAGGTCTTTTGACTCCAGAACGACTGTGCTTTCCATTATATCATACTTCCTCCTCTCCCCTCTCCTCTCATTCTGTACCTACTTTGACCATTTGTTCACCTCTTTTTCCAGGAATACTCTCTTTTTCCCTTTTCTGATTATTCAGATTCTACCCATCCTTTGAGTTTCAGCTCACAAGTCATCTCCTCTATGAAACTTAACCTTGACTACTCCAGCTAACATTGGATATCCTGTTCTCTGAACTTAGACACCTTCAAATTTGTTCCACACATATAGCCTGGCACTTGAATAAATATCGTCTTGTAATTTTTATTTGTTTATTGAATTTAATCCTTGTGAATTCCTTCAGGATGAGAATTAAATTTTTATTTTTTCTATATTTTTTGTAAGGCCTATTTCTTTTGTTATTCCAAACACATTATCTATTTTGGTGCTGGCTACATAGTGTTCAATAATTAAATGTTGTTTTGTTACTTGTTCCTTTAAAAAGAAAAAGAGGTTTTGTTCAAAAAAAGTTAATAAATTGGAAAATAAACCAGAGTGAGTCCCTTAGGGTAAGATTTTCAAGGTGACATTAAAAGGGCTTAAGTGTATACATACAAAAAATGTGAAATTTATAATGCCCAGACAGGAATACTATGGCTATAACTCAAATATATCACAAATTCAAAGTGCAGTAATTGAGTATGGAAAGATCATTTTGGTTTAAAAGGGATCAACATAATTTGTTACCAATTTAGAGGTAACTTAGGTCATGATGTTTTAAAGCACAATCACTGGATGAGGAGTTAAATTAAATGACAGGGTAATAAGGTCAGTGCTGAAAGGGAACAAGCCTGAATAGACATTACTAAATCAGATATGAACATTTTTTGTAGAACATGTATCATCTTGCAGATGGCAAGGTGGCTGGTAGGAGTCATTTGATCTAAGAGATGGGGATGCAACTACAATGCCTGTCAAAAGAGAAGATAGGTAGATAGGGTACCATCATTGGGTATAGGAGCTATTAGGGAATTTTTAAAATCTTCTCCTCCCTCCAAATTCCAGTAGTTCACATTTATATTATAAGGTTATGTGTGCAAAAAGCTTTACAAAGACATTTTATCCTCACAACATCCCTAGTAGGAAGGTGCTATTATTACTTCAATTTTGCAAATGAGGAAAATGAGGGAGACTGGGGTTAAATGTCTTGCACAGAATCATACAGATGTTAAATATCTAAGGCCTGAAATTAGAACTTAGTTCTTCTCCACTTCATGTTCATTGCTCTCTCCTCTATACCATCTAGCTACCTCAGTATAAAGAGAGTAAAAACAAAAAAATAAAAGGGTCCTTCTTAGGATCTCAGTTCTGAGTTTAGTATGTGTGACATTATATTCTAAGTGTTAATATTATATACTGGACTGAATGACTGGAGGAAGACCAACTTTAGAGAGATAAAAAAGCTGAGTGAACTTTGAATAGTCTGACATATCATTTAGGTCCAGAAGATGCAAACAGGAATAAGTGGATATTGCAAAGAGGGAAAATTAGGATCAATCTAAGGAAAGACTGGTTCTTCACAATTAAAGTTATTAAAAAACGAGTGAGTTTCCCTTCATTTGAGGTCCTCCATAGGAGGATAAACTACTGTTTGGAAATGCTGAAATAGAGATTCCTTTCATTGTATGGAGAGGACTAAATGGCCAATGGGGTCCTTTCTAGCTCTGAAATTCTGGCAATTTAGAAACCAGATCATGACTAACCCAGATCTGGAGGCATAGATTTGAACTGGGGGAGGATTTTTGCAAAGAGAAAAAAGGAGGTGATTCTCCTTCCATTCATTATGGGAAGTCTGCCCATAGTCCAAATTGTCTTTAGACTATAATGTCAGTGAAGAGGCAGGTCATTTCTGCACAAATACTGGGGATGTGTATGGGTCTGCTGGTGGGAAATGCAACAGATAGTAGGGATTCCAAATTGAACTGAACCATGGAAGTGTTCTGCCTGAACCCCAAATTTGATCTTTGAATCATTGCTTTCCCCTAGGATTTATGGCTAATCTGGGTGATGCAGTGGTTAGCACTAAGCCTGAAATCAGGAAGATCTGAATTAAAATCTGGCCTCAGATACTTACTAGCTATGTGATCCTGGGCAAGTCATTTAAACCCCATTTGCCTCAATTTCTTCAACTATAAGTAAAATGACCTGGAGAAGGACATGACAAATCACTCCAGTATTTTTGCCAAGGAAACTCCATTTGGAGTTTTGAGAGGCTGCAGGACTGAAACTACTAAACGGCAGCAGTCCCTTCCTCCAGGACCAGTGTTCTTTTTCACCATGCCATGGAATATTGGGTTCAAGAAATAGTGTCTATTCTGCAGGGCATGTGGAGGTGAGGAATGTGGAATGAGACTGAAAAGGCAGATTTTGGAGGTTTCAAGAACCAATCTGAAGAGGTTATATTTTATTCTAGAGGTAATGAAGGCTTGCAAGGCAAAGAGTGGCCTGGTCGGAAATGAGTTTTGATAGGAAAGTGCAATAAGAACTGGAGAAGAGGAAGACTGGAAACAAAGATACCAATTAGTCTAAGTTTAGAAGCCAGAAGATAATGAGGGCCTGATCCAGGGAGGTAACCAAGTAAGTTATGAGAATGAAATAGATGTCAGAAATGTGGGTGACATAAAATCAATATAGTAAGAAGAGCCTAGGATGATCTAGAGGAGTAAATTATAAATCAGACAAAAAAAGTTTAAATTTCAACAGAAATTTGAAAGAAAGTCCAGAGGAGATGTGATTTTAGGGAGTTTGTAAAGTTTAGTTTTGGACACAATGAATTTGAGATGCCGAAGAAACATTCATATAGAAATAGTCAGACACAGTGATGTAGGCTTATAGTAATATAGAGATTAGGGCTGGCTTTGAGATTTGGGGCATCTCCATAGAGATGACAATTGAACCCTTGGGAACAAATGAAATCACTAAGGGAGAGAGTGTGGAACCAGAGGAAGGTCAAAAATAGAATTTTGAAAGGTACTCCCACTTAGGGGAGAGGGTGAAGGTGAGGCACAGTAAAGAAAAATAAAAAAAAGAGGTCATCAGAGAAGTAAAAAAAAGGAGAAATTATCTGTAATAATGAATAACTAAGGGTATCAAAAGCTTCAGAGAGGTCAAGGTGACTGAGGACCAAGAAAAGGCCATTAGATTTAGTAATTAAAAGGACACTAGTTTCATAGTTTCAGTAGAGTAGTAGGTTCTGAAAACAGATTACAAAATCACTTGGAATCATGGAAAGATGGTTAGACAGACGGTGGGGGGCAAGGAGAGGAGAGGAGAGGAGAAGAGAAGAAGAGAGATGTGTGTGTGAGAGAGAGACAGAGAGACAGAGAGAGAGAGAGAGAGAGAGAGAGAGAGAAAGAGAGAGAGAGAGAGTCAGAGACAGACAGACAGACAAACAGAGACAATCAGAGAGACAGAGAATGTCACATTCAACTCTTTCCTAATACTTACTTGCTTAAGACCCTGGGTAAAACACTTAACCTACTTCTCCCACTCAGTTTTCTCATCTGAAAAATGGGGATAATAATAATAATAATAGCTAAAAGGTGACTCTTGTGGGTTTTTTCCATGGGTTTTTGTAAGAATCAAATAAAATAATACAAGTAAAGTAGTTTTCAGGCTATGTAAATGTCAGCTATTATTAATAATGATCTGGGATATGAAGGAGAAAGATAGTGAGCTAGATTGCATTTGCAAAACTGTGCAGTAATATAAATGAGCCTGAGTTTCTCTGTGACAAAGGTCTTCCTTTAGTAACACTCATATTTTTCTAATGATATTATAATTGTCTTGGAATACCAGAACCTCTGAAGAATCAAAGTCATACAATATACAAAGGGAGATGAAGAGATGCACAGTGGTTGTATGAAGAATAGGTTACAGGAGAATCACTGTAAATGATGTCATCAAAGAAATGAATGATCAGAAATGTAATGAGAGTAAACAATGACAGCCTAGGTGCTGTCTACACAAAGTCAAAAAATATGGAGGAAAACCTTCTGGCATGGCAGATGGGCTCCTTATACATGATTTGTAGAAATCAATGATTCTGAGCTGCACAGGATGAGATGGGTGAATTATGATCCAAACTGTTGGAGGTGGTACTCATGGTAGTGAGATAACAGAAGCACTGAAGGAGCATTATTAAATATTATTATTTTTTAAGAAGCAGATAATGAAATAGAGAGCAAGTGAGAAATCTCTATAATGGATAGAAATATAGAGGAAAAGTAAATATAATGATGGCAAATGTATTATAAGGTCAAATTAGAGGTTAACTAGGTGGCACAGTGGTTAGAATGGCAGGTTTGGAATCAGGAAGACTCATCTTCCAGAGTTCAAATTTGGCCTCAGACACATATTAGCTGTGTGACCCTGGACAAGTCACTTTACACTGTTTGCCTTAGTTTTCTCATCTGTAAAATGAACCAGAGAAGGAAATGTCAAACCACTTTAGTAAACCCCAAATAGGATCATGAAGAGTCAGACATGAGTGAACAACAGAATGGTCAAATTAAAGATTTGGTGTTGCTATTTGTTTTTTTAAAGGAAGGGAAGACCTAAGCAAGTTTATGGTGGTACAAAAGGAGAGAGAGAGAGAGAGAGAGAGAGATACAGAGAGAGACAGAGAGATGGTCCATGGTGCAGACTGATCTTAGAAGATAAGGAGATACAGGGACAGTGAGTTGGGTTTGCCTTGGTAAAGAGAAGTTCCACCTTTTCAGAGATAGGAGTAACAGGAGAATAAAAAGTGGCATTTTTGATGTGTGGGTTACAGAATATATAAGAGTTCATGTTTGGGAGAGAAAGAATATTGTGGTAGAAATCTAGGGTCATCGCTCTGTCCCTAGTTTTTTCCATCTGTAAAATGGACTAAGTTCCTGGGGTGGGGGGAGGGGGGCATGTTTAGTTCATTCTTGTCTTTTTATCTATGGAATGAAGCATAATAACTAAAATATATTGTTGAGGTGACCTAAATAGAACGTATTGGGCCAGCTCTATACTTTATTGTCACATATTCAACACTGAACTTCTCTTCCCTGAAAGACCAGCTCCTTCCCCTAACTTCCCAAATTCTCCCCATGACCACAAATCTTAATTACTCAGGCTTCTTGGAGTCATTGCTGACTTCTGCTCCTTCATCCAACACATCAAATTTGTCTCCAAGTCCTATTGAATTTTCCACAATATATGTATATATATATATATATGTATATATATATATATATACACATATATATATGTGTATGTATGTATGTATGTATGTATGTATATATATCTTTTTCTGACACTCAGCTCCCATTGCAACTATCCTTCCTAAGTAGACTTCTCACTAAAGAGCCTCTTGGCCTTCTCACCTACATCCTGTCCCTTCTGGTTTATTCTTTCACATTATTGTCTATATACTCTTCTTATTACATGACTGGTCTTTTAGAATCAAAGAATTAGAAGCTGGAAAGAACCTTATCGATCACCTAGTCCAACTTGTGTCCAAATAGGCATCTTTTCTAAACCAAATCCAACAAGACATTAACCATTCCATTTCCCATCTCCCTCTTGAAGACCTCCAATGAAGGGAGATTTAATATCATTTCTATTTTCAAAAGCCTTCTGTGACTTCCCATTGCCTACCTAACAAAATAGAATTCCTGATCCTGACATTCTAAGCTTCCACAACCTGGGTTTAATTTACCTTTTCAGAGTCTTCTCATAATACTTGCCCTTTATATATTTAAGTCCAGTCAAACTAAATTCCTTCTATATTCTTCTCTGATCTCACCCTCTCCTGCTTCCACAAACTTTGCTCACATACTCACCCTTCCCCTTTTCTTCCTATTTCTGACATTCTCTTCCTCAAGGACTAATTTAGGTGTCACTTCCCTATGAAGAGTTCCCTAATCCCTTAGCTGAAGGAGATTTTCTCCTCTTCAAATTACTTTTACCATTTTTACTTGGACCTTTTAATAAAAAAATTAATGGAGAAGCAACATAACATATAGTAACTAGTTTCAGATTTGAAATCATGAAGTCCTGGGTTTAAATCCCATCTTTGACACACACTGGATGTGTTATCTAAACTTTCTGATACTCATATGGGGATAATAATATCATCAGTTATCTCTCCTTGGACTGCTGTGGGATTGAAATAAGAAAGGGTTTTTAATAATTTTTGCAAACTTTAAAGTATATATAAAATCAGTTATTATTTTTAGTTTTTTTTTCATAAAGTGGCTTGTCCAAGGCCACATGGCTAGGTAATTATTAAGTGTCTGAGGTCGGATTTGAACCCGGGTACTCCTGACTCCAAGGCCATTGCTCTATTCACTGCACCACCTAGCCATCCCCTAAAATCAGTTATTATCAAATTCTCCTTATCTCATGATTTTATCTACATTTTATATATCTTTGAGACACAACAGCATCTGACACAATATGAATTTAGTAAATATTTGTCAAATGTTGTCCACACTAGGACCAGGACTGAATGACTTTGGGTGTATTACTTATCTTTATCAGGTCTCCCCCTTTCCTCAATCCGAAAAGGAGGATAATACCATCTGGCTCCCACTTAACTCTAATGTTATAAACCAGGAAAATTAATACCTCTAAATTGTACTGACATTCCCAAAGGAAAGCTGTATAATCAATGAAAGGTATAGGGAAGACTTTTTCCTTGTATATAGGAAAAAGATGGTGCCAAGAGTGGGTTTTGCCATTGCTATGAGTAATGGCTACAGATAGTGTTTAGGGATAATATGTGTATTTATAACCTTGTGTATCCTTGAAAAAGACCTAGTTATGTAATTATGGTTAAAGTAAAATCAGAAATATCTTAGCCAGACAAGGTAGGGGAAAATGCAGTAGATGTTAGGTGAAGATGAATGAGCCAAATCAATAGCATAAGTAAAAACATGGGCAAAAACCCCCCACATTTTTAAAGTTATGGGTGACCTATGATAATAAATGTACCAAGAGGAAAAAGTGAGGAAAAAAAAGCCACATAGTAAGAATTAGGGTTATAAAGTATGAAAAATGTGATGCAAAGGAAGACTGGACAGATCTCTAAAAACAGCTTAGATGTTGAAGAAATAGAAAGAATCAAAGAAAACCAGAGACAAAGAAGAACCATACCAGGTTTAGGACAATGAGCAATTTTTTCCCCTGGAGGATAGAAATCTCATGCTAGTCCAGGAGACAACAAAGATAGTAAGAAATAGCAAGAGTAATGTATTGACAAAAGATTTTGCATTAGAGTGGGAGTCTGAGTAAGCAGAAAGGGGTTTTGGGGGAGCATTTCAAGCATCTTTGTTCCTTTTGATCACGAGCAGTTGACTGCAGACAGATATTGCAACAATGTACCAGCAGTCATTCTAGGGGAGCTAGTTCATTTTGTAAAAGTTGTATTTATCCTGGCATTAGCATCTTCTAAAATATGTTTTGCATGGCTGCAAGCAATTTCATATGTCTTGCACTTTCTGAATAAACAAAAGGCGGCAGTTTGAGCTGTCTGTTAAATGTGAGGTCATTGTAACACCACCGTTTGATCGCCCATAGCAAGGAAACCAGAAGATTGCCTTCCATGGTGCATACTAGCACAGCTGCCCACCTCATCACCAGACAAAGTCAGTGGTACTGGCTTGTCAGGGTTGTGATGTACACAAAATGCAAACAATTATTAATTGGTTAGAGAACCTACAAAAAAGCTGAATGATATGGGGACTCTCCAGACTGCCTAGCACAGTGGTTGTGTGGTTTGTTGATTTTATAGCTTATCCATTTGAGAGCTGGTAGCAACACGAAGGCAACATTGGATCAAAATATGAATTTGCAAACATGGATTACATTCAATTTAGTTCTTCATTCTCAGAGGAGTTCTTGCACACACTTTTGTAATAAGCTCCAGGTAAATGTTAGACACATGCAGGCCAGGAGGAATGCTAACTAGGGAATGGAAGGGTGAAGAGCCTGGATTGCCTAGCCAGGGAATACACATAGGAGTCTGGATGAACACCAACCCCTAGTAATGCATCACTTTAGTTTAACAGCGGTTAAGCATGTGTAGTGGGTTGGTGAATGTGGGAAAGAGAGAGACATATTCCAGCGGTTACTACTGCATTCCCCAAAGGAAGGCTCTAAATGCTAAAAGCTCTCCATAGTAAAATATTTAAACAAATAAGCAAGTGGTTCTCCCTGTAGGCTCCTACTGGTGTGTTTCATGCTGTTAATCTCTTTTTGAAATGCGAGAGCATGTTTTGATATAGATTACAAAAACACTAGCTGCCAAGGTGCTTGTAGCCTCAGAAGGCCAAACTATAAGAGCAGGAACACTGATTGAAGATCTCTGGAGCTCAAGTTAGTCTTGCAAAAAGATGTTTTCTTTTCTCCATGTGCAGCTGTCTTGCACCTTTTGAAATTGTTTTTACATATTTCTAACAGCAATTTCCAATTTAGTATGCTGGCTACAATATCTAAGAAATGTTTATTACAATTATGACTAAATGCCATTACTATAAAAGTAATTCGAATGTGTGCTGTCTTCTGTGGGGAAGATAGCTACGGTGCTAATTTATTTTTTGCCAGTTTTGTCATGGTCCATGGGGACAAGCTAGAATGCTGAAGACATTTAAACACTGTTCTTTTTTTTGCTTCTCACACTCTATTGCCTTTTTGTGTATATGCAGGCTTCTTTGGGTTCAAAGGCAGTCCTGGCAATGAATACAGTATGTTCTGCCAGTCTTTTCAGGAGTACTGACCATGTATGGTTTCCCTCTTATCATTTTGGGTTCAGAATCTACTAGAGACCCATGGTGCCTAGAGAATATAGCCCACATGTCTTCATCTGACATTCAGTCTTCTTCATCCAGCTTATAACCAGTCTTACCTTCCATTAACCCCATTCCAAGATCCTCTTGTGTTCTAGTTCAACTGGATGGATCAATCAAATCAAATAAACAAATAATTACCAAGTTGACTGTCAACACGGAGCAGTAGAGAAGAAATGAGATTTATAGTGAGAGAAGCTGGATTTGAACTTTGGTTCTGCCACCTGTATTATCTTAGACAAAACCCCATTTTCTGAATCTCAAATTTTCTTATTTATAGAATAAGAAGGTTGGACTAGACCTTGAGACTCAAGTCCTTGATATCAATCTGTGTTGCAAAGGGGAAATGATGAAAAATATGAAGCCCTGTACTGGACAGGTTTCTCCTTTAATCATAGAGATAATACATAAACATGATATTTTACATAATAATAGTTCAATCTTTAAATAATCATTCAAGATAAGAATACAAGATATGTTATGAGGTTTGCCATGATTAATTGTCCTCTGAATTGTATAGACTATAATTGCTGATGGAAGATTTGAGCAATCAGGCTGGAGGTTTTAAGGGAAATTTCACATAAATGGCAGGAAAAGAGCAATGAGAGAATGATGAGGAACTGCTTTACATTTATCTTTTCTTGTCAAATTAGACCATAAGCTCTTTGAAGGTATGCACTGTATTTTATTAATTTTGTATCTCCCATATCATTTGGGATACTGCATAAGACATAGTAAGAACTCAATAAAAATTTTTTAATTTGATCATGAGTTCCTGTCAAATATTCTGATCATTTAAATTTTTTCAATACCCCAAACAATCCTCTAAAACTGTGCAGAAGAATTGTTGATCTCTACTATTGGAAGAAATTTTCCTAGCGGGAGATCTTTTCTTGATTAAATCAAAGGTTCTACTTTTTAAAAGATAGCCTATGGATAGTTGCCTGCTGGGATTTGTAACAACTGTTGTCACCTTAAAATAAATAGCCAATGGGAGAGAAGATAATGCCTGAGGAAAAATGAGCCAAAGGAAAAGTGAATGGGAATCCTTTCCTTTCAAAGTCTACAATATTGCCCTCAGTTGTGAATGCATGAAGAGCATAGAATTTTTGTAGTCATAAGATCATAGCTTTGGAGCTGAAGGACCTTAAAGGTCTTCTAGTTCAACCTTCTCATTTTACAGATGAGCAGACTGAGGCCCAGAGAGGTTAAGCAATTTTCCCAAAGTCACACAGTTAATTATTAGTAAAAATGGAATCTGATTTGAAACGCATCACTCTTTCCTCTGAGCCACAAAGTCTATTTGTTTTCCATCATAATAGACAACCCTTTCTTGAAGTTCCTGCTGGGTTAAGAAAAAAGGAGGAAGGGGGAAAGGTAAAGCAGGGTTTCTCTGACTGCAGGGAAGATGTATTTCTGTGAAATATTACCAAGAACTACCTATTTGAAGAAATGTTTGGTGACCCTCTCTGATGACTTATTAGCCCTCAGCCAGATGAATTATCTGAAGGCTCTGAAGACAACGTACACCTAAACAAACTACTCCTAGAACCAATGATTTAGGATTCTAATAGCAAGAACCTGTGATTCAAAATTCAAACTCAGAGATTCTATAATCATCACCCCCTCAAAAAGAACCCTACCAACCCAAACCTCACAACTTTAGGGAATACAAATAAAGGGATAACAACAGAGGAAAATGAGTATCACAGTGTATTTAGAAACATGACAAGTATCAGTTTTGTTTTCAAGTAGGGACTATTAATTTTTAATATAAGTAGCCATCCCTAGGGAATGAAAGCTTTAGGACTCATCATAAACTGTCTCCCTGGATGGAAAGTTCAAAACAAATGAATCCACTGGGCTCCGACAATGTATTCTCCTAAGAAAGATCCTGAAAAGGTAATGCCCAAGTACTGTACTCCCTGGCAGGTCACAGATGGTGCTGAGACCAGGGGAGTAAGACTAAGAATACATCTTGTCAGAAATGAGCAAGTTGCTCATCATATCCTGGTCCCAACTGTATACTGAGTTCAAAGCTGAACAGCAAGTTAATTTCAGATGGTATTACCAGTAGCATGGTGTAGAGAACAGTGAATACATGGGCAAAAATAGGCCCTTAAGGACCCACAAAATGAAGTCTGATTTCATAGAAAGCTTAAAGCAAATCCCACAAAAGGATGGGGGAAGAGCTAGGTAATCACAGCTGTGATGGTTAGTTCTTAGCTTAAGCCTTCAAGTGGAGATCTTTAATGGGCTTTCTCATCCTTTTTCAAGGTCTGCTTCTCCATACATTCATCTACGTCTAGAAATTATTCACTCATAGTCTCCTCTCTTACCCAGAATAATTCCATTCGGTTCCTCTGGCGGTTGCCACACAATCCTCACTGAGGTCAGCCTCACTTCAGGAAACACAAGTCTCACAGGTGGACCTGGAGCTGAAGGAAATAAACCCAACATTTTCAAACCCAACATTTTCAATGAGTCAGATCTTATGTATTTGAAAGTATCTTTCACTAACATTATGGGGCAGAAAAGTTTCTGTGGGATGTCCTGGCCATCTAACCAGGGTGCAAGAAACTGTTTCTACAGGAAAATGTGTTCCAAATTAGAAGCAACTGACTTGCAAAAACAAGTTTTAGGAACACAGATGGACTATAAAGGGAGTTGCCTATAACTTGGTATTACTCTATATAAGCCTGAGGAATTTTCTCATTTTATTTTGCATATATTTGAAATGACAGAATCTAAACCTTAAAACACCAAAGAAATACATTGACTAGCATAGGGTATGATATGTTGTTAGATACACACATATTATGTATTCTAGAAATCTGTGGAGGTATCCTATTTCTTATAAAAATGTGAGTTCCATAAGTGCAGAGATTGTTTCTTAGTTAATGAATATCATAGAGCTCTCTGTATGTAATTAACAAATATTTTGAATGCAATTGCTTATAGAATGAATAGTAAACAGAAAGTTTTGCTAGATTACTGATCAATCACCATAGGTCAACACATACACATCCCACCTTCTACAGAAAATCTCATCTCTCAGCTCCAGGCTTTTCTCTGGCTGTCCTCTATACCTGGAATGCTCTCCCTCCTCCTACCTGCCTATTATATTCTCTGGTTTCCTTTATATCCCAACTGAAATCCTTGTGTTCTGCTTCTATTTGTCAAGTACTGTACTAGGAATGGAAGATGTCAGTAGAAAAAATGTGAAATAGTCCCTTCTCTCACAAAGTTCCCATTGTACTGGCCAGTGGGGGGAGGTACAATATATACTTAGAAAAACATACACAGACACAGGCTAATCACTGGAACTGCTTCATAATTATCAAGAACTCTGAAAGTTAAAAGCACAATGAAAGCAACATCACTGGCCTCGTATCATCAGATCTTGATTTCTCAGGGACTTATTTTCCAAATTATAGATTATCCCTGTTCCTTCTTTCTTTTCTTTATCTCTTGTGTTTAATGTCCTTTAACATTTTTAATATATCCTAACCATTCCATTGGTGGATTATACCTCCAGTCTATATTAGTAGGCATATGGGGAAGAGAAAGGGGAAAAAAATTAGGTCATTTATTCTGGTTCTGTCTTTGCCTTTCCAGTTGTAAGACCTTGTGAAAGAAGCTAAAATTTTCTTTTGAAATGATTAAAAAAAATCATTTGTGATTTTCAATTATCCATGTTAATTGAGAGCTGACTAAACACAGATGACTATCTTAGTTCTTTTGTGTGGTACAAGGGCACCAAGAATCTAGGATATCAGAGTCCTTGTAAGATATATTTACATGAATGATTAGGCAAATAAGTTGTATGACCTGTATAAGAATGATTCCATCATCAAATTTCTTTCTGGTAACTTAATACCTGATTACATAGTAGGAAAGAAGACCCATGGATCTCGTTATACTAAATGAAAGATGTCTGTTTCAGTCTCTACAAATGGCTATGTATCTATGTCCCTTTCTCCTCTCCCCCCAAGTTTCCTCTTAGACCAGCCTTTCTGACTTTGAATATGCATCATGAACACCTGTGTTTGAGCATAATAAGTTCACAAATGAGGCCACAAGCACATTAACAGAGACAACTGGCAGTCAAGTCTTCTGTCTCAGGTTCACAAGTTGGTACTAATTCAAAAATGCCTAGGCACTGAAATTGGCCTGTAGCATAAATCCCACCTGTGTTATCATTCTGGCTGATATTTTTAATTAAATTTGAATAGAGAGGGAGACACAACATGTTTATGTTAGGAGTCTGGAGAGAGAACAATCTGTGTCACTTGCCAAGATTTACTTTAGGAGGAAATGACTATAATTGACTCTTGAACAAATTCAAAATTTTCCCTATCTTTTTGGTTCATGGAAAAAGACTCTATGCTTATTGAATTTTATAACATAAATCTTGCCCCCATTTTCCTTCTTACAAAGGGGGTCCACATGCCCCTGAGCTCTGATTTATAGGAAAAAGGAACAAAACAATTAAGGATTATCATCCTCTTTATCTGGGCAAAGCTCAGTAGCCTTGATCTCTTAGTCTAAGGTGGAAAAAAGAGTTTTCACTCAGCAGTTCAAACATGTTTGCTGCTAACTTAATTACTTCAATAAAGTTGCTTAAGAAAATTTACAGTTATTTTATTTGTTAGGAGCTTTTGATTCCCAAGGTGGATTTTTTTTATTAGAATCAATATTTTTCCCTTGACATATTCATTATACTATACTTAATAATGAAAATGTAAAGGAGCTAACCTTTAAGTGTTTGACATCTGCAAAGCGGAAAAAACATATTTACTGATGATTTAAACTTCCATAAAAACAAAGCAGTCAGGACGTACTTGTTATTCAGTGCCGCTAATACAGGAATCTGGGGACTTCTCCAAGCCCTTCAAACACATCAAACTGTATATGGAAACTTCTAATTATCACTGATAATACAAACAGTAAGAACTAGAAGAAGCACCAAGAGGATTGAAGCATACAGATCAATAACAGATTTTTTTTTCCCCTGGATTTGTATAGACACCAAATAGAATACCAGTTTTATATCTTTTATAGTCCCAATCCAAGCCAGCTTTTACTGCTTCTTACTATAGCACTTTCTATTGCAGAGTTATGATTGAAATTCTGCATAGGTTCATAATTAGGCTGTAAAAATTCACTCCAGGCTGAAATTGGCTATATAAATGCTCTGTGACTGAAAAACAACTTTGTTTTGTTTTCATCAATAGAAAAAAATGGTTTGAAAATGAAGTTGAAAATGACGAAAATCTAAACTGTTTTGATTAGAAAGGAAAATCTGGAAAGTGAATGGGGGCAGTAAAGGTGCAAATCATAAACTCACCATCATCCTTTGTTCGTTCTAAAATAGGAGGAGAACTTGGGACTCCATTTCCAATGCGTGTGAATGCCAGCACCTGGAGCTCATAGAGCACATACTTTCGCAATCCTGCCAGTAGAACGGACTGTGTGTGGTTTCCTCTCACCACTTGAGTTTTGGGTTCAGAGTCCAAATTTTTGGCCTTGAATAGAATCTGAAGCATCAACAGACACAGAAGAATAGTTATTATAATGTAATATATTGGTACATCAATCCCAAGATGGATGATGTGGACAATATAGGCCAAAGACAGGATCATATTTCTCCTGAAAAAAACAACTGTGCATGAGGTTTATGGCTCCAGTTTTTAAAGATGGGGGCTGGGGGGGGAGAGAATAGTATTGGTAAATTTGAAACATGTAAATTGAATTATTGTTGTCCATAAACTTGGAAAGTCATCTTCCTATTCATTCTTTAAGGGAGTTGCAATATCTAACAGGAGGGATACAAATTGTATCTTCCAGCACAAAACCTTGAACACAAAGGGATACAGTTTTCTGAGGAAAAGACCGATATGCACCAAATTCATACAATTCTAAGGGACAACTTTGTTCATGCTCCTGCAAAACAATAATTAATCAGAAGGGATCTTAGGGGAAAACTATAAGCTTTGGCAACAGCTTGGATATGGGAGTTCAATGAAAGATAGTGAGGAGTCCAGGATGGTTCCTAGGTGGTGAAGCTGGGGGATTGGGAGAAGCATTGCTATCTGCAGTAACAGAGAATATAGGAGGGGGGTAGTTTTTAGGGGAAAGAAAATGAATTAGATTTTGAACATATTGAATTTAAGTTGTTTCCAAGACAAAGATGTCTGAAAGGCAGTTAAAGATGTGAGACTGGAGGTCAATAGAAAGAATGGAGTTAATTGAGTTTACTTATTTAACCTCCTTCTGCTCAGTTTCCCCTATAAAGTGGGGTTAATGATAGCACCTACCTCTGAGGATTATTGTGAGGAACAAATGAGATATTTGTAAAATGCTTTCTTTTGCAATCCTTCCAGCACTACATAAATGCTAGCTATTATTAGGAGAAACACCAGCAAAAATCTTGTAACCCTCAAGTGAAATGTGGAAGAGTGGTACAATGCATAGAATTACAGAGTTGGGCATTAGGAAGACCAAGTTCATGTGTACTCAACTATAAAATGGAGATAATGATATTTGCAGTCCCTACTAGTCAGGATTGTTGAGATTTAAGTGAGAAAAGATTTTTCAAAGTGCTTTTCCAACTGTTACATGCTATGAAAATACCAATTGTTTCTATAATAAAAGGGAGTCATGATACATGTAGTAGATAACAGGCAATTTCTTTTCCTAGAAAATAAAAAAGGACTAAGAAAAGGACATGGATAAATTAGTAAATCACAGTCATAAATCAGAGAATCAGAGAATTTCTGAGTTGGAAGAGATCCCCAGTTGACTTCTAGTCCAATCTATGCCTGAATTTTTTATTAATGCCTTCTACCATTTATTCAACAAATGTTCAAGTTTCATGTTTCATCTAAGATTAAAATAGCTTTCTGGAGGGGCCTATCTCTCTATGGGGGATCTCTCAGTGTTACTTAGGTGCTTCTTTATATGACTTCTAAGAGATTAACCTAGTCTTTCAAGATGAGGTAGGAGAAAAAGAGAAAAAAAATAGCTTTTACTGTCATATTAGGAATTTGTGAGCATCAGGGTCATGGAGGGTCTGGTCCTGTGGGACAATGTACTCCTGCACATTTGTCAATCACCTGTTACTTAATCAAACTCTCCTGGGTCCTATATTGGATTTAAAAAAAAAACCAAATAAACAAAAAGGATGTGGTTCTTGCCTCCAAGGATCTTGCAGTCTAGATTGGAAAACAAAAACATAAGATAATTACAGAATAATAGAAGCCTACTTAATTCTGGGCTGGTTATATCTGGAGCTAAGAGCTATAGGAGTTCAATGAAAGCAGAGATCAATGTTCCCTGATCAAAGCCCAAGTGAAGACGCTGGGCCTCAGATCCTCTGGACACATGGAGAAAAGAGCAAGGCTGTGGCAGGCAGGCAGGACAAAATGAAGAAAAACTTGAAAGTGGGATTGAGCATGGAGCCTGCAAAAATGACAGCCTCCTGAAAAAGAGGGTTTGTGTAAGGGAGTAATGGGAAATGAGTCTGAGGGAATGCATTTAAAACAAATGGCAATTTTAAAACCCATAAATATCAATTTTTTAAAAAAATGTATATACATTTATACCTTATAACCCAGTATGAGTCCATTCTGGTCTTGGTCAGGTACAGAAGCCCATGTCAATAAAATCTGAGTGGAGCTTACAGCCTCAACAGACACATTTTCAGGAGCAGCTGATGGAACTGCAGGGAATAGAAATTAGAAACATCAATGGTCAATCAGTGACACCATTAAGGGTCTACTAGGTGTGAAGCATTGTGCTAGTTGCTGAGGATACAAGACAAAAAAACTCCTTCCCCTGAGTTTTTCTACTGGGGAAAACAACCCATCCACAAATAAAAACAACACTTCCACATTGATTTCACAAACTGTGGAACAGTTTGAATGTGAGTCCCATTTTATGTTGAATATTAATGATAAAACTGATCTTGAAATTAAAATGTTTTCTGAGAACTTGGGAGTGATCAGAATCAAACCTGTCTTAGAATAATAGAAATATAAATCTCTTCAATATTACCAATTAATACCAGAAATCCTTATATACTTAAAAGCTTATTCATATTTCCTGAAGTGAATTCAATAGAGAATTTTGTACTATCACTGCTTCCATTAACTTAATGGAAATAAAGCAAGTTTCTTGTCTCAAAAAAGTTAGAAAAATTCAGAGGATCATGAAATAGATCAGATTTCAGAGGTCATTTCTTCCTGTCAAGTCCACTCTCTCATTTTACATATATGGAAATTGAGGTTCCCCAAAGCATTAGAGGCAGATTTTGAACCCATGTCCACTGACTAGTCCACTACTTCTCTTTCTGCTGTAGCATTCAAATTGCCTTAATTCATACTAGAACATAAAGGATTCAGTTCTGGATACATGGCTAGACTTGAGAGTTTCTGAGGACAATGCTGTATCGTATACCTGTAATCCAGAGAAGAAATGCAAAGAATCAGCTTAGGATCTCACATCTTTCACCTGTCATTTGGTCATGTTCAAAACAGAGAAATGGAAAATTGTGGGCAAAAAGTAGTTTCATTTATACAATAAAGAATCATGTTACTTTTCTACTTAAGTTTTTTAAAAAATTCAGTAATTTAAAGTTTGAAATTTTTGATCTATGCCAATGAAAGAATTTCTGTTTTGACAGATCTTCAGTTTGCCTTATACAACTAAATTCTAAATGTCTTTTTTTGGAGGGTGGCCACACCTGTGATTTTAGGGGTATCAGAAACTCCTTATATAAAAGCTACCTCTCATTGCAGATTGGCAATTCATATGTATGCTACAGATCTATAGAGTTGCTTGGAGCCCTAAGAAGTTAGGTGACTAGCACATAGCCAATGGGGGTTGGGTGAAGAGTTTGAATCACCCTAACCACTTTTCCACAATGCTTCCCAAATAGGCATATTGAGTGTTTCTTGATATGTTCAAAGCTATTCAGATATAAATAAAGTCCAGAAACCTGAACTTTTCTTTCTACAAGATGCCCTAAGATTAAGACTCATCTTAAGGTTTGACACAAGTTGGAAGAATCAGGTTTGGTTCATATCAAGTTTTCCCTAAATGTGGACAACTGCTCCCTTACAAGCACTCAAGGTAACAACTATAAATCAAGTACATTGTAGTATTTATTTCACCACACAGAAAATGTAGAGAATACAAGGGATTCACAGGATCTTATAAATAAATACAAGAGAAAAATAAGGCACTCAAAGGATGAATAGGGAATTCATAAATAGCTAAGAAAAGCAAATGAGGTACTCATGTAATTCCCAAGTTTCTCTTGGAAGGAATTCAATTTGGAGTCACTACTAGTGGGGCAACCCATCATTCCTGTGGGTCCCAATTTCCATAGGCTAATACATAATTTCCCTAAGACTTAAATTGATTTCTTCAGTTTAGAATTCACTTTGCCTCCCAGGAAGACTAACACAACTTTGGTTCAAAACACTATCTATAAAATCCTTTCAGTCAAAGTGGGTCAATATTTTGTGGTTGCTGCCATTTTTTAGTCTGAGAAATCTCATTTTCATGTATCCAGTTTTGGACATGTGCTTAGAAAGCTATAGGTGAGTACAGATAACTCATGTCCTTTTTATAGGATAACTCATTTTCTGCTCTTCTCTCACGTCCAACTTCCCAAGAGTGTCCCTTGGCACTCTAGAAGAAAAGCACTAAGAAAGGTCAAAAAAAAGGAGAAAAAAAAAAGAGGAAGAAAAGAAAAAAAAAAAGAAAAAAGAACTGAGAAAAGATAGATCCTCTGAAAAGAATCTATCCTCCTGAATCCCAGCATCATCTTTGGGGAAGTCACTGTTACTGAAAACTAAACAGGAATGAAGTGTGTCCGTAATAAGGTACAAAAGGACAAAGCCACAGTTTCTATGGGGAAATGCTTGCCTGACTAGACAAAACAATACATCTTGTAACACCATTAAATTGATCATTTTATTGTTGTACAGTTGTTCCAATAACATTTGACTTTGTGATTCATACAGACCATACAGTCTGTAGAGTTTTCTGACTGGAGTGGCTTGCCATTTTCTTTTCTGTTGTATTAAAGCAAACAAAAGTTAAATGATTTGTTCAAGACCACATAGCTAGTAAGTACCTGAGGCAGAATTTGAAATCAGTTTTCCTGACTTTATACCCAATACTCTATCCACTGAGTCACCTAGGTTCCTCCCAAATTGATCATAGATCAATCAAATTAACCAAGGAACTCTCCTAATTGATCTCTTTTATATGATATGTATTAAAATATTCACTTGATTAAATTAGATGGTAAAAAGTAAACCCATTCTTTTCTAATATGGCTAATACTATTGAGAATGTCATTAATCTTTCATCATTTGGGGGCATTTAGGTTACACAGTGGTTAGAGCCTGTAGTCAGGAAAAAATGAGTTTAAATCTGACCTCAGATACTAACTATGATTAAGTACTTTTTTCCTACTGTTTCCTCATCTGTATAATGGGATAATAATAGAACCCCATCTTCCTGGGTTGTTATGAAAACCAAATGAGATCACTGCTCAGTGTCTGACACACAGGAGGCACCATATATTAGCTATTATCATTGGTGGTGTTATTTTTATCTTAGAAGGATCTCTAAGTTTATAATTTTAGAATGATCCAAATTTTGGAATGAGTCAGCAATAATCATTGATATATTATACATGCATTAAACATGCAAGGGTGCATTATCTTTGTCTGCATTATCCTTGTTATAATTTAGTAAAATAGAGACTTTTTTATTTTTATTTATGTTTGCTTGTTTTTGTTCTGTTTCTTTAAATCAATCTCACTAAATCTTGACCCTAACTTTGGGACCAGTGTGAACAGACCTGGAGCAGCATGTTGTTTCCTAAGGTTGAGTATAAGCTCCTTATGGGTTGAAATGTTTGGTCTTTTGCTTTGTAGGTCATAGTAGGGTGCTTGACCTCATCTACTAAGTTTTTTGAGTTGACTGGCATATATTATTTTAAATCTGATTTGTTTCACTACTTTTGTCATTTGTATTTTTATCTTTTGTGCAAGCAGGCAGAGATCAGAGGATCATGTAAGTATAGTTTTAGGACTGGAAAAAATACCTCTGTTTTTTGTTTTTTTAGGCTTTTGCAAGGCAAATGGGGTTAAGTGGCTTGCCCAAGGCCACACAGCTAGGTAATTATTAAGTGTCTGAGACCGGGTTTGAACCCAGGTACTCCTGACTCCAGGACCGGTGCTTTATCCACTGTACCACCTAGCCACCCCTGAAAAAATACCTCTGAAGTTACTTTAGACCAATGACCTTATTTTACAAAGATATGAAGTGATTTGTCCAAAACCACAAAGTTAGAAAATAGCAATCCATTATCATTGTCAACTGTTCAAAATCCAAACCCAGCACTCTTCACTTTAGGCTACTAATGCCATAGATCCTAATAAGCTATTGAAGAAGATTAAGGAAACCTGTTTTATTGGTTAAATTTTTCAAAAGAAGTCCTCATTAGTTTTAGAAGGAATATGCTTTCTCTCCAGTGTCTTCCTTGTAGCCTAAAGAAGTTAATAAAAAATATACCTCTCAAGTGTTGACCCTAGAGGCCAGAAAGTAGAATGGGCTTGTGAGCATGCAACACAAAAAAGACACTTATATTTAATTTTTAACTACCCATTAACCAATTAGCCAGAGCACAAGCAGAAAGTCTCTGTTTCAGAGTATTGTCTGCAAGAAGTTTCATAAAATCTGAATCCTAATTTTTCCTAGCCTGACATGGCTTTATCTTCCTTCTCAAGTATATAATTATGTTAAAGGAAAATAGACTGCCATAAGCCACAAATGTCTACAGAGAGCTGCCATAACTTTATCTGGAGATCTTCACCCAGTTACTCTTACATCAATCATTTCCTGTAGCTAAAGAGAAAAAAACAAAAAAGCTGAATAAAGAGAAGGAGAATAAAAGGAAAAACAGTTCTCTTTTGGCATATTTACCCATTAAAGTTTGAGTCACTTTCTAAGACAAACTTAAGGAAGCCTGGGAGATTCTTTTGGTTGCTAGTGTTTAACAATGCAATCTAACCAGAATACTATCATGGTATTATTAAATAACATTTATTGAGTACCTGTGCTAGGTATATGGCATTACGTAGTAGTCCCCATTAAAATGTAAAGTCTTTTCAAATTTCTTCCAATGCATTGTATGGCATCTTGTGCAGTGGGTACTCAATGAATATTGTTGACTGACAGAGAAGGAGAAACATGACAACAGTATAACAATAAAGATGGGAATGTTAACTGGTCTGTGACCTTAAGAGAGCTATCACTCTCCTGTTCCCCAAGTGAAGATGACTGTCATATTTTATTTAATTATTTCATGGAAGGCAGCACTGCCCAGCTAATAGAAAATTTTATCAGAGTGCTCATCAGAAGGAAGATAAATTCATATTCCATGTGTGAAGGCAGAGGATGAATTTGTGGTTAACCATCTGTGGGTTGTCCATCAGGTCTGAGCACTATAAGCCAGTATTTTCTTTAAAGTCACAGTACTTAAAAAAGTTGATAACAGGAAAAACTAATACCCATCAGGTGTTGATGGGAACCACTCAAAGGAAAATCTCTTTGCATTACTGATGGAAGCATTAGCAGCTTATCTTATAAGAGGAGCACTGGTTTTGTTTGCTAGGTCTAATTACAGTTTTATTGTCCACTCAGAAGTGAGGAAGGACATTTCTATCCTATATTACTGCCCTGAATCTAAAAATGACTTCAGACTCCAGCTGCCATAATATGCATCCACATCTCTGCATTTGTCTCTAGTTGCTTTCATAAATTTCACTTTGACATTTACCAGGAAATTTCTTTAAAATATGCTTATATTTAAAAAAGGGTGATGAACTGGTACCTTGAATCGGCTATGAATTAAAGGAAGCACTATCATTTTCATTGGGGAAAAACATTTATATGATTTTATTTTACCATTTTATCTTAGAAGAGAATGAAAGCCACCAAATAGACTTTATGACCAAAATCAGTGTTGCACCCCATTCCTTTCTGTTAAAAAAAGTGAGTCACCATAGCAACATAATAAATGTTCCTCTCAATTCCTTAACTGTTTCCTCAAGGTCAGTCTCTAAAAAACTCTAAGTGCTCAATTCTTACTTTCTATCAGTGAGTAATCACTGATTTCCCCCCTAAGACCTGGTTATGTACATCCATTTTCTGGAGGTACCCTGTGTCCTAGAGAATGAGTACAAATGAGTGGTTTGGATCAGGTTAGTTATATGGGCAGACTGGATGGCTAGATTTCTAAAAATCAGAACATTAAGGAAAAGAAACTTCATTTTCAGGTTTTAACCATAAATAGTCTTATCTTAGTGACTTCAAATGATACTAATGTAATAGTGACTGGTTAATAGGAGTACAGTACCTCAAGCATGCATTGTTTGCTCTGACTGGTGCCAAATCCTTGTGGTTGCTTCCAGAAAAGGAGAATAAAGAGTCATACACTCTACTTCAGAAAACGTATTCTGTAGCTACTTCCTATATCATGGCTCACTGCTTGGTTGTAGAAAGTTTTTTTTTTTTAATTGAATGCTGAGTTGCAATAGAGCATATATACAGAGAATCTTAAACTCTTTTTTCTTTCCTGTATAAAGGTTAGCTCTGAAAAGTTGATTAATCATGTGCTTTCCTCCATGGCTGGCTCAAGAATACATGGCCTCCTAGACATGGTTCCCCCCTGTATCTGGAATAGGGTCACCTGTTTATTATGTCTTCTTTCCTTTGAGACAAGGTCTTTTTAGATCTTGAAAGTTCAGAAGAGCAATCAGAGATCCCCTGGCAGAACAAAGGAAGGTAAGAACCCTAAGGAGCGTGTTATTGAACCAGACTAGAAGTAAGTTTTGACACTTGAAACAGTATTCCCCAAAGGCAAAGCTAAACTGTCCTCAAAAGTTAACTTGATGAGGGGGAGAATGATTGTTGCTCCCACAATAAGACTGAGTTCACTCTTCCTAGGGATGAAGGAGGTGGAGGGGACAGTGTACTCTAGTTCAAAGGAATGTTTTTATATACTTTGCCATATGACTCTTGTCATAACTAAAAAATAATTGTTTCTTTAGTAAAATCAATTTACTGTTAATTATTCATTAACACTGAAGAAGAATCAACTGGTTAATTTGATAGTGGGAAGCTAATCATGGATTTTCATGATGTTAAGGAGATAATATCTCCTTGGTACTGGGTGTTTAATATTGAGGGGGGGTAGGGTTGCATGTGAGAATGGAAGCTTGACCTGAATGGAAGATGTAAAAGCTGAGCTCTGGTTATCTGACCCACCTGTATGAGAGGAGTTGGGATAGTAAGTCTGAAGTTTACATATATATGTATATATGCATACATATAAAACATTAATAATATGTAGAAAAATATCAATTTTTACACCTGTTGGCACAGTGAGATAACTTATTTCAAGACTTATTCAACTCTTCTCAGCCCAAGTAACTCTTTTCTGCTGGTTTTCATCTTTTTTCTCCCTTTATTTCTTCAGCCTCTTCCTTTTAGACTCTCACCATTCAACTCTACTGCTTTCCAACCTTTATTTTTACTTACTGTGTATTATAGGTATTATGAAACCAGAATCCTGTTTAAATTTAGTTCAGTGTTCTTTTCCATCTAAGAGATATCAGCCCTTCCATAAAATAGTTTAGGAAAAACTCTTTTATTGAGTTGGTTTTCACAAGTTACAGTTGCTTAAATATTGCTCAGGAAACTTTTCAAAGAATCCATTATCTAAGAAACTAAACACTATACAAATGAAACTACATATCTTCCAGCTAAATAAATCAACTGCTGAAGGGGGAGAGGTTGGAAGAATGGCATGATGTGAAGAGAAAAGCCAGACTAAAAATATAAAGTAAAAATTTACCTCCTACTCTATTTTTGTGTCTCAGGGTGATTCATTTACTTTGCCAAAAGCAACTCATTTAACTACTTCTGAGTGCTGGGGTGGGGAAAGCACCTTTTATCATGAAAAAGGACAAAGAGTTTTCTTTTGACCATAACAAGTTGACTTCTATGACACAATATATGGGACTGATGAGAAGACTCCCAAGAGGATAAAACACTGGTATACCAATGAATGGCAGTTCTTTCATATCTCAGATAATTGCTCATAGTACAGAGAGCTTAAATGACTTAGGGTCACAGAATCAGTGTATGTCAGAGGCAGGCTGAGATACATGCTGCCTCTCTCACACACAATGCATGAAATGCATACATTCCTTTGGATCTTGAATCCTTCTCAAGAATGGTAGGTGCTTCTCTTCAATAATAGAGTTCTCAGTCTGTTTACATCTGACAAGTGAAACTCTTGTCCAAGTCCTCCAATAAGTTGGCCAGAGTGGGTCTACCCAATGACCTGAGACCTTTCTCCATTTTTCTTGCCAGATAGTAATACCAATGAAACAAATGGGTTGTTCATTGTTTACCCAACATACAATCAGTCCTTTTTCTTTTTCACTCATTCATTTCTTTGATGATATTCTTTATTCCAATTCTTATTATTCATCGTTTAGAATGTGTTTCAGATTGCTCCCATTAACCCTTGCCCTTCCACCCCCTGGAAAAATACCTCAATGTCTCTTAGGCTATAGTATTGCAAAAAAAAATACAATACTAGACAAACACTGGTTATTTACAGTGAGCCCAGGATCACCAAAATAACTGCAGTTTCACATAGACAATAATCCATTTAACTTTCCTCCCCCTGCCAATTCTGAGCTCAATTTACAGTCCATCTGCAGCATCTGTCCAAGGTATATATGCCAATGAATGAGTTTCACAAATTTTCCATCCAACTGTGCATCCCAATTTGGACCATGGATATACCTCAACCCCTTCCTACATGAACATTTAGATTCTGAGTCATTAAAAGAAAATGTGATATCCTAATGAAGATGTTTGTCCTTTATTCTCAAAGAAGACCCTGATATCAGGGAGGTGATGACAAGCACATTGGATTTGAGTGTGGGGGGGTGCTAAGTCACCAGCCTTACTTTCTCCTCCAGAGTAATCTGGGTCCAGTGGGTCCAGATATGAATCAGAAGCAATAGAGATGACCCTAGATGAGAGGCAATTAGGGTTAAGTGACTTGCCCAAGGTCACACAGTGTGAATCAAGTATCTGAGGCTGGATTTGAACTTCTGTCCTCTTGACTCCAAGGCCAGTAAAGTATTCTATGCACTACACCATCGACAGGCAGCTAGGTGGTGAAAAGGATAGAGTGCTGAGCTTGGAGTCAACAAGACTCATCTTCATGAGTTTAAATCCAGCCTCAGACACTTGCTAGCTATGTGACCCTGGACAAGTCACTTAAACCCTGTTTGCTTCATATACTGAAATTCTGAATGAGGAGATCTGGGCATTAGTTCTGATTCTACCACTAACCTATTTGAGCAAGTTACTTCTCCTTTTCCCCCCCTCAGAGATACAGGTTTCCTATCTGCAACAAGGAAAAAGGCAAGGCACAGATGAGGCGATTAGGGCAGATGACCAGTTTAATCATCTTCCTTTAGCTTTAGGCTCTTGGAAATCACCTAGGTAAGTTTTCAATGACAATGTGCAAGGAAGGCCTCTTCTCAAAACCTTTAACATGTTGATATTCTGAATATAGCCTGATTTGCATTTCACAGTGGTATGACATCACTGTTCATTTGGACCAAAACCACAAGAAAAAACCATGACAACAAAATTTAAACATAGATTGTGGCCAAGTTGGGGTTCCATTATTCAAGTTTTCATTTTCTTAAAATCTTGTATTTTCTAAGAAATGTTAAATTGGTGTTTATTCTTTTCTTGAATTAGAATGAGCTTCAGTTTGGAAAACTGAGTATCAGATATATATTTCCTTTAAAAAAAGATTTATCTATTTAAGTAAATGGATTCAAATAGCATAGGCTGTTTCCAAGTTTCTACTTTTAGCATGAAAGCTTGTTGATCTACATGCTGCCTTTCCTCTCATATGTGTAGCTGCAACAAATAAGCTGCAAGGTAAAAATAAAAAAGGCCTTTTAAAGGTTTTTTAAAAATCAACAAAACAAAGATATCAGAGAAAATGCATCTTTAAAAATCTCTGCTTTGTGCATGGTCACAGCTTGGTCTAATTTTTCATTTCTGACATTAAAATACCCTCTAGTTTTTGAAACAGCCTTGAGGGGGTCATCTAACCCATCTTCTCCCCATCTTTAGAAAAGGACACCCTTAAACATTCATCCTTTTTTGAAGATCATTTGTAACCCATTCCAGTGGTTTCTGTTACTAAGAAAATTCATCCTCCAATCTAATTCAAATTACCAATGTTACAGTTTAAGGTCATTTCTTCTTATTTTGTCTTTAGGAAAGTTGGAGAATAGCTGGTATCTAGTCTATGTAAAAGCTCTTTATATACCTAAAGACTATTATATGCAGTCCCCACCTTTAGAAGCAATATATGCCCAAAGACACCATATTAAAGTAGATTTTACTAAGACAGAATCCTGACTGAGCCCATAGGGTTACGGTCTGTCTTGGAAATCAAATTTGGTGTCACTAGGTAGGAACCAGTGAATAAATATGGACAAGTAGTGAGAAGGAAAGGATGTCTTTATTGGGCAGCTTTGGACAAGCAAGGCTGTGAAATGGAAACAGTCAAAAGTGGGGACTGTTGGTATTAAAATGCTCTTCAGAATTTCTTTTTTCAAGGTTCACTAATTCCAGACTCTACCTTTCTTCAAAAAACTCCATTTGCCCACTCCTTATTTGTCGCTGTTGTTCCCAGAATTCTTTCTAGGTTCTTTACATCCTTCTGGAGAACTATAAATAGGAAAAGTTACTGTAAAATGAACTGGCTAGCACTGAGTAAGAATACCGGGAAGCATATCCCAGTTTTACTGTAAACTCTGTATATTATACAGTAAAACCAGGCTACTCAACTTAGAGATTGAATTCTAAGGAATTCTAAGAATTCCAATGGCCAACTCAGTGAGATATGCTAGTTTTCTGGACACTTGGGCAGAGATGAAAACAACATGTGTAGTCTAGGCTCTTGGATGAACTAAGACAAATTCAAATAGAATACAAATGAAGATTATTATTTGTGGATTCCATTATCATGTCTGCTTCCAAATAGCTATACAACATATCTGAGTCATTGACTATATGAGCTAAATAATCTTAAGGTTCATTTTTAGCTATAAGCTTCTATGAAAAACAGATATTTTCTTTTCTTAAAAAAACTTACTCCAATTTATCCTGTTATTCAATTTTCTTATTTTCTTCAGATACTATGAAACTAAGTTTCAGAGAACATGGTTTTCTATCTACACAGGTAAAAGGAGTTTCCTATTAGGCAATTCTTTACATCAATGAAATCACAGGTCTTGTCTATCATCCATTCCATTTCCTAGATTACAGTTGTGTGATTTTTTTTAAAATCTCAAAGCAAAGCCACTGAGAGAGCATCTTAAGAACAACAACTGTTTAAATCACTTAACCTCTGACAGCCTTAGTTTCTTAATGTGTAAAAATGGGATAGCAATAGTGCCCACTTCCCAGGGTCATTGTGAAGATTAAAATGATGATACTTGTAGAGTGTTTTGCAAACCTTAAAGAACTTTAAAAATGCTATTATTGTCATTATCATTGTCATCATCATCAACATTATCAGTAGTATTAGTCATAGTAACAAAATAATTTCCCTATAAACCTGGAGTTCATTGTCTCACAACTACACACAGCATCAGTAGGATGAGTAGGAATGAGGGGGAAAGTATGTGAGGAGAGAAAACTCCCTTGGGAGCTTAGGTGGCCATATCATTCATACAGTGGACACTACAGAGTCCCATTATCATTTCCCTGTGTTCTTATTTGTATTATCATATTGCTCCATCTGGGTGCAGCATCTCTGTTCAGTTAATTTTTGTGCTCCTTTGTACTTGACCTAAAGGAACCTTCCTATGCATGTCTCTGATTAGTTTGACAATCCACAAAGGTCATAATGAATTCTGACTTTGTCCTTCATGATGTTGGCTATCTCTCTACCCTATTGGTGCTACCTGAAAACTTAAATAATGTGCTTTCTTGTTCTTGGGAAAATGCTGAATAACACTGACCAACACTGACCTGAATAACAGGACCAATGGAACACAATTTCTATTCACATATTGATAATGATGGATGTATATTTCAAAATATAATTGTAGTGAAAATTAGTGTAAGGAGAAAAGCAGACGGAAATAAGGACAGACAGTAAGGAATGAGGGCTTCAGTTTGCACTAAATGAAATGGCTTAACATTTTGCTGCTGTTAATGCTTCAGAGAGGGGAACCTAACCTCTAGATCATGGGTGTCCAACTCTTTAGCTTCTCTGGGTCACATCACCCAACAAAAACTTAACAAGGGCCATATATAGGATTTAATATTTATTTATGAGTACAATATAACCTAAATTACCAATGAGCTTAATAATAATAATAATAAAGCCACATAAATGGACTTAGAGGGCTGCATGGGTTGCCCATTTCTGGAGATAATTCTAGGGATATTATGTCAGCTGATAGATTTTGGAGAAAATATTGATAAAACTTTTCTTTAGGAAATAGCCTCTCACCTGTCACCTAGAATAAATTATATTATCTATAAGACAAATAGAGAAGGTTATTGATCACATTCATTTCACCATTGGTATACCTCCACTGATAACTTAGGTTAAACCTGAACAAATTTGGAAAGTCCTATCTGAATTAGAGACTATTTAAAATGAACTGTTCTGCTATATCCATGCATTTGCAATACTCAGATCAAATTAATCAAGCTTACTCAAATAGTTGCATAGAAAAGGCTTCAGGAGTCCTATTTTAAAAAATTAAATCAAATAAATATGTCATGAGCACATTAATTCATAGAATCATAGGATCTTAGAGTCTTAAGGACCTCAGAATTGATGTAGTTCAATCCATACATAAGAATCCTCTTTACAACTGGAAGCAGAAATATGCTGATCATACCAGCTCATGAGAGTCAATTGTTAAAGATTTGTAGGGTGAGAATTTATACCTTGGAAATTAGTAAATTCAACAAATCAGGACTTGATTTACTATTTTTTCTCTTGTTTAGACTTTAGAAAATAATGACGATAACATTAATAATGCAGATTAAGTTTAAAAATGTGTTATGTGTACATCCCCTTGTATTCTGAGAGCTGATTGTTAAACATTTAGTGGCACATCCCTGATTAGAAGCACCCATGAAAAAAAAAGAAGCACCCATGAGAAGTTGTTTAATACATAGAAGTTCCTTCAATATTTTTTAAAATAAAAAATACATGTTTCGGGAGTAGTCAAGGATTAATTTTCACTATAAAAAAATAACCTACCCAGATTTATTTGAGCTTAAATTCTGTGAGTACTATTACATCTTCCAAATTAGCATTAATGCAGTTTTACCTGACAAGGTCAATTTTGTGGGTAAGAAAAGAGCCTAGAGAGGGTTGGATAAAAAAAGGCTAATGAGATACTATTAACTTAAAGATTAGAGAATCAAGTAAAATGATGAGCTTCTGAAAGTAAGATCAAAAAGAGTGAAATGGCCTCAAAGAGAATTTTTTTTCTTACGTACCAGACTCACGAGTCCGTCCTCTCACCACTTCACTCCAAGGCCCTGCCCCAATGGCATTGAATGCCTGCATCTGTAGCTCATATTCAGTCCATTCTTCTAGCTCCTCAACGGTGTATTCCCTCTCCAATCTGTCGTGAATTACTTGCACCATTACTGAAGACTGAAGGTCAGTTCGCCAATATTTTATTCTATAGCCCACAGATTCAGGATTGCCATTATATTGTGAATCAGGGAGAGGCTGGAAATGAATAATGATAGAATATAACCTATTCATGATGTTTTGAAATCCCTTAACTGATTTAGGTGATATTTTGTACCTATAATATTAAAAATAACTCAGAGGAAAGTAATGATCTCATGGTGCTCAGTCTATGTTTTATTTGCCTTTATTGATCAAGGAAAATATTTTATTTGGTATATACTTTCCATCCTACTTTTCTCCCGATAGTTTTCATTTGTTAATTAAATGAAACCATGTCATTAACTTCAGCTGAGCATAATTTCTTCTAATACATTTTGGCTTTACTTTGCAGGGGTATACTTTGATTAAATATCAAACTGGCTCTCATACAAATATTGAATATTGGTTCAATGTTGACCTAGCTTAAGGACTTACAGGTCCAGCATGTAACATCACTGGTTTTTCTCACTGAGGAATATCTTTTAGTTCCAAGAAAAAGGAATATTGATGATTAATAAAGCAGCCTGGGCAGATCCAAGATCTAAGATGTAATGTAAAACATAAATTTTTTTCTGGTTTAATGTTGAGATTTGTATTGACTAGGGAAAAAAATGACAAAAAACTTTTAAGCTTCTGATTCATTTTATATACCCCATTGACTTCAAGACCACTAGTCTCTGCAGCCTGCCCTCTGAAGTTCATAACTTACCACCCATCGAAGCCAAAGACTGGTTTCACTTGCTGTTCGAACTGTTACACTTGCAGGCGCAACATCGGGTGGAGCCTGCAACGTCTGGATGACACGAGATGATGTACTGAAAGGACTAGGGCCAACAATATTCACTTGTTTCATCCTAAATCTAAAGAAGAACCATGGAGTAAATGGAAGAGAAGAACAAGAGGAAAAAGAATGCTTCTTTCAAGGGAGCAGTTCAGCAGATTACCCAAAGGTTCAAGGTTATCCTTCTTATTTCTAGGATATTTCATTTAAACTATAATCACTCAGACATATCTTTTTCTTTTTAATTTATTTAAGGCAATGGGGTTAAGTGACTTGCCCAAAGTCACACAGCTAGGCAATTATTAAGTGTCTAAGACTGGATTTGAACTCAGGTACTCCTGACTCCAGGCCCAGTGCTCTATCCACTGTACCACCTAGCTGCGCATGACAGAACTTTTTCTAAGAAGCTTCAAAGGATGGAAAGTTATGCAGTATCAAACAACTTCACATAACTTAATGATAGAAAATTTTATCTATTAATCAAGCAGATACCTATGTTACATATTACCACTAGTTGAGTCAAGATTCAAAAAAACACCAGATTTTGGTTCAAATGGCTATTTCAACTAGTAGTATAATTTAAAAGAAACTTTAGAGGTCACTCACTCTGAATCCTACCTGATGCAATAATTTAATGGGATTACAGTAACAGTATTATTTAAAGATAGAAATTTTTAATGAAAAATTTCTTCTGAGTAATTAAAAATAATTTGTTTTTCCTTGCTTATCTCCCAGGACTTTCAGTTCCAGCTCATTTTCATGCTTTCATTCACAATAGAAAGGTATTATTTCAATGAAAGAATCAATTCACAGAAACACACAGAAACAATACATATACATATGTGTATAAGTATATGTTCATGTATATACTGTAATTAAAAAAAACTACAATGGAACTCAAAGATAAAAAAGAACTCAAAGAGTGAATATCCAATGTCTCAAACTATAATAAAAAGAGATACCAAAATTTTCAGATATTTGAAATGATGATAATAAAAGCAACACCCATTTATATAATGCCTTAATTTTTACAAAGTATTTGTCCTAACAACCTTGTGAGGTAGGTAGGACACATATTATTTCCCTTTTATAAATGAGGTCCTGAGCAGTTAGGTGGTCCCACCTCTAGTAAGAAGTGATAATTTTTTTTGCTTTCCAAATATTTAACAATGAGTATAGGATTATACATTTTGTCCTAGAAGAGACCATAGACCTAGTTAGAAGGATACCTATCCCAATCTCCTTATTCTACAGTTGAGGAAACAGAGTTTAAGTGATACCACGAGTTTAAGAGTTGTACCCAGCTTTCCTGAGTCTAGAGACTAACATTCTGACTGTCCTGCTGTCCCCAGTCATAATGACTTGATTTATGAAAAAAAGGTTATTCTAAAAAAAAAAAATCCAACCCTTGGTACAGAAGCATGACTGGTCTATTCTGTTCTGGGGAAGTACATTCAGGAGAATACATGTTCAATAAGCAGCACTTCATGGCTTGTTCCTTTCAACATTTACATCACGCAAAGAAAACGGTCTTGACAATTTCACCTCTTATGCCCTGTATTAGTAATTCTTATTTCTTTCTTCCGAGCGCACAAAATGTATCTGTTCTGGCAGAACAATGACATTATCAAACGCAACATCTGGTGATAACTGGAAAATTCATCTCCTTCAAGGATCTTACGGGAAGTTATAACATCTCTAACGGCTTGTGATCACTCCATTTTTTGTTAAGGCCAAGCATTTACTGCCAGGCTAAGTTTTAGAATCAAGTATAATAAGTGGCATCCTGGTAAGAAGAGCCACTTTGAAAGGCCTTTAATAATTGAAAACAGAAGGTTATTTATACGGTGGCCATTATTTGCATGTTGTTTTTTTTTAATAAAACTGCACATGGTGTTTTTGAGAAAAGAGCCATGTCTCTGATTGCTCAAGGTTCTTGGTTTTCAATCCCAAAACAACAGAGAAGACATTTCTACAGGGAATATTGCTGACTAGCAGATGAAAAGAACCTTTCAAATCTAAGATCATGGTATAATTGCCTTTGAAATAATAGTCACCTGTGTATTTTACTTAGTCTTTAAAGTCTGATTAACTATTGTTGTTACTTAGAAACTTGATTTTATACATACATACATACATATATGTGGATGAATTTTTCCTTATTGAAGTTTATAATCTGCTGTTCTCACCTGTAATGAGTGTAGGGAATAAGGTTTGGTATCTCCAACATCTGGGCATCAGGTTCATTTTCTTCTTCATAGAGACAGCTCCACTCCTCATCATCGCCTATTGCACCAATCTGTTTAGAAAGAGGAGAATGCCAAGTAGGTTGAAAAAAATGCTATGAATTTCCAAACTCCATATGAAATGGACTACCAAGTTATGAATTCCCATGCTCATCTTAAGGCCAGCTATAGCCACCTAACCTTCTTCTATTGGTGGAGTTCTTGCCCTCTTGGTCTTGAAGAGAGGCAAACTACAACTCCTCTTAACAACCTCCTGTTTCTCAGGATCATGACTCATATCTATATCAGACGAGAAGATCACCAGTAATGTAATCAGCTTCTAAGCTCTTATCCTTGTCATACTCTTAACTCTGGATGGTCAGTATGTTCCTGATGAGGATTGGCACGTGGGAGGCTCAGGTTATGCAAGGAAAGAATATCAGGCCAAACAAATAATGTTGAGATGAGAACAATCCAGGGTCTAGTGCTGTTTAACATTTCATAAATGACTTAGATGATGGAATAGAAAACATGCTCATTAAATTTGCAGATGGAACCAAGTTGGCAGGTAGCCAGCCCTTTGGAAGATAGCAACAGAATTGAAAATAACCTTGGTAAATGTAAGAAGTGGTCAGAAACAAAAGAAAATAAAGTTCAACAAAGAGAAGTATAGGATAGTGCGTACAGAGAGGGAATAACAAAAGCAAAAGCAGACTATTGGATGCCTGGATAAAAAGAAATCTGGCAGGAAAAGATCTAGGGGTCAGAGTAGATAGATATGTGGCAGATGAATCATAAATGTAGTATTCTTCTTTTAAAAAGCAAGCATGATAGAGAACTGTTGAGTCAGACATTAAAAAAAAGATGAAGAAACTCTAAGGATTCTCCCCTTATTCTCTTTGAGGGAATATTAAAAATAACCAAAGATTTAAGAGACATAAACATGATTCAACAAATTAGATGATAAACTCTTTGGGAAAGGTCAAAGCCATAGGCTATTCTGAAGAAGGAAAAGCTGAGCAATGACAAAAGTAGTCTTTGGCAAAGAGAGAATAGAGAACAAGGAGGGTGGCAATGAGAGTGCTCTAGCTGAAGGGGATTCAGAAGCAGTTGGAGGGTGTTGTGAGATATATATCAAAATATAGAGGCCCTTGCAGAATAATTAAGTTCTGTAAATTGAGAAAATTCTGTCAGTATCAACATCTGGTATGTAAGCCTCACATCCCAGTTTTCCTGCTGTGATCCTTGGATGGTCCTCTTTGTTCTGACTCTGCCCACCTTGTGGATCATACACACCTTACAGATACTGACATGGGAGCTGCAGAAGGTAGTGTCTTCTTGAAACCCTCTGCAGATGGCACAACAGATTTGGTCCACAATAGATGAAAAGTAGCACAGTGTAGTAGATTAAGGTACTGGACTCAAAGACAAGAGTACCTGGGTTCATATCGCACTTCAGACACTGACTAGCTGATTCTGGGCCAGTCATTATCTGTGCCTCAGTTTCCTCATTTAAAGTGAAGAAGTTGGAGTCAAGGGTAAGTATGACCTCTTCTAATTCTAAATTTACAAGCCTATAAATGAGAAATGGAAACAGCTAGTTTTCATTAGCTAGTATACCCAAATAAGCATGTCTCCACATGTGGCTGGATTATTATTATTTAAGGACATATGAGGAGAGATGCAATCTACATCCAGGGTAAGAACTAATAAATAAACAGATGTACAGAATAATACTTTCATTTATATATCTAATATATACTAATAATATTATAATAGAATATATATATTTTATTTATGTATATGTATATATACACACCTATTTGTGTCTAATGGTCACCCTTTCGAGGTGGGGGGAGAAAAAACAGGGAAAAAGACAAAAATTACATGATAACTGTACATTTAATAGGAAAAAGCAAGTTGTACTTAGTAGATTTTTAGTTTCAAGCACAATCTTTTTTTATTAAACTATATTATAGAAATTATTGTATTATTCCACAAATTAAAATAATTTATAAAAAATACTCTTTCTGTACTATGTTTTGATCCCAAAGCACTCAATCAGCTTTAAGCTGGAGGAAAGGGTGGTGTAAGGATTGACCCAAACTGAACACAACATAATAGGTTCAGCACATCATGGAGCTTGACCCAGTCAAGGGACCAAAGGGGTGGGGAAGCATAAAAGTTTAACATCAAGGGGTTCTACAACCAAATTCTTGCCCCTGTCAATGCAGAACATCATCCCACCTGTTTCTTCCCATTGATTTTGACCTTACAAGAAAACTGATATTTCACTATGAGACTAAGACCCAGCAATATGGTCTATTTTCTCTCCTCTCCTCTCCTCTCCTCTCCTCTCCTCTCCTCTCCTCTCCTCTCCTCTCCTCTCCTCTCCTCTCCTCTCCTCTCCTCTCCTCTCCTCTCCTCTCCTCTCTCTCTCTCTCTCTCTCTCTCTCTCTCTCTCTCATTCTCTCTTGATTTTTCTGAGCTTGACATTCTTCCCATTATACTATATGGCATCTTCCAATGAGTAGGGTGACATTATAGAATGTATGAACTCTAGCAAGTTGATGAAGTTTAACATAGTAAAAAGTGTAATGATTTTGAATCAGGAGGCTTGAGTTTTGGTTACAACTCTGTCCCACCTAAATGAGTTTTGTGAAGTTATTTGTTTCCCTGGGTCTCAGTTTCCTGAAGTTAAACTAAAAGTTCTCTAGGAGGTCTATTATTCTGTATTCTGTGATTGCATATCCCATCCTTCTTCACTTTAGAGCTAGTAGTACCTAATGGTTTAGAGAAAGCTGACTTTTACATCTATCCCTAATTGTCTTAAGACCTCTAATTTTATAATTAGGTGGTGCAATGTGTAGAGCACTGGTCTTGGAGTCAAGAAGACAGGAGTTCAAATCCAGCCTCAGACACTTGATTCGCACTAGCTGTATGACCTTGAGCAAGTCACTTTACCCTGATTACTTCACATCCAGGGCCACCTCCATTTGTCCTGATTCACATCTGGTTACTGGACCCAGATGGCTCTAGAGGAGAAAATGAGGCTGGTGACTTAGAACAGCACCCCGCATTCAAATCCAATTCATGTGCTTGTCATGGCCTCACCTCTCTGATATCATGGTCTTCTTTGAGAATAAAGGGCAAACTTCAGATAGTCTTGTGGATTTTTTTTAAGCTTTTCTTTCTTGAATTTACTAATCTTTTTTTAGACATCTTCACCATGTGGCACCTATCTGTTATCTCTTAGGCAGGATACCTGGCTACATAAAGTTTAGCGATAACAACTCATATCAGTGTTAATTCAGACACTGTCATCCTGTAACCAGCTGTTGGATAATGATCAGTGATGTATCTATGTTTATCCTTCTGTTCCTAACCTGATGGTTTGTGTATTTTACTGAGGATTTCTCTCCTCAAAAGGGCTGGTTAACACATCAAAATGTTGTTTGATGAGCTTGCCAAAGTGCTGATCCTTATCAGGGCAAATCACTACACCTAGCAAGCAGCATTCCCAGCTCAGCGATCTAGAATCTTCAGCTAAGTTAAGCTGCCAGACACGTAAGAATGATCCAGAACTCCTAAACCCCACAGGCAAGTGTTGTCATAGAAATCACAAAGTCTGTAAATACAACCGTGAAGGTAATTTCTATTAGAGGAGACACATCCTATATGATGATTGAGAGAAGACTTAGGTCTGACCTCTGCCTTTGACATTCATTAGCTATGGAAAGAGGGAAAAGTAAGCTAACAGTGTTGAGTTTTCCCTTTCCTCATCTGTAAAATGTCAGTCAGTAATTAAGCATATAATAATAATATAATGCTTAATTACTGATAATAATAATAATAACCAAAACAAATATTAAGTACCTACTTCTTTGCCAGACGTGATGCTAAGGCTGGGGATACAGAAAAATGCCAAAGACAGTCCAGTCCTAACCCCAAGGAGAATTCACAGTCTAACAGAGGAGTTAATGTTCAGTTGTTTTTCAGTAGCATCCAATTCTTAATGACCCCATTTAAGATTTTGGTTTTTTTGGCAAAGATACTAAAGTAGTTTGCCATTTCCTTTTGCAGCTCACTTTACAGGTGAAGAAACTGAGGAAGATTATGTGACTAACACAGTGTCATATGGCTAGTAAATGAGGCTGGATTTCTGGATTTGAATTCATGAAGATGAGTCTTCCTGATTCCAAGCCCAGGGCTTTATCCACTGAACTACCTAGCTGCCCTGATGGAGGAAATAAGCAGTCAAATTTATAATGGGGATATTCTGGGAATAAATAAAAAGGAACTGACAGAGAGAAAAAGCATTAGAATAAAGAGGGGTTAGGGAAGGCTTCCTGTAGAATATGAGACTTTAGTTGGGACTCAAAGAAGGCCAGGAAAGCCAGGAAGCAGAGTTGAAGAGGGAGAGGATTCCAAGTAGGCGGGATACCTAGAGGAAATGCCCAGCACTGAGAAATGGAGTGTACTGTTCATGGAAAAGGAGGAAACCCAGTGTCACTGACTCAAAGAATATGATATGTGGTGAGGACTAGAAAGGTGGGAGAGCTTTGTAAAGAACTTTGAATACCAAATAGAGGATTTTGGAGGCACTAATAAGCTAGTGGAGTTTATTGAGTGGGGGAGGGTATCATGATCAGATCTGTATTTTAGAAACTCATTTTGATAAGCTGAAAAGAGGATAGATTAGAGTGAGGGGAGATGAGACAAGCAAACACACCAGCAAACTATGGAAGTAGTCTTGGCATGAGGTGAGAGACTGGAGTACCTTCAAGTGATGTTCCACAAGTAAAATCAATAGGGTCTTCCAACCCTTTGGATATGGGGAGTGAGAAATGAGAAATCCGGAATGATTCCTGGAGTATTAAATTTAGGGGATTGAGAGGATGGGGAAGTTAGGAGGCCCTGGGTATAAAGATAATGAATTCAGTTGGGTACACAAGTGGGTAGACTACTACTTGTTCTACTTCTGTCTCACAAGTTCACTGTAGGGAAAAATGCCATTAAAATTAATAATATTTTTTTCCCTTAAAGTCACCTTCATTTCCAAATATATCCCTTCCCAGAAAGTTATCATTTATAACAAGAGTGGGCAAACTTTTTTCTGCTGAGGGCCATTTGGATATTTATAAAATCATTATACTTGGTCAAACATTTAACTAATTCACTACTAAAAAAGTTCCCAGATTTATTGAATTTTTTTTTTGCCTTGGCAGTGCCAGACAGTATAGTATTCAGGCTGGAGGCTCCCTGCCCCTCATTTTTATAACAAGAAATTTTTAAAAAGAAAAGCAAAAAACATTTCAACAAAAAAATACATCAAGCAAATCTGAAAATGTATGCAATATTCCACACCCATAGTCCCCCACTTCTGTAAAGAATGGAATGTAGAAGTGTATTTTCTTTCCTTTTCATCAGATCATGTTTTGCACATTTTCTGACCCATTATTGTTGTTCAGTCACTTAGACATGTAAAACTTTGTCACCCTGGGGATGTAGCATGCTAATACTTTCCAAGGTTCTGGTTTTATTTTTTTGACTAAGATACTGGGTTTCCTATTTCAGTGGCTTTAGGCAAAGGTTACATGACTTCCCCAGGGACACACAGTAAATGTCTGAGGTTGCATTTGAACTCCCTTCTTCCTCACTTCAGGTCCAGCACTCTATCCACTCTGCCACCTAGCTGCTTAGGAAAGTCCTTTTTAACCTTGAAGTCCTAAATAGTCTAATATTCCAATGCAATGGAATTTCATCAAGATGCATATTATCTTCAATGATTTAGATAGCAACCCATCTGCATCTTGTATATAGTGTGAAATTCTGGTCCATGTCCTCCCAATGGCATGATGCCACAAGGTATCTATCCATCCATCCAACATATGGGGAAGAGTCTTCCAATGTGACCATAAACCTTGTTATATTAATATGATGGTTATGAAGACATATATATATGTATAAATATATATTTATAAGTACCAATGAAGAGGATGGTCTAAATATTTCCAGGTAGTTTGTAGAAGATTGCCCTCAGGCTAAGGTGCTTTAGCTATTCTGAGGATAAAGTGATGATCCTTAGGATAAAGTAAGGATCCTGTTGATACAGGACCTTTCACTTAACACACCATTCAATTTTTAAATGCTAAAAAGACACTGAGATTGCAATCAGGATGATCATACTTTGTAGCATTAAGTGCTTGGAATGGACACATATCCATTTGCATCTGGCAAACACCATGTGGGAACTTGCCTTGATTATTATCATATTCTGTTGTGCTTTTTTTTCTGTTAATTTGTGTATATTTGGGTGTTGTGTGCCTTTTACAGATTCATGGGGAATTTTCATAGATTATCAAAATTCTAGAAGTATTCTTGTAGCTTTACTCTAGACACTGCTTCCTCTGACTTCTCTGCTCCTCTATTTTTGCATCTTCTTGCCTAGTCTTCTCCACAAGCACCCCCCCTCCTCACCCCCCACCCCAACACACATTACAGTTAAAACAAGATATAACCAAGCTTGACAAGCGATTTTGGCTCTCCCTGTGATACCCGTCTTCTCAGCCCTCTTTTGCCCTTCCTTCGTGGCACTGTGGGCATTCATTCCATCTTTTCAGCCTACTCCCAGGGGCATTCATCTGACAGTCTCATTGCTCCCTGGCCCCTGTGGACATACATCTGCCTGTTCCCATCACTCAGAGGAGCTGAATGTGCTCTTGGCCACATGCTGTGCTGCAGGTTGAAGAAGCATGGCCAAGCTACTCAGCAAGGCACCTTGATGGAATTGATGCCAGCAGGGTCAGCAGAGAAAACCAGAGAGACACTTTATGCTCCTTGGTCTTTTAAGAGTTTTCCATTGGCCACAACCCAGAGAAGTGGAGCAGATCTATCAAGACTTTCCATGATTCCAGCAGAGGAGAAAGAGAGGCCAAATAAGGAGCTTGCTTTGACTTTGGAAGAGCAACAGATTGTGAAAGATAAGATAATCTCAGATAAGGAACCCAGTATGGGAAAATGTTGTAGAATGACATTGGGGCTTGAGCCTATAGCAGGAAAAGGATTTGCTCTATGTAGACATAACTGGATCCTATAGTTTAACTAATTCTTTTTGAGAACAAGTCATGTCTATAATGCCATTGAAAAAGAACAGGAGAACCTATCATTGTGTTATTTCTTGAAGGCTCAATGGAACAATGACTCTCCATTTGGCATTTGGAAGGGCAAAATACCAAGCAGCCCTTAGAGGGCAAACAGACTGACTCAAAGGAGAGAGGCCTTCTCTGAAGAAGAGATGTTTACAAAGAATCAGGGTCCAGATCAGGTGCTCCCAACACTGATGATGGGGAAGAAGTAAAAAGGCTTAGGAGGAAGAGTTTCTCCTGAATAGTCTGATCAGAGACCTGGATTTAAATTAATAATACCTATGCATGGGCATTATTTACTTTAAAAATGTCTTATTGCTGTTTTTATAATAAAAATAATAACTAACATTCATATAGTGTTTAATTCATGCCAGAATCTGTGTTGAGTACTTTATGATTATTATTTCATTTACTTCTCACACTAAGCTTGGGAGGAAGTCACTATTATTCTTATTTTACAAATATGGAAATTGAGTCAAATAGTTGTTAAGAGAGTTGTCCAGGGTCACCCAGCTAGAAAGTATCTAAAGCTAGATTTGAACTCAGGTCTTTCTTCAGGCCCAGTACTTTATCCATTGAGTCACCTAAACGCTCCAATAACAGAGTCCAGTTCAGAAAAACAAATGATCATTTAGGTAATATCTGAAAATGAATGCTTACCTCTTCAGTAAGTGACATGTAAATGATTAAATCTCAGGTTTTGAGGAACTTGAGTCTTTTGGCTATGATGCATTGTACTGTGTGCTCTTTATTCTGTGATTAGCTGGAGCAGGACAAAATTGAAAGGCCCAGAGACAAATTCTAAAACTGGATGGGATTCTGGAGGCAAATGATTGTAGCAAGAGTGATTTTGCTTTTAGACTTCCAGGAAAGGAATTCAAAATTTTATATAAATCAGAACTTAAAAAATAAGTTTTGCCTTTTTTCCTCAGAGTTGAATGTTCTTTAATAAATGCTTACTTTCTTAGAGTCTATGACAGCATGCTAAAGTGTTACAGTAGCTGCAGCATATTAGTAGACAATGGTCTGTCCACTAATAATCCATAGGTCTGGCAAGGGAGGTGGAAGCTTTTCCCACCCCAGTCTCTCATAGAGAGGTAGAATTATAATGACTTTTTTCTCCTTCAGATTTTAGAACAGATAAGAGCCCTTTCAAATTTTTGTCATAAGAACAAAAACTCCACCTTTAAAATGCCACCAACCAGTGGGTAGGTCATTAGGACCCATTATGGACCAGACCATCCAACCACTAAAGCAGTAAGAAATTGGTAAGCAAGTGACATTCAGGCAGGCAGGGGAGGCATCCAACTCCCTAGGTCTAAGTAAAGCAAGTATTTGGCACCTGCTGGCTATAAAACTGGGGTCATTTAGAAGCTTTTACTTGTTAAGCAATTATTTTAGACACTTCTAAGGTAGCATGAGGTTTCCCTAGAGTGATAGTTTCCCATACAGAACAAAGCATTTTTTTTTTTTAATTAGGGAAGGTCCTGAGCAAGTCTGGCACTGAGTGGAGGGTAGCATAGGAAGGCCTCTCTCTCTCTAGTCAGCTGGGTAACAGATGGTACAACTCCTGCTTTAGAGCTGCAAAGGCCACTGGTAGGCAGGGTCTGCCCAGGCAGTAAACATTACCTCCCCAGGGACTTCTGGAGTGCCAGGAAAAGTGATAATGAAAAGAGAAGAGAAATCATAGCAAACTATTGCTCCATCAAAAATCTACCCTTTCATCCAGTGCTTCTTTTTTTAAAAAAACAAAAAAAGACAAGAGACTCCAAGAACTCATTCCATGGAAAGCTGCCAACCCAGCAGCACCCTGCTTATCTAAAATCTTGGTGTCAGCGGGAAAAGCTGCAAAGAAAGCAACTTCCCCAAATACTGAGTCCCCTTTTATTCTGACTGGCTTTCCCCTGTGCATAAGCCAAATGAAGCTTCCCCAAATGAAGATCACTGGAGGGCACAGAGGATATGAGAACAGATTGGGAACTTGTGTAGCCCTATATCTCTGGCAGAAATGCAGCCTGACCAGGACAGGATACTGAACTGCATAGCTCTTCTGGCAGGCTGGCTATCACCCTCAGGCAAGTTCAGGGAACAAAATATATGTAAGCTCCTGTGAATTTAACTGCATTTTTAAAAGGACACTACTAAGTATTTCAATGATCTGGCATTACTAGCCAGATCATATTCATATTCTCTCTCTCTCTCTCTCTCTCTCTCTCTCTCTCTCTCTCTCTCTCTCTCCCTCTCCCTCTCCCTCTCCCTCTCCCTCTCCCTCTCTCTCTCTATATATATGTTTCCATCTCTGTCTCTCCCTCTCTCTCTTTTCTCTTTCTCTGTGTCTCCATCTCTGTCTCTCCCTCTCTCTCTTTTCTCTTTCTCTGTGTCTCCCTTGCTAAGTATCTCTGACTCTGTCTCTGCCCTGTCTCCGTCTCTGTCTCTCTCCTCTGTCTTTCTCTGTGTCTCCCTCCCTCTCTGTCTCTGTCTCTGTGTATCTCTCTCTCTCTCTCTCTCTCTCTCTCTCTCTCTCTCTCTCTCTCTCTCTCTCTCTCTCTCTCTCTCTCTCTCTCTCTGTTGAAAAGAAGGTGCTGACCAGCCATGAATGAATTTCCTAACCTAGGAGTCCCCCATACTCACTGAAATGACAGATTCAGTACTGTTCCTATCCCCACCAAGGATCTCATTCGCATGCAGAAATCTTCTTGACTTCAAGGTTACTGTTCAATCTACTACCCCTAGAGAAGCCTCAACCAACTAGAGATTAAGAATGAAATATAATTCAACACAAAGGCATACACTCCCACAAAAGAATAAGATTTTGGTGTTGAAATCATATTTGTCACCTGTCATTTATATAGACATAGACTTATACTTAAAGCAGTCTATAGTGAATAAGTGCCCCTTCGGGGCTACCTCAGGTGTTTTTCAGTAGGATTTTTTTAATGTCATATTTTTTTAAGTTATATACCAGAACCAAAGGGATCTGCTAGACTAACGAACAATGAGGCTACCTTAAATCATTAATCTCCTACAGATTTTTTACACTGGTCCAGAAATAAGAGAGGGAAGTCATTGGAAAGGTGTTATTATGGACAATCTAGCAAACAATCAACATTTTGAAAGATATAAGTCTGTATTTCATTTCTACCTATCACCATAGTACCCAAATGCTCTGGCAGAGACATTATACGAGAACAAAAGATGAAGCTACTTTTTTGCCCAGATGACCACATTATTATTGGAGGAGACATTAGAGCTGATGACAGCTCTCCTCTTACACAGCAGACTATTCAAAAATAATGTCTCTTTTTCTATTATAAAAAAGAAATCCAACCATAAAGTCGAGTTTTATTACAATGGAAATGCTGACAGACACTTATCAACAGGGCCACAAATGGCCCTAATGTGAAACAGTAATGAAGAGAGGGAGTGATATAATTAGCTGAAAATTCTTAACTTAGGATATGGAAACATGAGTTAAAAAAAAAATACTTGGTCCATAAACCTTGGCAGCAGAATGGAAAGGATTAGTGTGTAGGTCACGGTCTCCTGGGGGGGGTGAAATCAATCAATAATTAAATGACAAATATTAAGTAAACATTACTTATAAACACTACTGATTTGTCAAATCAGTTTTCAAGGAGCTTAATTTAATTGTAACATGACAGGAGGATGGGCTGGATACTAAAGGGAATTAAATTTGTGATTTAAAAAATTGTATAAAGGAAATGCTGGCCCATTTCAAAGAACATGATATATTAAATATGGTTGTTTCTGTGCCTAGGGTAGGTCAAGGCATGTAGCTAATTACTTTTATTTAAATCTATACATTCCCTGGTGGAAGATGGTCCCAATTAACTAGACTCTATCACTGATCTCCACACTTAGGGACATGCATTTTTTCATTCCTCAACCCCAACTTAAGGCATCTTCTAACCACTGACAAACACATAGTAATTGTCCTACATATTTGTTGTGCATAGTTCTGATAAAAGGCAATTTTGTTTTGTGGAAAGAACACTAGCTCTGATGTCGAGAATGTTTTCAAATTTGCTTTCAACTGATTAATATTTGTGTAACCATGAATAAGTGATTTAATGTCCTATGTACCACCGTCTTCTCATCTAAAAAAATAAAGAAGTTGCATTAGATGACTTCTAAAGTCATCTTCAACCTTAAGTCAATAATGTCCTATGATGACACTAAGGTTGAAGAAGTAAAATTAAGTCTTGATTTCAGAGGTTTAGGTTATATAGTTTGCTACTGATCATGCCAGAGATAAAAGAATGGAATTAGAAGGATGTATACTAGAAGAGCAGATGAGTCAGTCATGGGGATAATGGATGGATAGTTTATGTGCTCCAGGGGAATTCACACAATAGCATGAGATTGAGACAAATTCCTAGCATAGTGGATGGCTCCCCTTGTAGATTTTGAGGGAGGATATGAAAGAGTCACAGAAGATGAGGAATTATGTGCTCTGTACCAGAGTGAGAAACATTCAGATCTAAGAGATCACAGATACCCTAAGTACCAGATTCATTTACCTGTTCAACCTGCAGTGCCAGACCTTGCGAGGATAGGTCACTGAAGATCAATAAGTAGTGAAAAGACCAGGAACATTTAGAACATAGTTCCTAGTATCCTCCCTGTGCTGGATATCAATACATGAGGATAATGGGCAGGAGTAAGCACACCTCTGAACCTAGATTCAATCAAATGACACTTAATTGTCATTGATGTTGTTCATCTTGCATTTTTGAAGTGAGGTCAAGGTTATTCCTTTCTCTTCCAGAATTACTGAAGTTAAGAGGTAGGACAAAAGTCAAAATGGCTGGTGATGGTCTAGGGCGCAGTGGATGACCTTGGTGACTTCAATGTCTGACCAAGCTCCACGTTCTTCTCATCTGCCCATGAATTTCTGATAACTCATAAAATCACAGGATCATAGGTTTTGAGTTGGAAGGAAACTTAGGGTCCATTTAGTCTAACTTTCTCATCTTAAAGATATAGAAACTGAGCTAAAGAGAGGTTAAGCAACTGACCCAAATCACACAATAAATGATGAAGCCAGATTTTGAACTCAGGTCTTTTTGACTCTAAGATTACCACATCACTATTGCCTCTCTAAATTTGTTTTTTGGTAAGGAAATGGGGTTAATTGACTTGTCCAAGGTCACACATTTGGTTAGTATTAAGTGTCTGAGGTTATATTTGAACTCAGATGCCCCTGACTCCAGGGCTGGTGCTCTATCGACTTAACTGCTTAGCTACTCCCTGACTCTTCTAATAAACTTATCAGCTTGGTTTTGAATATACATTGTCTTTTTTAAAAACAATTTTATATAAATATGAAAAGTTCAATAAGGGAAATATTGAGAATCTCTGAACCAGACATTTTTTCAATTTTCCATTCAATTCAATAAGCATTAAGTTCCTATCAATTGTCAGGCCTTATACTAAGCACAGAGGATATTAGAAGAGAAAAAAGAGCTTCTGACACTGTTTACAATCAAATGGAGGGGACAACATAACAATAAATAAATCCAAAGCAAGCTATAAACAGAATAAATAGGAAATAATTAACAAAGGGAAGGTCCTAAAATTAAGAGGGGTTGGGTAAGGTTTCCTGTGAGATTTTAGTTGGTGCTAAAAGGAACCAGGTCTGTAGTTGGAATGGAGGAAGAAGAGCATTCCAGACAGGGGAGACTTCCAGAGGGAACTGATAGAAGTAGTATCTTGTTTATTGAAGAGACAGGAGATCAGGGTCAAAGAGTGGGTTGGAGAGGAAGAGGAAGAGGCCTAGAAAAGTAGGAGCGGGATAGGTTTTATAGTGCTTTTAGTTCTTTGAATGCCAAACAGAGCATTCTTCATTTTATCCCTGAGGCTATAGAGAATCACTTATTTTGATGAGTAGGCTGGGTGACATGATCAGACCTATGCTTTAGGAAAATCACTTCAGTGACTGAATGGAGGACAGAAGGGGGTGGGCAAAGACTCAAGACAGGAAGACTACTAGCAGGCTACTGTAGTAATCAAGGCATGACAAGGACCTGCACAAGAGTTGTGACAGTGTTAGAGGAGTGAAGGCAGCATAATTAAGAGATGATGGAAAAATGAAATCTATTGACCTTGGTAAGATCTTGGATATAGGAGGTGAAAGATGGTGAAGAATGCAGGATGGATCTTAGGTTGTGAGCCTGAGGGACTGGAAGGATGATCTTACCCTTTACTGTAATATATGAGTGGGGGTGTTTAGAGGAAAGGTAATTAATTTTGTTTTGGACATATTGAGTATGATTATTTTACTATTTAAATTGAGTGGATTCTAAATATAGCAATGCTAGGATTCTCAATTAATGTGTCCTAGAGAGATGATGGGTAGAGTTAATTAATGTTTTATCTTGATATTTCAATATCAATCTCAAGATATTGAATATGTATATTGGATACCTGAGAACTGAAACAAATCTATGGTCTTCAGTTAACAATATAAGATCCAAGAGTATATTGGATTTAAGAGTCACAAATCTTGGATTAAAATACTTTCTCTTCCACTCCTAAATAAAAGGCTGTAGTTTCTTCAACCATAAAGTGAGGGAACTTGGATTAGATTGCCACTAAAATGCCTTTCAGTTTAGAATCTGTGATGCTATGATTCTTCTGGGTCTCTATTCTCACCATGGGGCGGGGATAGATTAGATGAGCTCTGAGGTCCCTTCCAGCTCTAAATATAAGCTCCAACAAATCCATAAAAGAGAAAGCCAAAGTTACATTAAGTCTTTGATTTCATGTGAGAATGTGTCAAGTTAAACAATATTTTGAGCTCATGAAAATATACCTTACGCATGGATCTCTCATAGTGACCATTCTGAGTGCTCCATTTCCCTCATTCCTTAGTTATAGAGTGAATAACACTAAATAGACATGAGAATTATTTTATTAGCACTTTAACACTCTCTAAAACAGTTCCTTTAAAGAAAATGGTTACTCCCTATTATGCACAAATAAGCATTAAATGGTGTAGTCCTTTTTGTTTTTGGTTTTTGTATTTTTAGAATGGAAACAGTTTTACTTGTATACAAAGCATTACCACTAACATCTTCATTAGAGAAAACCCTTTTCAGAGCTGTTTCTTCTGAAGGTTGAATGTTATTCTAGCTTTTACAACATTGCAAATGGTTGTAAGCTGCAGGGGTTTGCCAAGGTACTGAAGCAGGTTACTATAAAAGGCAAATGAAAATATCTAACACCTGAGTCCAATCCTTTAGCTATACAAATGTGGGAAAGGGAGTTTTTGCTCACTAAAGAGCCAAAGTTTACTAATTTAGAAGGTCATCAGTGAATAAAAAATATCTTTTAAAAGCCTCTCTTCCCCTTATCCCTGGCTCCTAAACATATACATACACAACCCAGGGGAGCATCAGATTCTTACTTAGATTTTCAATAGCATGCCCTCTCTTACTTGGAATTATTTTTCTTCCAGAAGAAGAATCTTCATCAAAGATAAAACTAAATAGTAAAATGTTTCTGATGCACTTCCAAGAACTCATTAAAATGTTAGGAAGACTTCCCTATGATGAAGATAACTAAAAATCTGGATTAAATAGACCAAAAAGTAAACTTTATTACAGTTCTGTTGTTATTGTAAGTCCCTTAAATGCATTAAACTATGAACCTTCATTATATAATTATTCATGGAGTATAAATGGTAGAAGACAACTACCTAATTTGTAGATGTTTGAACTGAGACCCAGAGAAAGAAGGTGAGTTGCCTGAGTTCTAGACTAGACCCATGATTCTCTGCCTCTGTCTCCAGCTCTTTTCCCCCCAGACTACACTATTACATGAAACTTTGTCTAGAGAAGTTCTTCATTTTCATTTCAGGAGCAGCTTAGTAATGTCCTGGCTAGAATGTAGACTTACTTACATGTCCCATTGGGTTGACAGTATTGTAGAAGTAAGGGCCAATAGAATCATATGAAGAACTCCATGTTGACTGGATTATTAAAAGTGAGCATCTATTTGCCAGTTGTGCAACAAGTTAGCAAATTTGTCTGTAACAATATCTTCTTGGATATTGCTGATTATGTTCATCAGATAAAACCAGTAGATTTTTCATGATAAATGAGCCAATGATTGAAAACTCATTCAACTTACTCATTAAAAAGAACATAATTGGAATGACAGTCTATTGATAAATTTAACCCAGATATTAGAGAATATAAAATATAAATCTTTCATGATGTAGACAGAAATGAAGAGAGAACATATTATGACTAAAGGAAAAAAAAGAACTAATCAAGTATGCATATAAAGATCTCTACTAGATACCTTGGCACAATATAGAATCCTATAATGCATTTATAATGCAAACCCTTGGTGATGCAGTGTATAGTATTATCCTATATTCCTCTTTTGACTGATATTAATACTCCCTGTCATTTCAGTCTAGTGAGATCTAAAAATGAATCTTTTTTAATATGAAAGTTCACCAGGGAAGGGTGATACCTAGATGGTATCATTCTTTCTTATCATCTCTTAAGTAGTCTCAACTTCAATAATACTACACGGATGGTTCATATGTTGCAACAAAGAATTATTGCAAAAAGAATGTAAAGCAAATAATATTTTCCCTTTGACTTTCATATACTTCCCAAATGAGTTGGGCACCTTTAACTGCTTTTCTTGTGTCAGCAATGTGGGAAAAAATGAAAATTCAGAGGTAATATAATAACAGCTGCTTGAGAGAGGCAAATAGCTAATGCCCTGATTTCTCAAAATTTGCCTCTTTCAGAATGATAGAATCAGGATCTCTGACTTTTGCAATTTGCACCTCTCACTGCCATCAACAAACACACTTCTCTACTAGATTAGAAGCCTCTAGAGGGCAAAAATCATATAATGAACTATTTCACTAGACTGCTTATAAAAATGCTGAGCACAGACAAGTACATGAAAAATATCTGATCTTCACACCTCACCATAACTATATCAAAAACTGAACAGTTAAGGAACAAATCTTTTTCTGTTCTTAGGAGAGCTCCACTATTATGTATCTTTTTAGAATGGTACACTGAATAATTTCCTTGACTTACTAAATCTGTGTGATGAGTTTTCATAGAATCTATGTTGCAAAACTCAAGTAGACACCGAATCATAAAAACCTTGTTCATTGACAAAGATAGACAAATTTACAATATAAAAAGAAACTACTTTAAGAATATTAAAATGGTTGTGATTCTTTTCCTTTAGCTTTTCATCTTTTTCCTCTTCTTTTGTCAGAAAACAAAAAAAAATATAATTCATAAGAAACATTTAATCTACATGAAAGAATTTAATGATTTCTCAAGATATAGGACCCAAAATAAACTCCACAGTTAAGCACTAGTAGGAAAAATGAGTTAAATGTACAAAGTCATGTGGATTAGTTTAGTTAATGTAGGATTGGTGGAGGACTATAATAGTGCTTTTCAATCCAAACTACTCCACTAACAAATAAGATACCTAAGCTCTCTACTAGTGATTTTTCCATAGCTAAGACACAAAAAACATAGGTGCAAAAAAAGGAGAATGACAAAAGGAATGGAGCATAGAATACAAAAAAGGAAGAGTTAGGTTTCTCAGTAAAATCACTGAAGAAACCAAGAGATCTTAGAAATGTAGGGAAGTACTTTTTAAGTTAGTTGTTTTTTCTCATCTTTAAGAAATTGGACCTTGCTTCTTAAAATCTATTTATTACAGAACCTAGAATTTCTTTTTCTTCTTGCAGTGCTAAACATTAAGAATCTGGACAATTTATATATCATTTCATTTTAAATGTAATACCTACCTGCCCCTCTACTATCCATCTGGAGATAGAGGTTTTCCCATCATAACCAGGCCGGAACTGAAGTGTTGCTGATCGAGGACTGATATTGGAAATCACCAGATTGGAAGGAGCTCCAGGAAGTTCTGAAGATGAAAGAGAAGGAAAAAAGACAGAAATTAAAGCTGAACTGTATAAATCAATGTTAGTATTCATTATTTCTTCAGTAAACATCTTCAAAAACACAAACAAAAGCAATAATTTATTAATAATCATAAAGAGTGAAGCTTTACAAGCAATATTAAGAGTTTATGATTTGTATGATATAAGGGAGATCTTAGTTATATAATATATAGTGATCACCCAAAGTCCCACTTTATCTGACATGTCAGTATTCAAAATTTTTTGTTAAGATGATCGATAGGATTATAAACTTCTGAGGATGCAAGGAGTGGAGACAGAGGGCATGCCTGAATTTTTTTGGCATCCTCCCTAATGCCCAATGTGGTACCTGTTAGATAGGAGGTTCTTAAAAAATGATTTTGGTGTGAATTAATGAAAAATATGATCCTTTCTGAGTCTTCAGATGATAAATAGAATTGAATATGCCACCTATGGCCTTACAATTCTACCTAGGTAATGGAGTGGGAGCAAGGGGAGAACACCTGATCAAGCAATGTTTCCAATATAAGTTATAAATAGGTGCCATTATCTGGAATGAGAATAAGCTAGAAGTCTTCCCAAAAAGATCAGGGGTGAAACAAAAGTGCCCATTATGCTCATTACCATTATTGTTCTAGAAATACTACCTAAAGTAGCTTAGCCCTACCTGATCTAAAATTATATTATAAAGCATCAGTCATCAAAACTGGTATTGGCTAAGAAATAGAGTGGTGGACCAGTGGAATAGACTAGGTGTAAAAGCAGGAGATGATTATAGTAATCTGCTGTTTGATAAATCCAAAGAGTCCAGCCACTGGGATAAAAACTCCCTCTTTGATAAAAACTGCTGGGATAATTGGAAGTTAGTATGGAAGAAACTTAGATTAGACCAACACCTAACACCCTTTACCAAGATAAGATCCAAATGGTTACAGGACTTAGACATAAAAAACAATACTATAAGCAAATTAGAAGATCAAGGACTAGTTTACTTGTCAGATCTATGGAAAGGGGAGCAGTTTATGACTAAGGAAGAGTTGGAGAACATCACCAAAAACCAATTAGATGATTTCAATTACATTAAATTAAAAAGCTTTTGCATAGATAAAACCACTGTAACCAAGATTAAAAGAAATGTAGCAAATTGGGAAACAATCTTTACAACTAATGATTCTGACAAAGGACTCATTTCTAAAATATACAGAGAACTGAGTCATATTTTTAAGACAAAAAGCCATTCCCCAATTGACAAATGGTCAAAGGATATGCAAAGGTAATTTACAGATGAGGAGATCAAAGCAATCCATAGCCATATGAAAAAATGCTCTAAATCATTAATAATTAGAGAAATGCAAATTAAAGTTTCTCTGAGGTACCACCTCACACCTCTCAGATTGGCCAGTATGACCAGAAAGGATAATGATCACTGTTGGAAGGGTTGTGGGAAATCTGGGACACTATTACACTGTTGGTGGAGTTGTGAACTCATCCAACCCTTCTGGAGAGCTATTTGGAACTATGCCCAAAGGGCAACAAAAATGTGCATGCCCTTTGACCCAGCAATACCACTATTGGGTCTATATCCTGAAGAGATGATGAAAAAGGGTAAAAACATTACTTGTACAGAAATATTTATAGCAGCCCTGTCTGTGGTGGCAAAGAATTGGAAATCAAGTAAATGTCCTTCAATTGGGGAATGGCTTAGCAAACTGTGGTATATGTATGTCATGGAACACTATTGTTCAATTAGAAACCAGGAGGGATGGGATTTCAGGGAAACCTGGAGGGATTTGCATGAAATGATGCTGAATGAGATGAGCAGAACCAGGAAAACAATGTATAACCTAACAGCAACATGGGAGTGATGATCAACCTTGAAGGACTTGCTTATTCCATCAGTGCAACAAGAGGGAACAATTTTGAGCTATCTGCAAAGAAGAGTACCTTCTGTATCCAGATAAGGAGCTGTGGAGTTTGAACAAAGTTCAAGGAGTATTCCCTTCAATTTAGAAAAACACAGATATCTTATTGTCTGATCTTGTTACCTCTTAGACTTCTTGTCTCTTCTCTAAGGATATGATTTCTTTCTCATCACACCCAATTTGGATCAAGGTACAACATGGAAACAAAGTAAAGACTGACAGATAGCTTTCCATGGGGGGAGATAGGGGAGAAAATTGTAAACCTCAAATAATATCTTTAATAAAAATTAATTAAAAAAAAAGAAATACTACCTAAAAATAAGCCAGATAGAAGGAAGCAGAACTATCAGTTTTTGGCATATGATAGAGTTGTATACTTAGAGAGTCCTAGAAAATCAACTAAAAAATTAGCTGAAACAATAAACAACTTCAGTAAAGTTTCAAAATATAAAATAAACACATAAATTATGAACATATATAAATATTATATACGTACATATATATAAAATCAAAATGCAATAGAAAAAGACAGTGAAGAAAAAAAAACACTTCAGACAATATAAAATACTTGAGAGCCTACTTGCCAAGAGAAATCCAGGAGCTATATGAACACAATCACAAAACAGTTTTCACACAGATAAAGTCAGATCAAAACAATTATAGAAATTTCAATTGCTAGTGGGTAGGCCAGGCCAATCATTTTATAAAAATAACAATTCTATTTATATTACTATACCAAATTACCAAAAATTATTTTATAGAGCTAGAAAAATAATAGAAAAATTCATCTGTAAGAACAAAAGGGCAAGAATATCAATGTATATCAAGGTAATCAATACAAAAAGATGTGAAAAAAGTAGCCTAGCAGTATCAGATTTCAAATTGTAATACGAAACAGTAATCATGAAAAGAATCTAGTATTGGTTAAGAGAGAGAGTAGTAGATCAGTGCAATAGATTAGGTACACAATACACCACAATAAATGACCCTAGTAATCTAATGTCTGACAAAATGAAAGTTCCAGAATTTGGTACAAGAACTCACTATCTAACAAAAATTGCTGGGAAAATTGGAAAGCAGTTTCACACAAACTAAGAATAGACCAATATCTCATAGAATATACTAAGGCAAGATCAAAATGAAAATATATGATTTAGGCATGAAATGGTGATATCATAAGAAAATTAGAGGAATATGGAATATTTTACCTGTCATATTTATGGATAAGAGAAGAAATTATGACAAAACAAATGATAGGATCAAGGCAAGGATAATTTTGATTATATCAAATTAATACACTTTTGCACAAATAAAACCAAGGCAGTCAAATTTAGAAAGAAAACAGGAAACTGAGAAAACATTTATAGCAAGTTTCTTTGATAAAGGTTTCATTTCTAAAAATATATAGAGAACTGAGTCAAATTTGTAAGAATATAAATCATTCCTCAAATAATTGGTCAAAGGATATATACAGGCAGTCTTCAGAAGAAGAAATCAAAGCTATCGATAGTCATATGCAAAAATGTTCCAAAGAACTATTGATTACAGAAATGCAAATTGGAACAACTCTAAGGGTAGAAGGATATGAAAAAAATTGAGGCACTAATGTACTATCGATGAAGTTGTGAATTGATTCAGTCACTCTGGAGAGTAGTTTGGAACTGTGCCCAAAGGGTTATAAATCTGTGCGAATCCTTTATCTATAAATTCCACTACTAGCAATACCAATACTTATTTCTTTGGGATCTAAGAAAAAAGATTCTATATTTACAAAAATATTTATAAGAGCTCTGGAAATTTATGAGGAATTGCTCATCATTTGGAGAATGGGTGAACAAGTTATGGTATGTGATTGTGATGGAAGATGTGCTATAAGAAATAACAAATGGGATGCTTTCAGAAAAACCTGGAAAGACTTATATGAACTGAGGTGAAGTGAAATGTACAGAATCAGTAGTACCTTGTATATAGTAACAGCAATATTATATGATTATTTAACTGTGAATAACTTAGCTCTTCTCAGCAATACAATGATCCAAATTTTGAAGCATTTATGATAAAAAATGCTATCCACTTCCAGAAAAAGGAATGATGAAGTCTAAAAGCAGATTATTCCTGTTATTTTTTGTTTTCATTTTCTTTTGCAACATGGCTAATATAGAAATGTTTTTCATGACTGCACATGTATATAATCTCTATCAAATTGCTTAACTTCCCCAGAAAGAGGGATGGGAATATGAAAGAGAAGAAGGAAAAAAAATCTGGAACTCAAAATTTAAAAAAATGAATTAAAATTTATTTACATATTAGGGGCGACTAGGTGGCGCAGTGAACAGAGCACCAGCCTTGGAGTCAGGAGTACCTGGGTTCAAATTTGACCCCAGACACTTAATTAATTACCTAGCCGTGTGGTCTTGGGCAAGCCACTTAACCCCATTGCCTTGAAAAATCTAAAAAAAAATTTATTTACATATAATTGAGAAAAAAATTAAAATAAAAACAAAATATTTTAAAAGGATGCAGATAGGTGTCCTGCACTTAAGCCTGGAATTTCCTGGTACTGTTGCCAGGACAACCAAATTCAGTTAGATACATACATCATTTGTAAACTTGTCTGTTTGTTTTCTCTGGCAATAAATCTAAGGGTCATGATTTGTGATTCCTAATATCTGCAATTATTTTTGATCTAGGACTTACATAGAACAGCAGTTCTATGATATAAACCTGTTTTAAATAGATAATATCTTACCTGGAATTACTTATGATTTTAAAATGAAAGGTTTTAAAAAAATGATGCTGTCTAAAACCTAGAATTAATTCAGGAAAAGAATGTGTAATATAAAAGAACCTGGCACAAAGAAATGTGGTAGAATTAAGAAAAAAGGAAATACAATCAATTCATGTAGCAGAAAAAGCTATCAGATAACAACATGGATGAGAAATAGTTTCTCAATTTCTCATTCTTGGACATATTTAAAAGAAGCCTACATATAGATAAATAACATTACTTCAGTGATTGTTCCAATATTGGTATATTATATATAGGGATGTCAGAATTTCAAGGGTTCTTGTCATATCTAATTTTAATGAATTTTGGGCAAAAAATGTTTAAATCAAAGGAAGAGCAATTCACTTTGAAAATTTTCTCTATATTTCTCTGAGATTCTGATACTTTAAAATCTTCTTCATCCATTAAATAGATGTAGATTTCAAGCTTAGCTAACAAAATCTGGTGACATAAGCATCATATGATTTTTTGCTTTAATCCAACTACTAGAATACACAATGGCATTTTATGACCTCCCTTCAGTTTCAAGTGATCTACCCTGAAGAGATAGTTATGGCAACTCAATAGCCTTGCTGAACCATGGTTATCACCCATATATTTAATACAGTTGTGCCTCATTTCCTCATATAATTCTCTGTTCTGTGCATCACCAAGTCTATTGCCAATCACAAAAACAGAAAGATGAAAGGGTTTTCCAGAGGTCAGCTAGTTCATTTTCCTTCCCCCCATGCTGATTGTACCTAAAATTATATAAGACATAGGCAGGTTTATGTCATTTTCCCCAACTAATTTACTCCATAAAATTTATGCAAAAACGACCTGTAATTTAAATTATCATTATGTTAAGGTTAATCTTTTTTTTAGGTTTTTGCAAGGCAAATGGGGTTAAGTGGCTTGCCCAAGGCCACACGGCTAGGTAATTATTAAGTGTCTGAGACCGGATTTGAACCCAGGTACTCCTGACTCCAAGGCCGGTGCTTTATCCACCCTGCCACCTAGCTGCCCCGTCATCATTATGTTAATAAGAATTTAGTTATAAAGTCCCCCTCTTATACTTTATTGTGGCATAGTGGTGATCCTTGGTTCTCTAAAGTTATACCAAAAGGATAAAACCTCCAGAAACTTCTACTAAGTTGAAAACATTTTCAGTACAGGCTTAGTGATAGAATAGACCTGCTTGTTGATCTCCTGAGTGCTGGCCTGCTTAAATTTAGAGAGGATCATTATCAGAAAGTTGATCAATCAATCAACAAGCATTTTTGCCTATCTTACAGGCACTACGTGCAGTCCTAGCAAAACAAAGAAAGGGAAAACAAAAGAAAAACCAGTCCCTGTTCTTAAGTAACTCATTGTCTAATCAGGGAGATAAGATCTAAATAGCTATGTAGAAGAAGACATAAACAGGATAAACTGCAGATATTTTAAGAAGGCAATAAAGTTATGAAGGACAGGAATGCTCTCTTATAGAATGGGGAATTTTAGCTAAGACTTGAAGGAAGCCTAGGAAGCCAGGAAGCTGAGAGTTGTAGGCATGGGAGGCAGTCAATGAAAATGTCCATTTTCTAAAGATGGAGTATCTTTTTCAAGGATCAGCAAGGAGATCAATGTAATTGGATTACAGAGTATATGGAAAAGACCAAAGTGTAAGAAGACTGGAAAAATATAAAGGGATCAGATTACAAAGAGCTTTAAAAGTCAAAAAGAACATTTTACATTTGATTTTGCAGGTAAAAGGGAGCCACTGGCCTTTATAGAGTAGGAGGGGTAATATGATGAGACCTATGGTTAAAGAAATTCAATTTGATAAATAAAAGAGTGAAGAGAGACTTGTAGGGTGAGGAGATGAGGGGCATCAAGTTTTTTTTTTCCTCTCTAGTTATGCCACTCATCAATGAATAAATAAATGAATGAAAAAGCATTTATAAATTGCCAACTATATGACAAGCAACAGGGACACAAAGCTAAAGGGATAGTGATTGAGGCCTTAATGGAGTAAATCAACATAGCTCAGCAACTAATCATGGTAAATTTGATATGATTATGGTTCGTGACTCCTGAAGCTGGAGAAGTGGGGGAAGGAGGGGTGTTGAAGAGGAAAGGATAAGCAGATGGGGGGGGGGGGGGCAGAGAAAGAAGAGGTTGCAAAGATATGTCAGTAAAGTAGTCTTCAGTTGTGCATGGTTCTGAAAACATCTTTTCTCTATATTAGTATCCCTCAAGGAAGAAAACATCCCCATTCATGACTTAACAGTTATCCTGCTAATAAAAGGGTTTCCTTTTACTAATGACATTCATTTTTATACCATACTCATTTCCCGGTATACCTCACTCATGCTCCCTAATATCAAAGAAAGAAAAAAAACTGCAAAAAACTGACTGACATAGAGATCTTATCTGAGAGAGAAGACATTATTCTGAATCCAAAACTCATTATATCTGTTCAGAAAAGTTTGTTTCATCATCTATTCCTCTGGAGCAAAATTGGGCATTATAAGTATTCAGAGTTTGGCGTCTTTCAGGATTAAAGCACACACACACACACACACACACACACACACACACAGACACACACACACACACACACACACACACACACACACACACACACAGACACATCTGTTTTTAGTATTTTATAACCATAAAATAAGAATTTCCTTTTTTTAGTCTAATTGAAATAATGCTCACTTCACTTTAACTATTTCTCTTCTACTGCTCTACTCAAAGGGTTAAATTAACACAATATTAACCCACCTCATAGAGTTATTTTAGGGAGACAAAGTTATCTAGCAATTCACATTATCATAATGGTACTGCCATGAATTTCACATGTCTGAAAGTTGAAACACTATGATGGTGAAATTTCACTAACCTGGTGGAACTCCGGAAGAAATTGTGGATGAGGTCACCAGTCCAATCCCTGTTGCTGTAACAGCTGCCACTTCAATGGTGTAAGTCGTGAGAGATGACAATCCTTTAATTTTATATTCATGGGTTGTATTATTTAAAGTAAGGGTAAGACGAGAATCATTTCTGCTGTATACTTCCCAGGAAATCTGATAACCTAGAAAACAAGACAAAAGAGTTTGACAATCATAATCATCTCATGCTTATTGTTTGCTTCATTTTCCTTAATTAGCTTTACAATATTTTGATGGATTCAATATTCCATTGTTATAAATAATTTTGGTATTAGTACAGGTTCATGAAAAGTCAGATATTACTGAAACAAATGAACAACAACAAAATGAATTATCAACTTTCTTCTTTTTTAATCTTCCCTTGTCTCAAATGATTGCAATTATTTATCATTTCTAAATTCCTTGAAATATATTTTGAAAATTGTTTTGCATTAAAATTTTTCTGTTTTGATTAATTTTGTTTCTGTCTTTGCATATTCTTTGACATGGTTGTTTTTGCTTTTTACTCTTCTGTTTACTAGTGAAATTTTAATCTCCTATGTACCCCACTCACAATTTACTTGGCTCCAGATAATTTTATAATTTGAGTTCAGAGACAAAAAGACCTATGTGGCCCTTACATCAAAAGTTTTTATATTAAAGTTTAGTACCATATGAGGAAGCTTTAAAAAATACTACTTGATGATAGAGTCAATGATGAAAAGACCAATGATATATAAAGTTGAAAAAAAAGAAAACCCAAGAAAATGAATTCTTCCTTACTCTTAGCCAGTGCTCTTGATGCTGAAAAATTATCAGATATTTTAACCTCCCAAACACATTTCTTTGAGATGAAAATAATGAAAATGGTTATGGACATTAATGTACCATGCAGAAACCAAGAATTTGAAGCACATTATACATCTAGACTAATTCTTAAGAGCTTTAAGGAGAGAAATGATAGGTTAGATGTCAGGAACTGCTGTTAGAAAATAGCTGCAATCCTCTCCCTATGACTCTAGATTCAATTTCCTTCCTGTTCAATCCTCTTAGGGAGTCACCTCCAAGGATGTTAATTCTTCCTGGAATAGGAGGGGGAAACAGGCAACAGGTCCAATTTCTACTACTGTGTATCTGAACCTTTATCTAATTTTTTTTGTCATCTTATCTCACTCATATTTCCTGGTTTCTGACCTTTCATTCATTCATTCATTCAAGTGCCACAAACTGGGTTTAGACAGAAAAACAAAACTATCCATGTCTTCAGAGTTCACATTCTATTGGGGAAGTTATGGGGTTTTAACAACAATCAATAAATAAGAATTTTTAAAGTATCTACTATGTATCAGCCTCTCTATTAGGTGCCAGGGATACAAGGGCAAAACTGAAGTAGTATCTATTATCAAGGAGCTTACCTTCTATAGAGAAAACTAGCATATATCTGCATAAATATATAGAATATACCTATAAACTTAATTCAAAGTAAATTTATAGGAGTGGAGTGACACTAACAGGCACAGAAAGTTATGGGATCAGGAGTGATTTCATATAGAAGATGATGCTTGGACAGTGAAGCAAAGGAAAGACAAGATCCTTAAAGTCAGATGAGGTGATATTCCAAACTTGGGGGATAATCAGTGCAAAGTCAAGGAGATGAGATAGAGTGTTTGGTTGTGAAGAACAACAGAAAGGCCAGTGCAACTGAATCATAGAGTTCAGGAAAGGGGAGGATTATATAATAAAGTTTAGCAAGGTAGGGTTTTTTTTTTTCCCCCCTGGAAAACTTTTATTATGGGTGAAGTAGCAGGGAAGCTGAACAGTTTAGATGATTCCAATCTTGTTGGCAACATCTAAAGCATAGTAGTCTGAAGCAAGCCAGACGTAGGCCTTCTCTCCCTCAGGCTGGATCAGTGTGTTGACCTTTGCCACATCTAAGTCATACAGCTTCTTTACCACCTGCTTGATTTGGTGCTTTGTTGTCCTTGACATCCACAATAAATACAAGGGTGTTATTATCCTCAATCTTTTTCATAGCAAACTCAGTGGTCAAGGGGAACTTAATGATGGCATACTGATCAAACTTTGTTTCTCTAAGGGGCACTTTTCTGGTGTTATTTGGGCTGCCTTCAAAGTCTTAGTCTCTTAGGTCTCCAGAAGGTGGGGGAGGTTCAGATCTTCTTCCTTTTGTGGCTATGGCTACCCTTCAACACCACCTTCTTGGCTTTCAAGGCCTTGGACTTGGCTTCTGTCTTGGGGGGACAACCCCTCCCTTCTTTGCTTTTGGTGTCATCTTGGGGAAAAGGGCAAAGGTAGGGTTTTAAAAGAAAATCAGAAGTTTATTTTTGATCATAAAGCAAAACGAGCCACTGGAGATTTTTTTTGGAAGACATGAGTTGGATTTGCACTTTAGGAAAATCACTTTGGAAGTTGGGTGCAGAATAGATTGGAGAAGAAAGAAATAGAGAGCAGGAGACAGGGGAAGAGGCAGGGAGACCAATTTAGAGGATATTGCAAAAGTTTATGTGAGACATGAGTGTCAAAATTAAGGATACTGACAATGTGGGTAGAGGGAAAGGAGTAGGTTGTTGTAAAGGTAGAAAAATAAGAATTGGCAATTCATTGGATTAAGTGTTGTGATGAAGAATGAGGGATCAAGAATAACTCCAAAGTTGTAAACCTGGAGGACCAGAAAAATGATGGCACCTTTCTAAAACAACAACAACAACAATAATAATAATAATATATAGGGTCAGATCTTTAGCTAAGAGGGAAGAGATGATATGGGAAACTTGAGGAGAGAAGTAAAGATCCAGAAAAGCTTCTGTAGGAAGTAGGATAGAAAACCAATTAGAGAGGAGGAAAAGAATTGTCTTGTTGCAATGAGGGTCCAGTTGACATAAGATAACACATTTACTTTGGATCTCAATAGGATGTGTGATTTATTCTAGTTTCATCATGAAGTGAATATAATTAAATACAAAGTAATGGGAGTACTTACTATTTAGAGCAGTGGTGTCAAATTCAAACAGAAAGGATAGAACACACTAAATTTTAATTAAGAATCCCTGCTCAATGCATATTGATCTATGTTAATAAATTAATGTTAATATTATCTGTTGTATTTTATTTCATATGTTGATTATTTCCCAATTACATTTTATTCCATTTGAGGTAGCACTGAAGAGTATTGTGGGTCATATGAAATTAGTAGATAGGATTTTTGATATCTCAGATTTAGGAGATAAGGAAAAACCTCTTATAGGAATTAGTTGAGCTAGATGTGGTTCTACCTCTATGTGGTATTAGCCTTCTCAGCTTGCAATTTTGACCTCTTGTTCAGCCTGCCCATGTTTGTACATACTTATAATTAGACTAACCATTCTATTACTAATCTCTATACTTATTTTGGATTGCAGTATCCATTTTCTCATCTTCCATGTGGCTATTGCTAACATCTCTTACCCAAATCACTAATCTGTCTGACTTTTGGAGTTGTTCAGCACCTATAACCCAACATAAAAATCAAGGCCACTAAGCTAATAATATTTTTTATTTAGTTTTTTCATATTCAATCATTCTGTGACTTGGAATGAATTTTTTATTGTTGATGCTCAAGGGTAAGTAGAAGTCTTCTAAATAACTATTGTGGCACAATTTTTATGTGTAAGGACAACTTGGAATAATCACCTATGCATTATCTGAACCAATTCTTTTAATAGTTCAGAATTTAACATAGCTATTGCCAAGACTGTTCCAAAGACATAAAAGACCCAGTGTTACATAATGTTGAACTTGGGTGGTAGTTAACTTTAGCTGCTCAAAACCATTTGCCATCAAAATGCACAAAAAATTGTGGTGTCAGTTGAAAATACTGACTTGTTACAAGAACACAATGGCAGCATTTAGTGAGTACTCTAGTTATAGCATTTTAGTATAGAACAGTTATGATCTCAGCATAAAAACTGATCAAATTATATACTAAAAATGATAAGGATAACCATGGACATGCCAATAAAACCTGTTTTAATCAGGCTAGGACAAATAAAAACAAAATTGAGCTGAATGAATGAGCTGGACCAAAAATACTTAATAAAAATTGTGTCTAAAGTCCACTCATACACAGATGGGCAGAACTTTGGGCCATGTGGTGAGGAAAGATGTCCTGTATTTTATAGGCAACTTTTCCAGGGATGTATCTGGTGGACTCCAATCAGTCTGGACAGCAAATGTTTCATCTGGCTCTAATGTAAGCAAGAGAAGTGAAGATGCCACAGACCCTTCCTTCTGCATTGGCACTCTACCTTCTCCATAAATGGCTGCCTAAAGGAGACTAACGACCAGAGGAGTTTCAGAAATAATTTTCTGTTGATCTGAAGTAAATTCTCTACAAGAGAGCAGTACATCCAATCACAAACTGTCTGTCTATATCCCGGCCCTCATAAATCAGAGTTTACAGAGGGAGAGAGGGAGATACTGAAATTTACAATGAGAGCAATAGGCAATTTAGTAAGAAGACTGGCTTTTTCCCCTGTTCTTTGTGACTTTCTCTTGCTCTGGATCACAGAATTAAAAAGAAATCCCAGTGAATGATACCTTTGAACCAACCTAATAAAATAGTAGCTTCTTATCAATTTTTAGACCTAAAAGCAGCACTGTATAAAGCACCAAGCTAATCAGTCTAACAAACAATTCCGGCAGCTGCCTGTAATAACAATGCACAATTTAAATAGGAAGTCTCAAAAGGAATATTAGATGGAATAAAATTTTCCTGGAATTGGAGCCTTGGGTTCTTAATTCTCTAACCAATATAGATTTTATTTTTGGTTCATCTATTTAGGAAATATTTGAACCTTTGGCACAAAATAGACCTGTGTGGTGGGACTGTCATGCTCCACTGGAAGTCCAAGTCATTCTTAGAGATGCCAATTTGTCACCAACAGTGAAGCACTCTACAATAGCTAATATATTATGGCTTGCCTTATTGGGGGCATGCTATTAATTATTACATTTCTTGGGAGGGTGTCTGAAGCATGGCTGAACAGAGGTTAATGAAATAATCAATGGCTTAATCTTGTCCCTCTCTAGGAACTTTCTCTCCCACAGAGATAACAAAAGAACTATGGCCAGGAATTACTTCACTATTGTTGCTGCCCCACCAACTTTAAGATGAAATTTTTTAATGGTAACTTGGGGAATGGAATTTTTAATGGTAACAAGGGGAATAGAGTCTGAAAAAGAAAAGATGGGAGAGGAGGAAAAAACAAATAAACAAAAAACAAACAATTAGCATATCCACTCTAATAGTTGTAGAACAGATTACTTTTTCTGTTTGGTTTGGTTTGGCATCCTGTCAATCAGTCTGCTAATTAATAAGAATTTATTAAGTGCCCAGCACGTACCAGGCATTTGTACTAGGTGATAAATATGATATACTCCCTACTAACAAGGAACTCAGGAAAGACAACAAATATGTGAAATGCACACATATATACCCATAATTAAATAAAAGGTAGATTTGGATAAAGTTAAACTGAAATCAGTCTCTAAGACAATACAGTGCTTCAACATAGAAACAGCAATACAACCAAAATTTTGGTAGGAGAATGTCATTTTTTGTAATACTTGCATTCCATTCTGTAGTAAAGAGAATAAACAATGCTATCATAAACAACAGATTTTGCTTGAAACTAAATGTATTTATTTGAATAAAATCTTGTAATGACTTCATTTACTTCTATTAGCTAGTTTAAAAAAAGATGATCATAAATTGAAAGTATTGGCAACAGCTATTTAATAATAATAAAGCTTTGTTCAACTCAAATGATCGTGCCCCTGGATTTTTCTTGTTACTCTAAATAGGAATAAAACATGCTAGACAGGTGTCTACATTAGGGAGAGACAAAGGAATATTTATTTCTTGATTTTTAAAAAATTGATAGTTCTTTGAGACTAAAACTATATACTAGAAAAACTTAGTTTAATATCCACTATTTTGTTTGCATATGAAACTTAAAAGCAGACTCCACTGACATTATGAATCATACATATATATGTATGATTCATAATATAACATATATATAATATATATATATAATATAATAATATAACATATATATAATATATATGTTATATATATATATATATGTATGTATTCAAACTCTCTTCATTCTGAAATAAATAATAGGTATGACTTAATTCAGTTCAAATAAATGGTTCCTAAAGTATCAGCCCCAAACCCCTTTTCCTTTTGTGTCACAGATTTCTGTTAGACTCCTAGGTTTTTGCTTGCATTTATTTATCTTGTTTTCTTCCTTCTTCCTCTGAAGGGAGAAGAATAGTTGTTGAGATAAACTTCATCCACCTAAACTATCTGAAATATCCCATCAGCTACCATTCATAGTGACTTTTCCTTTTATTCCTCATCTCCAGGCAGAAGAACAAATCCTCCACAATTCTGTTTATTAAAAAAAAAAAACCAAACCAAAAAAAGTCATGTATTCATTGAGTTTCAAATCTCCTTCAGAAGAATTTTAGCAGTTACAGGAGAACTTTAAATCCTATACTTGTCTCAATTTTGGTCAATAGTTTTTCTAATACTTGATTTTTAGCTTAGTTTCTTTTTAAATCTATGTCCTAACTTAAAATTTCAACAAATGTTTATTGATCACATGCTATAAGATGTTGTGTGCCTGTGAATGATAAAATTTTTAATTTTATCTTTATTTATTTATTTATTTATTTATTTTGATTTTTACAAATTTTCCCCCAATCTTGCTCCCCCCCCATTCCCCCACAGAAGGCAGTCTGTTAGTCTTTTACATTGTTTCCATGGTATACATTGATCTAAGTTGAATGTGACGAGAGAGAAATCATATCTTTAAGGAAAAAATAAAATATAAAAGAGCAAAATTACATATTAAGATAAGTTTTTTTTTTTAAATTAAAGGTAATAGTCTTTGGTCTTTGTTCAAATTCCACAATTCTTTCTCTGGATACAGATGGTATGATTATGGGATACTTAAAGTTGTTCGGAAAATATTTTTTTTCCTCATTTGGAACTTAATTTTCTTCAGGACAGAGACTGCATTTTAACAAAACAAGGAACTTCTACCTGTTTAACTGCTCCATCACTTTTGATTGAATGGTCTGTCTCTTCCAAACCTCTAAGTGTTATCCATTCAAAATTTCTATCTGGCCTACTTCTCTTCTTTCTCTACATGCAATCTTTTAGCTAATTCAGCTACATCCATAGGTTTGATAATCAACTTGAAAGTCACAGAGCATATTTTATCATTCCATCTTTATCTATGCCTTATAATCCTTTACCTGTTCTTTCCTGTGACTTCCATTTCCTTTTCCCTTGATCTAAATCCATGGTATTGTCCATTGCAGATGGCCCAAAATTGTGCCTGATTGTTACACTGATGAAATGAGCAAGTCCATTAAAGTTGATCATCACCCAGATGATAAAAATTTTAAAAAGACCTGTCCTCAAGGAGCTTACTGCCTAGTAAGGAAAAGTAGGTATAAACATAAATAACTACCATGCAAACTAGAATCTTTTACATATCTGAGAGAGAAAATTGTTTCTGCCTTGTACTAAGAGAACCTCAGGCTGCCTTTGAGAGTTGACCCTTGAAAAATGATTTAGATTTTAAAATGGGGCAGAAGGAAGGGTGTACTAGACAGAAGGAAAGGCATTGGGAAAATAATGAATGTAGAAAAATGCAATTCATGTGGGAAGAATAGCTGGTAGTTCAGCATAGTTGTTCATGAAAACAAGTAATGTGAAGAATAATGGCTGCAACAGTTAAGTTGGAATTAGGTTATGGAGGACACTAAATGCTGGGAAAAGGGGTTGAACTTCATTTTGTCTTGTTTTGTTTTATTTTTAGTTGTAGTTTATTGTATTTTCAAATGAAAATGTCTTCTCTCCCTCCTAATCTCCTCTCTTCATCTCAAGACCCCATCCACAAAAGTAAGAAAAAAAATCCCTTTTATAAATGAGGCTTAATTTTGTAAACAGTGGGGAGACACTGAGGATTTAAATAGAAGGAAATGACATGATCAGGGAGGTTAAATAAATAGCACTGTTTAAAATGAATTGGATGGAAAAAATATCATACCTCAGGCAAAGGGTAATAATGAGGGCCTGACCTAGGAGAGCAATAAGAAAAGAAAAAAAAAAGAATTTATGTGAAAGAGATTGTGGAAGTAGAATGAACAAGGATTTTACAACTGAATGGATATAATAGATGAAGAGGAAGAAAGAATCCAAGAAGACTCCAAAGTCTTGAACCTGGGTATCTGTTAATGTAGTAGTAAAGCTATCACTAAAAAGAGGATGTCAGGAAGACAAACAGGTTATGGGATACTTAAAGTTGTTCGGAAAATATTTTTTTTCCTCATTTGGAACTTAATTTTCTTCAGGACAGAGACTGCATTTTAACAAAACAAGGAACTTCTACCTGTTTAACTGCTCCATCACTTTTGATTGATTGGTCTGTCTCTTCCAAACCTCTAAGTGTTATCCATTCAAAATTTCTATCTGGCCTACTTCTCTTCTTTCTCTACATGCAATCTTTTAGCTAATTCAGCTACATCCATAGGTTTGATAATCAACTTGAAAGTCATAGAGCATATTTTATCATTCCATCTTTATCTATGCCTTATAATCCTTTACCTGTTCTTTCCTGTGACTTCCATTTCCTTTTCCCTTGATAAAACAATTTAGCTCTCTATTATCCTCTTTCAATCTTTTATCCTATTACTTAATCATGTGTTGCCAAATCAATGCTGGATTATTTTTATTACCCACCTACTTTACTTTTATTCAGTGTTGTGGGATAGTCCATCTCAAATTTATGTTAAATAATCTCAAGAAATGGAAGAAGTGTCAGATTTTATATGTTTGGGCTCAAAGATCACTTCCAATGACAACTGCAGCCACTGAAATTAAAAGATGCTTGCTCTTTGGAAGGAAAGCTATGGCAAATCTTGACAGCACACTAAAAAAAACCCAAACAAGCAGTAACATCACCTTGCAAAGGTCTATATAGTCAATTTTTCCAGTCACAATGTATGTCTGAGAGAGTTGAATTATATAGAAATCTGAGTGCTGTAGAATCAACATATTTGAATTTTTGAATGATACTAGAGAAGACTTTTGAGAGTCACTTAGACATTAAGGACATCAAATCAGTTAATACAGAAATTAATTCAGGTCTAATACTGAGGCTGAAACTTAAATACTTGAGCTATATGCTAAGAAGACAAGACTCATTGGAAAAGATATTGACATTGTGAAAGCCTGATGTTGGAAAGATTTGAAGGCAAAAGGATAAGGGGTTGGAAGAGGATAAGATGGATAGATAGTATCATGGAAACAATGAACATGAACTTGAACAGACTGAGAGACAGTGGCGGACAGAAGGGTCTGGACTTCTGTGGTACATAAGTCACAAAGAGTCAGTCACAGTTTCAAGGCAATCATTTCCCTCCTTCCAAATCAATGCATTACCCCACTTTTCAAAACTTTCATGGTTTCTTTTCCCTCCTCAAGCCTTTCACTCCAATCTCAGATGAAGACCTTCTCCTTGTTAAAGCAAACCCCTTAACATGTATCCTTGATCTCATTCTTGTATGTGTCTTCTAATAGACTGGTCCTGCTATTATCTCCTCTTTTTCAACCTCTTTCATTTCATTTTGTTGGTTTTTTTGGCAAGGAAATTGAGGTTAAGTGACTTGTTCAGGGTCACATGGCTAGTAAGTATCAATTACTGAGTTCTTCCTGGTTCTAGAGCTGCTCTATCTAATATGCCACTAGTTGTTTGCTCTATTTCCTGTGCTTCCTTGCTTCCCACAAAGACAACCATGTCTTCCCCATTCTTAAAAAAATAGTCACTTGATCCAACTATCCCTACTAGCTATCATCTTGTCATTCTTGTCTAAAGTTCATGTGAAAGTTATCCACACATGGTGCTTCCTATATTCTTACTGTCATTAACTCTTTGTGATCTATCTTCCAACATCATTATTGAAGTGTAATTAATCTCTCCAAAATTACTACTGTTATTTTAATTCCCAGATTCAATGTTTTTTTTTCTGTCTTCAGCCTTCTTTGACCCCTTGATAGCATTTGACAATGTGGCACATTGCTCTGCAAGATATTCATTACTCAATAGGTTTTTGTAATATTGGTCTCATTTGGTTTACCATCTACCTTTCTAACTGATCCTTCTCAGTTTCCTTTACTAATTCTTCATCCATGTCATGCCCACTAACTCTAGGTGTCCCATAAGGCTCTTTCTCGGTTTCTGTTTTCTTTATCCTTTACATCATCTCAGTGATCTCATCCACTCCTATGAGTTTAGAACTATACAGCTAACATTGATCTTTCTCTAAACCTTGATTCCACAACACTCTCATTTGGATTTCTCCAAATGAAGATCCAGTGGGCATAAATTAAACATTTATATTAATGGAAATCATTAACTTCCTTCTTCATAACCTTTTATTTTTCTCTAAATTCTCTATTGCTTTCAAAGGTACTATCATTCTCCTGCTCACCTTGCTTCACAACCTCAGCATTATCCTCAACTCACTTTCACTCACAACAAAAATATAACACATTATCTGTCATTCTGTGTTCACATTTCTTATATAAATTTCCTTTTCTCCACTAACATACTGTATTTCTCCATTATAAGACACAGTTTTTTAAAAAAAAAATGGGGTCTAGCGTGTCTTATATAGTGGTTATGGATTTTTTTTACTTGCATTTTTCACTTTTTCATGCTTGTTGTCTTTGTGCTCACTGTTTTCCATTTGATGCTGGTATATTAGGATACCTTTTGCCATGTTCTGCCCAGAAATGGCTCAGAAAAGGTTTTTGTACAGTGTTGAATTCAAGTTCAAGGTGATCCAGTTTGCAAAAGTGAATGGAAATTGTGCTGCTGAATATCAGTTTGGTCCTCCTCCTATTGAGAAGACAATCCAAGATTGACTACAAGAAGAAGAAAACCTACCGAAAGTGCCCCTGCAGAAGTAGGCCAAGAGAGGCAAGTCAGCAAAATGGCCTGAGTTAGAGAGGGAACTGAAGAGATGGACTGAAGAGCAAAGGGCCATTGGAATTCCTGTGTTCACAAAGATGGTTCAGCAGGAGACAAGAAGAATTGTTGATGAAAAAGAAGATACTGATTTCAAAAGAAGACACAATGGGTGCTTCAGGTTATTGAACCAGAATGGACTAATAAGCATGTGTCCACATACCAGACTTGCCCAGGGTGGGCTTGTGGTCAACCACAGACCAGAGCACAGGCAGGAGAGCAGTCATAGCTTCTGCTAAGACAGTGATTCATCATCAAACACAGATGAGGATGAGCTAATGGATGGGAGTTTTGATGATAATGAGGAGTTGTATGAATTTTATGATGAATAAAACAAATTCAACAGCTTTTTGTGATACATTTTTTTTGTAATACATTTTTCTTTTCAAATTTTGGGTCCCAAAATTAAGGTATGTCTTATACATGGGAATGTCTTATACTGAGTACCTATAGCACTAATTTAGGACCTCAATGCCTTTCATCTTTTTTTGCAATAGTTTTCTAATTTGTTTTGCTCATATTTTCTTTGAGAACCTCAGCTGGATCTTTTCTTACATTACATACTACACTAATTTTACATACATATATATGTACACACACACACATATATGTGTATGTATATATGTATATATATATTGTACTATACACATATTCTTCTATATATTTATATACCCTGTGTTATACTTACTTGTACACATGCTTTTACACATTCTAGAAGAAAGTAAAGTGCCTGATGGCAGATTTTGTCATTTTTCTTTCTATTACCATCACCAAGCAGAGTGTCTGACAGAGAATAGATTTAATAGACAATGAATTTAATTTTGTTGAAACAACAATTTTATGCATCAACAAATTGTGATTCATATGTATTTTGAATACATATGAGGAGTAAAGCCAAGAGGGCAAAGTACAGGCAATAACTTAGATGATTTCTCCCAATATTTCCCTCTAAACAACTTTAAAATAACAATTCAAATCAAATTCTAGAGTGGCAGAGCTACTCTAGAAAAGCCAGGGAGGGACATATTTTTCAGATCTAAAATAATTTCAAAGGTTGGCAGGAAAGGTCTGTAATACCTGCATGGTGGCAACCCCAGTAGCAGGGCTTGAAGATGGCTGCAGTAGTGACAGCAAAAACTTTGAGATCTCTCAGCCCAAAGATGAGAAGAGGATCAGACAACTGGTCAGAAAGAGGTTATAGGGGACCTTTTGCTGTCACTGGGTTAAGGACCATGTTACCATGCCTACACAGTTCTGGGTCACAATTCCCAGACAAAGAAGAGCACTGGCACTTGTGGTTGCAGGGGAACAAAATCCCTTCCTGGGTAAAGACCACAGCACAGACCAGAAGAGCCTGTGACCACAACGTTCCTTTGATCAAATCACCTTAGAAAGCAACAGCATTAAAAACATGAAGCATAGGACATTTCCTGCTTCACTCTTATGGTAGGAATGGAATTCAAATAAAGTTAAAAGTTAAGAAATAGGTCAAAAAGATGAACAAACCACAACAACAAACCAAACCATAAAATTCAACCCTGATGACAAGGAAGATTAAGACACAAATTCAGAAGAAAACATCAATGTTAAAATGGCTACAATCAATGTTCCTCAAAGAAAAAAAAAAGTGAATTGGACAAAAGCCCAACAAGAATTCCTAAAGGATCTCATAACAGATTTTCAAAATCAAACCAGAAAGAAAGAGGAAAAATTGAGGAAAGATATGATATGGATACAAGAAAATTATGAAAATAGAGTCAACAACTTGGTAAAAGAGGCACAAAAATACTGAAGAAAACAGACCTTAAAAAATAGAAGTGGCCAAAAAGTAAAAGTTGTACAAAAATTTTCTGAAGAAAAGAACACCTTAAAAAACAGAACTGACCAAATGAGAAAAAAATTAGATAAAAGTTCACTGAAGAAAATAATTCCTTAAAAATTAGAATTTGGCTAATGAAACCTAATGATTCTGTGAGACATCAAGAAAAAATAAATGAAGTCAAAAAATGAAAAAAAAATGAATAAAATATGAAATAGTTAATCAGAAAAAACAACTGATCTGGAAAATAGATCAAGGAAAGGTAATTGAAAAAATATTGGATTACCTGAAAACCATGATTAGGGAAAAAAAGGAATCTAGACATCATATTTTAAGAAATTATCAAGGAGGGGCAACTAGGTGGTGCAGTGGATAAAGCACCGGCCCTGGAGTCAGGAGTACCTGGGTTCAAATGCGGTCTCAAACATTTAATAATTACCTAGCTGTGTGGCCTTGGGCAAGCCACTTAACCCCATTTGCCTTGCAAAAACCTAAAAAAAAAAAGGAAAAAAAAGAAATTATCAAGGAAAATAATCCTGATATTCTAGAATATCAGGTAAAGGTGGGGTAAAATAGAAATTGCAATCATCCATCAATTATCTCCTGAAAGAGATTCCACAATGAAAAAGATTCCAAAATGAAAACTCTCATGAATATTATAGACAAATCCCAGAGCTCCCAGGTAAAGGAAGGAATATTGCAAGCAACCACAAATAAACAATTCAGAAATCATGGAGCTACATAAGTAAAGATCATAGAAGATTTAGCAGCTTCCACATAAAAGGAGTGGAGGATATAGAATATAAGCTGGAAAGCAAAAGGAACCTGAATTACAATTATGAATAACTTACCTAGGAAACTGAGTATAATCTTCTAACTGGAAAAAAATGGATATTTAATATAATAGACTTCTTTCAAGCATATCTGATGAAAAGACCAGAGCTAAATAGAATATACAACAAAGACATTATTCAAGAGAAGCATAAAAAGCTAAACATGAAAAGAAAATTAAAAGAGTAAAGGTTTCATGATGAAAAATGCTATCTACCTCCAGAGAAAGAATTGGAATTTGATTGCAGACTAAAACATTTTTATTCACTTTCTTTATTTTTCCTAATTTTTTTTGCAAAATGACTAATAGAGAAATATTTTACATGATTTTCATGTGTAACTAATCATCACATTTTTTTGCCTTCTCAGTAGATAGGGAGTGGTTTAGAGGAAGCGAGAAAAATCAGAACTCAAAATTTTTAAAAAAAGTTAAAATAAGTAAATAATAAATTAAAAATAAAAACACATGGGAACAATGAAAAATTATTCAGTGGGAACTTTCTGTGACTTTGTTTACTTTTAGTGAATAGTGGCTCTTCACCTGGACATATCATTCCCAGGCAAACCACATGGTCTGTTATTTTTAACACTCCAAAAAGACATGATTTATCAACTGTCATTTAATGGAGTTAATTTTGCATCCTTGTCTCTTCAGTTATAGTATTAGCAACATATCTCTATAAATCAGATATCCGTAAAAATGTTTAGTACAGTTTCAGGGACAAGGCAGGCACATAATAAATGCTCATTTCCCCACATTCTTTTTTCCTCTTGCCTTGTCCTTCCCTCTCCTTTGATGTCAACATTTTATTATCTTCAATTCTGTGAGGTAAAACAAACCTATAGTAAAACTAATAAAACTTGCTAAATTAACTTTTTCAGTGTTATACCAATGAAGTCACCAAAGTATAATTTTGGAGATCTAGGTGGAAACATTAATCTGGAAGAATAAAGGATCAAAGATTTTCAAGGGAAATAATGGGGGGGGGGGGATAAGAAGAAGCAGCAGCAAAGGTATCTAAAAGTACCAGGCCTCAAACTATACTAAAAACAGTGACTATAAAAACAATTTGGTAGTGGTTAAAAGACAGAAAGTCAATCGATGGAATAGTAGATATGCAACATAGAGAAGCAAATGTAGTTTGTTTGATAAATCCAAGGATTTCAACCAGACCCACAATTAAATGACTATTAGGTTTAGATCTAGATATCATTCCATATACTACAATTGTGTTCCAAATGGATATATAACATAGCTATGTCATATCCTAAATAAAAGATGTTGTTTTTCAAAAATATTGGTTTCCATGCTCCTCCTACCCCCCCCCCCCCAAATTATAGTGAACAAAGACAAAGTCTTAAGATCACTCGATATTTCTGTATTGTGTTTTTAAATATTACTTTCTTTGGAAATTATAGATATCTTGTTTTAACATCACTTTTATTTATGAATATACATATATACATATACAGATATTATATTTACATATATAATGTTCAACAACCATAATAAGAAGAAGGGAAAGAGGTGCTATTTTTTTATTTCTTCTCTGAAACCTGACCTGGTAATTATAATTACAAGTTTTAAGTTTAAGCTTTGATGCTGTTATTGTTCTTTCTATCTGTTTTATAGGTACTGCATACATTGTTTTCTTTTTTATGTTCATTACTATTTTTAAGAGCTGTAACCTAAAATGTATTTAAAATATTTTCTAACAAAATTCATTTAAAAACTAGGGGAAAAAACAAAGAAACTAAGATTTGCACAAGAGAGAACTCTGAGCAAAGATTCTTATTCTGTATCCTCAGGATCTATGCATAGATTTCAGGGAAGCTTCTTTACTTGAATAACTACTAACTGAAATTTAATATGTCCTTCACTTTAAAAACATTCTTTTAAGAAAAGTAAGATTACCAAAGAGGTCACAACCCACAAAAAAGGTAAGACTCCCAGTTTTAAAGCATAAATAATTTTTTTATTATTAAAGGGAATATATATATATATTTTCTTCTCCTTCTTATATTGCTCATAACCAGATTGCTCCCAAAGTCTAAGGAATCTAACATTTCTGTTTTCTCTGTGTGTTGCCCATGTTCTCAAGCACAGGTTCACTATCTTGAAATCTTGATTCTTGACATTCCAGAGGTTAAAGATCATTGGGAAGGTAGACAGAAGATTAAGAATCAACTAAATAAGGGATCAATCAACTTGATGCCTCAGAATTGAGTTGATTTCTAAAAGAAGTGTCACGTTCAGTAGAACCAATCTTGGGTTTGCTGTAATTGGTCCTTTACCTCCTGTAAAGTGGCCTGGTTGACATTTCAATTACCCTAAAGAGGACACTGAAGTCTGCACCTCCATAGGTAGCTCTGCTTGAATGCTCTACTGTTCAACCATTTTGACTAGGACAGTACAATTTTAAAAGGGAGAAACATGATACTTGCCTATAATAATGCCGTTTTTCTCCACAGGTTCCTGCCAGCTGACCTTGAGAGATGTATCCAAAATCTCAGTGAAACTCAGGTGTCCTACAGCTCCAGGCTCTAGCAATCAGAAAAGGAAATCTGTTAACATGGGAGCCCCATTTCCTTTTGATCAGATTCGTGGGGTAGGGTGAGGGCCAAGGAAAGAAAATGGTGATTTAGGGCCAACAGAAAGCTGCAGGAAACGTCAGTAAGAACAGCAGGAGGGGAAGGGAATGCAAGGTGTTAAGAGGTACTCTGGCTATTATCACATAAATTATTTCATCCAGTCTTCATCCCAACTGTGCAGAGAACTAAAGAGACTGGCAGCAGGAAATTTACACACACCTTGTATTCCATCTCTGCCCTTGATCTAATCTAATTAGAACAATTGCTTCTGCTGTTTTTCCCCAACAGTCTCTCACTACCATCTTCCCTGATTTTAGAGGTTCTTAGCTACCACCAGTTTGTATATTTTTAGGAGCTTAAGAAGTTGTGCATTTTCACAATTGGTTTCCATTTTTTAGAGGGGATAAGCTCCCTCCCTGCATGGGATAACAAAGGTGCAAGTATTAACTTCAGAAAGTCAGTTCAGGGCAATCAATTATTTTCTCCTAGTGAAAGGGCAGCTTTGTCATTTGTCAAACAAACTCACAGAACATCAGTGTGCTAATAGAGAATTCAAAGATTATCTGAATCTCTCTCATTTTAGAGAAGAGGGAACTGAGGCCTGTGAACTGACTTGCTCAAAGTCACACAACTTAAAGAGACAAAGTAGAGATCTAAACTCAGTTTTTCTGCTTGAGTCTTAGACTACATTGTGTCCAATATTAAACAAGTTTCTGAGGCTACTAAGAAAAAAAGGGTTATCAAAATTAGTTCTGGCTCTCAAAAAAATTTATATTCTATCAAAATGCTTTTATGTTACCTTTTAGATAAAGTGTAGGTAAAGGTGGGTAATAGGGTGAGTGGGATGTTGAACTTTCTGCTCTCTCTACAGTAATTCATTAGATTAATAGCTATCATCTTGAAGGGAACACATGTAGCAGAGTTCTAGAAAATATAGGATACAAAACAAGAATGTTTTCTGTGAGGAAAGGAGGTGGGTTGACCAAAGCAAGAACTGAGCTTTTGGGGGGTAGAACAGAAAAGGACAACCAAATTAATAATGCTAACAGAATGTTTCAGTGGGAGAAGTTCTCAAATGGCTATAAGGCATTAAGAGAGAGTTTACCAAGCCAAGGAATGACATGGTTAGCACAAGATGTAATGAGTGGTGATATGGCATAATTGAGCTTAGTCAGAGGAGGCATGAGCAAGGATTGACCCTTCCTTCCATTTCTATGCTCCTATTCCTTTTATCTTTGACTTCCTCTCTATTGCCTTCATTCTAATCACTGCCCAGATATCTAGAATGGAGAATAATCCATGCTGGAAGAATCTGAAAAAAAATTATATAGCTCCACATGAAAGAATGGTCAGTCACTGGGACCCTAAAGTTTATTGAAAGAGAACAATTTTAACATCAAAGAAACAAATACAAAAAGATGGACATTGTACTGCATTTAGAATAAACACAGCTATGATCACTGCCCCACAGGTTCTTACAATCATGAGGCTATATATATATATATATATATATATATATATATATATATATATATATATACCAACATCTATTTTCTCAAAAAATTAACTTCCCAGTTTTGCTATTTTCCCCCAGTAGGTAGTGAGGAAATAACTCAAAAGCTCTTATTGGGATTATTTTTTTTAAATAACAAAAACAAAACAAAATACAAGTCTTTTTTTCCCACTTTCATTTTTAAGAGAAACACAGGGATAGAAATGTGCAGGTTAGCTAGAAGAGTTATGATAATTCCAGACCTGCTTTTCTCCCTGTTATTTCTCACAGTCTAATTCCTTGACACTGTCATCCTCTTCAAGAAACTTTCTCTCTGAGATAAAATGAGGGGAAGAGTTCAGAAAGAGTGATAGGAGACGAGGAGAAAGTGGTAAAGGATGAAGGAAAGGGGGAAAGGAAGCAGATAAGTGGGAGAAAGATGGAGGTTTTAAGATAAATGCAAGACCAGTTTCCCAATTAGTATTTAAATAGCCACTACATGTAACTAGAACAAAAATTGGCGATTGATTCTGAAAATTCACATGCTAGGGTGTACCTTCCAAAAGGTTTTTAATGGGTAAACTGAAATACTTTTCCTAGGGTAGAAGATGGCAAAATAAAATGGCTGTCAAAACAATATCATCCTCCCTCAATTTTGATCTTTCAGAGACACATTTTGCTGGTGCTGGAACCAACTCATTCTTTTTTCAATCGATGAGCTAGAGAAGAGAGCTTTTTGCTCACTTTATATTCTCTGTGCTCCTGCTACCTGGACTGATGCCCAAATATACTATCCTCTAGCTCTGTTGAAATCAGTTGTCAATGTCTGGACTGAAAATTTATATTGTGTTTCCTCTATGTTTCTTCTTTTACCCCAAGTTCTCCTTCCATGTGAACCTTGGAAAAAAAAGCTTGCCAATATATTAGCTAACTACAGAAGGTAGAACCTCAAAGAGTGGTTTTTTTCTTTTCTCTTGAAAAAAATATTTACAATATAGGCCTCAATTTTATATTTCTTTTTTCTTTTTTTCAAATTGTATATTTCATTAATTTATATATTACATTTAGAATACTATGTGTATAGTGAATGTAAGCCTGCATATCCAAGACTGCTTGGTTGAGAAAATTTAAAACACTGAAATCATTCCAATATTTTTTGAAATTTCCAGGGAAGTATTCTTATTCATTCATTGCAAGTCAAATCAGATTTGATTTTCTATTTCCTGGCAACAAAGCTTTATGGATGTTTTTTCTATCAATGTTAAAAAAAAATAAGACAGGATGGGAAGGGAGGAAAAAAATTGCCTTTTAGTAACTGGATTTTGTCAGGATGGTTTCTCTTTAATTTGAAGAGGCTATCCCTTCGCCACTTTTCAATGCACTAATGTGTCCTATGAACAGAAGAATACAATATTCACATAAGCTCTATGTATGATTTTCTATGATGTTTGCTGATCTAAAGAGAAGCACTCAAGAGATTGGCTTCTTTTTAAGTAAGCAAAATAGTGAAAAACATACAAATTGAGAAAAAAGACAGGGAAGAAAGTTTGGTAGATGAGTCTGGAAATAGGCTACCCTGAGGCCAGCCAAGATAAAGGCCAGTATATTCACTCATCAGCAGGAAAGTGGCATGATGCTTGTTTCTACTACATTTTTGAGGTGACTGCTATAGATAAATAATTGAATTTTATTCTTTTTCATTTTAAAGATAAGTAGAAAGAATGCTATTTTTTGTTATTTTTTTTCCTGACATCAGTTATGGTTATATTTTGTGAAAACCAGATGGGTTTGTAGAGTTTTGAACATTAAGTTCATAAAATCCTTGTGAATAATTGCTTAGCTAGTCAAATAAATTTCTGTTGTTCAACACAGCTTGAGCTAACATTAACACTAAATTTGAAAAGATAGTCATTGCAAAGAAAGTATATTGAAGAAATGTGGGCAAACAGGTGAGACTGATCTGCTATTCCCGAGTCACTTCTAAGTCACTACATATTCTAGGGATCAGAACTAAAAGATATGAACTTTGTAAAGGGTGGTGTTTTGGGTCCCTCTCTGAGAACAGTGACAGTAACTATAGGGCAAATCTAAGCTAGTTTTAAAAGACAGATTCCATTCACATTCATTCTCTCTCTCTCTCTTTCCCAAAGGCAAACTGATCAGAAGGACTTTTCTAATTGCCCCATTCTATGCATAAGACACCAGTGATGCAATTTATTAGATAAAGGAATCTTTTTTCTTTAAATATGAGGTATGATTCTACATTTCAGAGTCAGGATGGATTATGGGAGGAACTGTCAAAGACAGGCTGGAAGGGACATGTACTTTTTTTTTTTATCACTTTGACATGAGCAACTTGAACTAATCCACACTGTGGGCTCTGGACTGTGAATCAGGAGTTCTCATCTTGGCTTGACCACTAACTCACTAAGTGATCTTGGAGAAATCATTTCTCTCCTCTAGATTTGTTTTCTGATCTGCTAAATGAGGGAAAAGATTGAATTAGGTGACCCCAAAAATTCCTTCCAGTTTTAACACTGAATAATTATATGCCATTATTTTGCAACATAAGGTATCTGCAGTTAAGGTATGAAAACTACTTCATCATGTACAATGATTAAATTTCTTATACCATGAGTATCTTTTCCTCTGTATGTCTTTTCTCTAAGTATAGAATTAAAACTCCTAAAAGATTATATCTTTTAACTTTTTGAATCCTACATATGTTACTTCATTTTGTACACAGAAGGTTATATATATATATATATATATATATATATATATATATAGTTATAGTTATAGTTATAGACTTAACTTTGATTGATGATTAACTGATTGTCACTCATATACTCACTATCTTCATGAGTCCAGATGAGTTGAGGTGGGCTCCGAGGGCCATCCCCTGGTGTGGTGAAGCATAGAACTGATGTGTAGTAAGCAGTAAACTTCTTCAAGTTAGTTATATACCCATGGTGGATACCATGGAAATCAGGAGCAATGGTGACAGTGATCAGAGCCTCTGGAACATCCACTGGCCATGCTAGGAGCTAAGAGAGAATAAATTAACAAAGTTTTTAAAAATTTTGTTTCATCATTTTCAATTGATTTAACAAACATTTACAAAACATGGAGAATCAAATATATTCATACAAATATCAAGATTAAGGTGACTCCCAATCTTATCAGAGAACCAGAAATCTAATTTTGGAGACTGTGATCTAGCAAAAGACACAAAGCAAATGATGCTGTAATAATAGTATGTTATGGTAACTGGATGACTAGTGAGAAAGATGAAGCTAGAACTAGAATGTAAGAAATTGTCTTTATTTCTGCAATATAGTACAAGTGGTTTTCTGATTCCAGACAACTGACCTTGCTGCTTTAGACAGAAATATCTGTAGGGAGGAGAGAGGTATAAATTCATTATGTTATCACTACTTAGCAGAAATAGATTTAATAAGAATGCTTAAATCACTATGACTTCACCAGGAAGACTTCTGGATCAATCATTTGATCTGAGAGGATCGATACATCAAGATGGAATGTCATGTTTGACCAGTCCTGGTCATTCATTCATTGGAAATTAATAGATTTTTTGATAACTTTTTTCAGTTTATTAAATAGAGTAAATAGGATCATACAGTAGTTTTTAGGACTAGAGGGGATCCCAGAAGCCATCTAGTCTAACTCCTTCATTTTATAGATGAGGAAACTGAGACACAAGGTTAAGTTACTTGCTCAAAGTCTTACAGCTAGTATTAAGGACAGAATTTAATCCCAGGTTTTCTTTTTTCTGGGACTAGTGCTCTTTTTATTTATTTTTATTTATTTTAGGGGGGTTTTTTTGCAAGGTAAATGGGGTTAAGTGGCATGCCCAAGGCCACACAGCTAGGTAATTATTAAGTGTCTGAGACCAAATTTGAACCCAGCTACTCCTGACTCCAGGGCCAGTGCTTTATCCACTGTGCCACCTAGCTGCCCCCGGACTAGTGCTCTTTCCAATTACCTGGACTTCTCAGAATTATAAAATTCCTAAACAGAGAAAAGCAATCCTGTGCATCTGACAGATTTTTCTTTATAGGGCTCTCTTTGAATCGATTGCTAACTTTGTTTTAGAATGTAAGCTCCTGAAGAGCTTATTTATATTTCCAATGCTAAGCATCCTGCCATGGTGGTAGTAAATGTTTAATGGCTATCTTTTATTCATGCATTGTAATCATTTCATTTCTAGACAAATAGACACTTCTAACCAAAGGCACAGATGCATTACCTTGTATCCCTGGTTGATGCCATTGATGAACTGCTGAGGAGGGGGGTTCCACAGGAACTGGATAGTGGTAGAATTCAGAGCTTCTGTTTGCACATTCTGGGGGGGAGCTGTAGGGACTATTTCAAGGCAGCCATTGTAGACAGCAAAACAAATGGTGAAAAGGAAAAGAAGGAAGACAGATGAAATAGAAACTCTGGACTGCCATTCATGATTCACAGGAAGTCACAGTACTGAGGAAAGGAAACCATGATTTATGTTTTTGAAAGCAGACAGTGGCATTCAAGAGAAAGGTAATTGTGTTATTTCTCATTTTCTGTTGCAGTTTCATTTAATATATAGGAGGGAAAGTGGGTGGGTCTTGTTATCATTTGATAGGTGAATCTTTTGTAGAAGTTTGATAGGGATGGCAGGTCAGTGTTTTGTTTTGTTTTCTTCTCCATTATCCAAATGTTTAGGGCTCAGTTAAAAGATTTCTTTGGTTGGACAATGGCAATTAACAAAGATTATTCAATGTGCTGAAAAAAATAAACATTGGATCACATATTTAGAGTTTGAAAGGATCTCGGAATTAATTTAGTTCTACCTTATTATTTTAAGGAGGGAAATTGAGGATAATACAGGTTGAGTCATTTGTCCAAGGTTATTGGATCATACAGTCATAGATATGGGGATTGAAGGGACATTCAAGCACATTGAGCCCATTACTGTCATTTTACAAAGAAATCAGCTGTAGACCAGACAGATTAAGTGGCTTGCCCAAGATCCTAGAAATAGAAAGAAATATTTGAGTTTTGAACTCAGATATTTGGACTCTAAATTCACACTTTTTCCCTTTACCAAACTGATATAGAGCTATTGTTATTTACTTTTCATAGCTACCTTCAAATCCTATTTAAAAGATTAAAAGATTAAAAGGTCTTGTGTATCACTAATTCAGGCCCATCATTTTTAGATTCTTTTCTTGTCATTTTAGTCTTTAGTCCATTTAGCTCCACAGGAGATAGAAGCAATTAGACACAACTTTCTAGAGACCAAAAAGTATACCAACAGTTCCTGGGGTTTCAGGATTAGGGAAAAAGAAGAGGTACCCTCCCCTAGATGAACCTTCTTCTCAGAAGACATGGGATAAAGAGTTGGCCATGGTTCTCTCTTTAAAAGTTACCATAAATTTCTGACTTAGAAAACAACAAATCAATTCACTCTAGTAACTCTTTCCTCTCATCTTTTTATTTGTATCTCTGAGGTATAGTAGTTTGTATGAAAGTGGATATTTAAAATATACATGTTTGTTGAACTGAGTTAAATTGCAAAGTTCTCCTCACAGAAGCTCTATGTTGTTTGTCAGAAGGGAAAGATTAATCTTTATCCAAAATTCCCAGGTTTCTACCAATAAGATTGTTTCTCCAAAGATTCATTGTCCCTAGGTCAGCAATTATATATATATATATATATATATATATATATATAGTCTCTCTTAGATACAAGCAAAAAAAAATGTCAAGGTATAACAACTGACACAGTCCTTCCATCTTCTAAGAAACAGTATCTTCAGCATTCTACTCCTAGAAGCCCTGCCCACGCATCACTACTACTGGGTGGGCATTCACCCAAAGATTACTTTGTAATTATCCTCTTTTGCTGAGTTACCAAAAGAGTTCAAAGCCATTGTCAACTATCCAAGTTCTTACAAAGTGCACACTGGACTTCTGAAAGCTTTGTCTTCTGCTTCAGAACCTAACCAACTGCATGAAAATAAATTATGTTAACTGATAATATCTACTCACAAATAGACATAAGGTTACTCCTATAAGTGAACCCCCCCCACCCAAGAGCTCTGTAGAACTCTATGGCTCTCTGGAAATGCAAATGACAAACCTCTAGAGGTGGGCTGCAGCGCTTTAATGCACCTTACATAAAAAAAAAACAATCGCCATCAAAGCTATAGACTCCAGCTGGTACAGAATAAGGGAACACTAGGACATTTACTCCCCGTGATGATTAGCATTTAAAGTGCTGGTCTTTCACTTTGCCTCCCAAACTTCAGACCTTTTAGTAGTCTTAGAACGTAAGAAATGCTATGCTCTTTTTTGTTTTTTTTCCCAAGGTTTAAAAATCAATTTGCACTAGATAATTCTCTTACCACAATACCAAATGTGTTCTCAGTCTTAAATTTGACATAGTCTAAACTCGCTAGATGCTGTATCACTTCTTATGATAAGGGACAAAGTTTTTCTTTTCAAAAGCACAGAGCATGCTCTTGGAAAACATAATAATGATAAACCTGTGATAAAAAAAATTAAAATCTAAAGCCAAGTATTATCAAAAACAACAAAAGCTACGTGTTCAAAGATTTTCATAGTAACATTATATGTAATTCCGAAATATTGGAAGCAAATGGAGTGCTGAACAGTTAAATTGTGGTACATTAGTATATTGAGATTCTAGAAAATCAAGACTGATAATAATGAATATAATTTTTCATATATAACTTTTAAGTAGAAAGTACTGAAAAAGATTCTAGAAAATCAAGGCTGATAATAATAAAAAAATTTTATATATGACTTTTGAGTATTGAAAAAGTAGAAAGTTCTTTACATATATTATCTCACCTTAGCATTATGACGTGTTATTATCTTCATTTTACAGATGTGGAAATGGAAACTTAGAGAGATTATGTGACAGGTAGGAGGAATATAAGAAAAATCTAGAAATATCTCTATGAAATAATGCAAATTGAAAAACATCAGAAGTGGAAGAATGAACATTGATTAGGACCATATAGGAGGAAAAGTAAAAAAAAATGAATGGATAAATGAAGTATGCTAAGGGGAACTTAGAAAGGACAAATGAAAAATTATTATTTTGCTTTATAAACTGAAATTAATTTAAATGCAAATAATTATGAACAAAGTTTAACTGGATACATTTATGCCCACTGTTAATTTTTAAGTGCTTATTTTTTCCAGTCCAGATCTGTAATTTTATCTATGGAAGAATTCCTGGAGTGTAAACTCCTTCCACCAATGTCCATAAGAACCAGTAATTTAAAATCTTAGTTGACTGGGGCATTGAAAAGATAAGGGCCTTCTCCATTGCCACAGAATTATCATGAATCCACATTTTTCTGGCTCTAATTTTGACTCTATTCACTCTGAAACATCAATTCATTTAGCTTTAAAAAAAATTAAATCCCTCAAAGGAATTTTAAAGAAAAGTTTCTTCTTGCCTATCCTCCTCCCAATGTCCTCTCTCCTGGCTGGGGAAAAGTTTTCTGATCTAAGAAATAGATACTATACATTGAATTTAAATATTACCTATAAATAAGATGAATTTGCCTTTAGTATGACTAAGTCAGAATGAAAAGACTGTCATAAGAAACTTATTTTTTCTAGATTCAAGACACATAAGAAGAGGTCATCCTTTGCTTGGTGGCTATGCTTATAAAACATTTTACAACCTAACAGCAAATTCATAGCCTGATTTTATCTGAATGCCACACAACTGCTTTGTTTAAATGACCAATGGGTAATCTTCCCCAATGTCAAGTTTTAATTTAAAGAGGTTTTCTAAATCTATGTTTAAACAGGTATTTTCTAAAAGGAAAAAACAAAATCAACACTTAAAAAATACACAGTCCTTTCCCATAAAAAATGCAAAATTAATTAGTTTTAAATTTGATCATCATTTTTTTTTTCATGGCATGGACACCAAAAAAAAAAAAAAAACCAACAAAACAGCACAATTTAGTGGGAAACACTTGCCTCGAAATTCGGAGACTTGGGTTCCAGTCCCAGCTCCATCACTGACTAGCTTTGTAACTTTGGTTGATTCATTTTCCCACTTGCAGTTTTTGTATCTATAAAATAAATGGGCTAGGTTATGTAATCTTTAAGGACTCTTTCCAGCTGGAAACTCTACTTTTTGGCCTGGTTCTAAGCACAATTTAATAACAAAGTTTGAAAGTCTTGTACTTAGGTTTAAGGAAGAATAAGGAAAATTCTTTTATGACTTTCAAAAATCTCAAAAGCTTATTCACCTACTAGGTGAAATTGTTCCTTATGGGGGAAAATGCTCAAATGAAATAAAAAATAGAATCGATAATATTCATACTATACAAATGTATAGTACAATTTTATATTTTATATAGATGATCTGAATTTTTAGGAAAAACAATATGAAAGACCAGGATCATAGGATTTAGATTTGAAAATGGTAATAATATCATTTAGTCCAAATACCTTATCTTATTACTGCAGAGAACTGGGATTCAAACTCATAGTTCTCTTAATCCAGTCTTATTGAAGACTACTAATTCATTCTTCTGGCTACTGTTTGTTGGAACATTTTGCTAAGGCAAACTTTAGATTTCAGTTATAGATATGTTAACCAACTTTTCTTTCTACATGGAATTTGGACAAATCTATCTAATATTATTACCATTATTACTGGGCAGCTAGGTGGCAATCCCCACTGACAGATGTTGGGACTGAAGTCAGGAAGATTCAAATTACTGAGTTCAAATCTGGCCTCAGGCATTAGCTGTGCAACCCTGGGCAAGTCACTTAACCCTGATTCCTTCCATTTAAAAAAAAATTAGACAAAATATGCTTTACTAAAATTTCCATCCATGAATTATAGTGGCTAAAACAGTATAAGGAAAAAGGAGTCAATGTTTCTTCTTTACAAAGCAGAGCCAAGATGACAAAAAAAGACAGTGACTTATCTGAACTCTCCTTAAAACCTCTCCAAATACCTTTAAATAATGCTATAAAACAATTCCTGGAGCAGTAAATCACATAAGATCTGCAAGAATGGTCTTTCTTATCTGGATGAGAGCAGAGCACAGACCATGCCAGCAAAGACCTAGCCCTAGCAAACCAGAACCAGACCTTAGGAGCTGAATCAACAGTTCCTGGAGCTCTCAGACCACATATGGTAAAGAATGTTGAATAATTTCTAATAGGAGATTATAGGGGGATCTTTGCTAGCACTGAAGGATGACTCTGTTGCTTTGCCCAATTTGGGTCACAGTCCTGACTAGCAGGCCCAGGGCAAGGAACTTGAAATTGCTCACAAACCAGGGCACAGGTCAGGAGAGTAGTAAATACAATTCTCCTTATATCATACCACCTTGGAAAACTAAAAACCTGCAGATCTCTAAAAGTATCTCAGAAAACAGCTGCACAAAACCCCTGAAGGTTGGAACAATGTGCCCTCCACTGTGGAAACAGAGTTCTACTTTAACAAAGAATTAAAAGTTAAAAAATAGACTAGGAAAATGAGCAAACAACAGAAAAAGTTACTATGGTGATGAGGAAGATCAAAACCAACACTCAGAAGAACATAGCAAAGTCAAAGCTCCTACATCTAAAGTCTTCAAGAAAAATATGAATTGGTCTCAGGCCATGGAAGAATTCAAAAAGCATTCTGAAAATTAAATGAGAAGCAGAAAAAAATTGGGAAGAAGAATGAGAGTGAGGCAAAAAATCATGATAAACAAGTCAGTGGCTTGTTAAAGGATGCACAAAAAATACTGAAGAAAATAGTTCCATAAAAACAGATTAGGGCAATTAGTAAATGAAGAACAAAAATTCATTGAGGAGAATACTTTAAAAAGTGGAATTGGTCAAAGAGTGAAAGAAATACAAGAGCTCACTTAAGTGACTTGCCCAGGGTTCAAATAATCAATATGTGTTTAAGGCCAAACTTGAACTAAGATCTTCATTTTAAGGTCAATTTAACTCATTAGTAAGATCAGTGAGATCACCTCACAAAAGATGCATAGTACTATTTATCATAAAGTTGATCACATAATCAAGAGTAGGTTGATCCCCATGATCAGAAATGATCTTTCCTTCTTACAATCATATAATCACTTGTTTATACTGCTAATATATTTTATTAGGTACTGCATTAATCTCCCATTTAGATATGAATATGTACCTGTGAACATATACAACTATTTGGACCAGACCCAACATATCCTTTGGTTTCTAACACAGATCACGAATTCTCTTTTCTACATTTTTCTGAAGGTGCGTGGTTTCAGGTATGGATGTTCTGAGTGACAAAAGAATGAAATCAAAACAAAATGATGACTTTTATGTAAAATCTAAAAATATGTGACCCATGCAACCTGACAGATATGAATGCATTCACTTTTAAAAATAAGAAAAATGAACTCATTTTTTTACTTAGTGGAATGATCAGTGGCATATCATTAAGTACACATATTAACTAAAATTTGTTCAAATAATACAATATTATACAATATTACAAAGTGAAAGGCCCCGCTTCTTTACTTTCATGGCTGGATAGATTTATTAGACTACTTTGACTGTATCAGACATTACTAAGTTAAGACATCTTTTACTTAGGAAATAATAAGGTGCAATATTTATTATAATTAATTCAGATAAAAAAGTAACCTTAATATTTGAAATATCTACTTTTCTGACTGCAGAAAAACAAGCTTTTGTTTTTTTAGCTTGAGATATGCTGGATATCAGGAGAGGAAAACTCTTTAGACAGTTTCCATGAGGTGGGATGGCATACAGGTACAAGGCAAGTAATAGCAAGAACATTTCTTCAGCCATTAGCACCTCATTAACCCAGTGTCAACAGAGTCTGGAAAGGTTAGTGAAGTGATAATGGAAGGGAGACATAGTTTAGTTGAAGTGGATCCATTCTATTGTTTTTCAAGGGTGTTTGAAATAAATTCTCTTCCAAAACTGGGACAACAGCCTGGGGAATCTTGTAAGACTTTTTGAAAGAGCAGTGTCCCCTTCTCACAAAGTTTATGCCCCTTTCTTCTCACCCAGAGTTCTCTCTTCTCTCTTGTCTTTCATAACTCTTTATATATACACATAGTTGGACTGGACCTGTGATTTCATTTTTATAATGAATCCAAGTGAGGACACTTCCTCTGTTAATGAATTCAGCATCTGCTCTATGCCTAAGCTAGCTAGTTAGCCAGTATTTTTATAGTAGCTTCAAGGTTTGTGAAGCCCTGTACTTTAAGTTTCTCATTTGAGCCTCACAACAAAATCCTAGGGTTTTTTGTGAGGCAGGTGTTATTCTTATCCCCATTTTGCTGGGGGGGGGGGGGGAGTGAGACTAAAAGAGGCTAAATCCAGGGTCACAGGTAGGAAAATGGTCTTCCTCATTTCAAGTCAAGGGTTCTCCTCACTGTTCCAGGTGCACTGAACCTGGGCAGAACAAGCAGGTACCAGATGCAGGTAACCTGAATTCAGCTTGTCCTGACACCATGGCTGAGTCCATCCATTATGCCAGATTGTTTATGGTTTTTTTTAAATACTGAATTTCTAAAAATACTATCATATCATTAAGTTTTCCTATAAAGAAAATGTGTGGATTCTTTTTTTCCAGTATATCATCAACTAGGAATACAAGCCTGCCTAAAGGATAAATATCATTGGGTTTGGCATGCTCTCACTTCCCTCTTACACTCATCCTTTAAGTATTTTAACCTCATTAGCAAGCCTCATGCATATTACTTTTTATCTGCTAGTACCAGGTTCAGTGCCTTCATTTGGTCCACTGCTACTTCCTCCAGTTATCTAAGATGCTAAGGAGCATATCATCTGATCCTGCTGTGCCACTTTCATGTAGGTCATTCCATGACTTTCTTTCCCAGGCTGCTTTGCAGCTATTGTCTTCACACATTCAGCTTGGGGGGCGGTGTTGGGGGTCAACATTTCTTTCTTAAGAAGAAAGCTGAAGCCTGGCTAATGAGCAGGTCCAGCGCTGATGCTGGAATCCAAAGGGAGCTTCAGTGCACAGATTTTATCAAGTATGGATGAAGTATCCATGTGTAGAGCCATAAGAAGGAATTCTTGTATCTGGGGAAAAATTCCACTGGACAGAGTCTGGGGGCAGTGAAGGAGAAGGGGGGCATAGAGGACATTCTCATCATACTGGGAGGAGAGTTAGTCCTCCTGAGGGAGCCAGACTCAGGGGGCCCCTGGGAGATGGACACAGGACCTGGGTGGGGGGCGGCTGCCCTCTCCAGATGTTGCTGCCTTGGGATAGAGCTGGCACCAACCCATGCTAATTACAACTCTGTCCATGGTGCTAGAATCTTACTAAGGCTTTCACAGCAACATAGTAGGGAAAGGGTAATGGTAAAGGGAAAAGACAGGGATTAAATTTGAAGAGAACCAAAAGAAAAAAAGGTATAAAGAGAAGGGGAAAGGACAAAGTGTATAGAGAAGAGATGGCATGGTACATGGATGATGCATTATTTCTGGTGTCAGAGGACCTTAGTTCAAATCCTGCTTCTGATATTTCCTGTAAGACCTTAGGCAAATCATTTAACTTCTTTGGTCGGTCCTCAGTTTCCTCATTTGTAAAATAAAGAAGTGGGAGTGGATGGCTTCTGCTCTATAGAAATCTAGGAGAGAAAGCTTCAGTATTAGTTGGATTGTCCTTTTGTCTTCTGGCAGCAGTCTTGGGGCTCATCAAAGTTTATTTTATCTGAGAGAGAATTGACACAAGAGTACAAACACTCCTGTGAGTCTGTGATCTCCACCAAGGGTGTGGGGAGGTTTCTCCTCCTTTGGTGCTCCTATACAGCCCCCATCCTCCGGCACCATTGCTGTCTTCATCCCATCAGGTATGTGATCTATCCTGCCCTTTGTAGCAAGAGCCATTGATTGGTGATGGAAGCCTGTGACTCCAGGTGGCTTTCCAATTCTTCCAGACATTTTCAAATGTAGTACTTTTCAATGCGATTGAATTCAATTGAGCAAATATTTAAATGCTCATATAAAGGAGATATGAAGTAGATTGGGAATGGACGTTTGAACAAGATTAGTGAGGACCCCGAATACCAAGACTGGAATTAATATTTTATTGGGTAGGAAATGGGGAGTTCCTGAAGGGTTGGGGGGGCAATGGTGGTGATACTAACACAATCATTTCCCTTCTTTCTGGTTTAAATGAAACCAATATCCCAGAATTCCTATTTGACTACAGCAGTGTTTATCTTTAGGTTATGGGGAGGAGACTGATAAATTCTGTACTTCAAAGGATGCTTTTGGGGGTATAGACAAAAGGTCATTTTTAACATAGTAGCTATGCTTCTACAACTGGATTATTGCCATTTTAGTCAAAAATGAATGAGAAATGAAATCTTCAAATCATTATCTATTTCTAAATTATATACAAATTTTAAGTGATGTAGTGAATAGAGGCCAACTTTGGGGTATAGTCTTGTCAGGAAAACCTACTGGCTATGTAGTTTTGAACAAGTTCCTTGACCTCTTAGTGTCCAACTAATATTATAAGGTTATAAATTACAAATGAATTATCCTTCTCTGTTGGTGGAAAAACATCAGTTTTTTCACTCCAATGATATAAAAGGTCTAGGGGGAAAAAAAGAAATGATGCCAACTGTTTATATAGACTGCATCTGGAATCTAGAAACAATCTTTTGTATATAGTGGAAAATAGCAAGCCACATTTTGTAAGTTATTAAACAGTTAGATTTAAGAACAACCTAATGATGCATCTATCCTATTTCATATTAAGTTATTTCTATGCTACTTTGGGAAATAGCATAGGATGTATAATATTGCCCTATTCCACAGGTAGAAGCTGAAGCCTAGAAAGTCTTTCTTGATTAAGACATGTGATTTTTGTTCATTGCCATTTGTGCCACAATGAAAATTTCCCAAGAAGCTTTAAGAATGGCACTTATAAACAGAGCTTTCATTTATAATGTTTAATCTAGGAAACCTTTCAAAGCTCAAGTGAACATTTAGGGACTTTTTACTAATGTTTTAGAAATTTGGATAACCAAATGGTTTTTTTCATTTGTTTTAAAATATGAAATATTTCTCTTTCATTAGAAGGTAATGTTCTGAAACCAGAATAAATCATGATAGCACAAAATACCTGTTACACAAAGAAAAATGATCAAGAAACATGATCAGAAAAAATAAAAATACTGCTGTGCTCAAAATGATGATTTATGGTATCATTTATCTTTGAACCCTTTATAGAAAATCAACATCTGCATCTTAATGAATGCATTGAAGAGATGGATAGAACAAGTTTGCTAATGTATAATAGCTTATTTTAGAATAGAACCAAAACATATTCAATATTTATTGATTGTTATGATTGCATGATCATATTGCATGATTGTTAGGGGCTTGTGGTCCCAGAAGACCCCCATGCCTGTTTGCCCTGGTTGGAGTAACCACTTAGGGAAGTCTCCCCTCCATTCTGCTGGGTGGTCTTCCTGGGCAGATGGGAAGAGAGGAAGTCCCCAAGGTGGTCCAACCAACCCTGACGTTGAAGTCTCTGGGTCCTCCCCTTGTTTTCCCTCCTAGGGTGCTCCCCGCTAGGTCCCTACCACGCTTCTTGGCCCTGCCCTTTGTCAACTTCAGCCACCACAGCCAGAATGAGAAGAATTCCATGTTTGCCAAATCCCCCAAGGTGCCTGTATCCAGGTCCAGTTCATCAGTGTATTGAGGCCACTGTTTTCCTTGGAGCAAATTATTTTTTGAAAGGAGTCCATATCTTTGCTGTGCTGGACACACTCAACGTTTGTTTATATCTGTCCCTGATGACCCCCCTAGCCCCCCACCCCATCTGGGATGAAATAATCAACCTTCCAAATTGAAAAGCAAGCCCCTCTACTTTGCCCTCCACCCCTTCCTCCACTGCAGAGGTGGCCCAGGTGCTTATTGCCCTTCCCAGCCCAACCACTGGGCTCCCCTGCTTTGGTCAAAGCCCATGGAGAGGGTGCCTCAGACACAGTGCTTTGTAAGCCAAGGGAAGGAAGAGTGATTCAGAAAGCAAGGCCTGGTCTTCAGCCAGTCTTGGCTTCAGCCAGCTAGCCAATAATTAAGTGGAGTAATTGCTGTGCCCCAGCACCTTAAACAAAATGAAGGATCTTTTGTTTTCTATTCCCTTTGTCCTGAGTAGTTAGTCCCTCTCCTACACTTTCAACCACTTCTTGTAACAGAATAAAGGAGCATTTCAGCCAAAAAAAAAAAAAGGGGGTGGCTAGGTGGTGCAGTGAATAGAGCACCAGCCCTGGAGTCAGGAGTACCTGGGTTCAAATCTGGTCTCAGACATTTAATAATTACCTAGCTGTGTGGCCTTGGGCAAGCCACTTAACCCCATTGCCTTGCAAAAACCTAAAAAAACCCCAATGGTATACGGCATTACATCATCAGCTTCTCTGGCAATCTCCAATACAATCCTTCTGTCTGTGATAAAGTTATAGCCTTCCATGAATACTTGGACAGTTTTGAATAAAAATTGTGAACCTCGTATTAAATTTGCATCATATGGAATGAAGTGAGAAGATCCAAGAGAACAAGTAGGAAAAATATTGTTGAAAACTAAGCTTTGAAACACTTAAGAACTCTGATCTTTGCTTAGTGTTTAGCAACAACTTTAGAGGACCAATGATGAAGCCTGTTCCTCACATCCTAACAGACAAGTGATAGGCTTACAGTATGGGAGGAGATTTATACATTTGGATATAGTAAATGTATGGATTTTTTTTGATACTTGTTTGTAACAAGATTATATTTTTTCCTTGTTTTAATTGGGTATGTGTTTGAGAAGATTTGAAGGAAGGGAGATGGGAACTAGCAATAGTATTACAAAGAAAAAAGAAAAAAGCGTGATTGAAGCAGTTTTTTTTAAAAGTGCATAGAAGTTGAAAAGGAAACACAGATAAGCAGAATAGCTTTGAAAATAACACGTTGAATTCATTATATACTTTTATTTTTAGGTTTTTGCAAGGCAAATGGGGCTAAGTGGCTTGCCCAAGGCCACACAGCTAGGTAATTATTAAGTGTCTGAGACCAGATTTGAACCCAGGTACTCCTGACTCCAAAGCCGGTACTTTATCCACTACACCACCTAGCCACCCCATTATTATATACTTTTTCAACAAGTAAGCTATATGGGATAGAGATTGTAGTTTCACATATAATTCCATTCATGTTCTATTTTGCATATATCTCTTTTTTTTAAGTTCAGGATTAAAAATAAATTTAATTTTTAAAAATTTGCATCAGACCAAGACAACTCTGAAGGACTTATGATGAAAAATACTCTTCATCCCCAGAGAAAAAATTGATGGTGTATGAATATATATAGAAATATATTTTTTAAGTTTACTGTTTTTGATCTTTTTTGTTCTTTTTTTAAACAAAATCACTAATATGGAAATGTTTTGCATGATTGCACATGTATAACTTATATGGAATTGCTTGTCTTCTCAACAAGGGGCAGTTGGGAGGAAGGAAGGGAGGGAATTTGGAATTCAAAAGTTTTAAAAATATGTTAAAAAATTTTTTACATGTAACTGGGGAAAAATAAAATATCAAATACATTTTTAAATTTTGTATCAGATTGAAGCTACTGATGACTTCAAACTAATAATTCTTCACTTCCAAATGATTAGAAAGTTACTGGAGGCAAAATGAAAAGCTTTTTTTTTTGCAAGGCAATGGGGTTAAAGTGACTTGCCCAAAGCCACAGAGCTAGGTAATAAGTGTCTGAGGCCAGATTTGAACTCAGGTACTCCTGACTCCAGGGTGAGTGCTCTATCCACTGTGCCACCTAGCCGCCCCCTTTGAAAAGCTTTTTAATAATTTAGTTATATAAAACTTATACTCCTATCCATTTTTTTAAAAAAAACTATAAGAAACCCACACTATAGTGGTTTCAGGAAATATTTAGAAAGAATTTCCTGAGTAATTTTATTTTATTTTCTATTTAATTGGGAGACAACCATCATAGATATTTGAAAATGAAGCTCAGGTTCCAAATATGTTGGATTTTTAGGTCATAATCATCATGACAGAAGCAACCTTTCCACTCACCCCTGCAAAGTTTACTTGGGTAGAAATATACAAGAAGTTTGCTGCTTTATTTGTAAGTTAATATGTTGCATTTTAAAATGCCTCTAGCAGAAAAGGTCACAGAGGCACTGAGAATAAAAACTATCAAATGGGCAGCAGAAGGGATGGAAAAGGAATCAAGGAAAAATAAGATGAGCTTTATATGAAATAATTACTATTGATTCTAGATGGGTAATATGATATTTGAAACATATGAAAAAGCAAAATAGATAAATCATCTATTTTTAATAAGCCTCAATAAGAAATAAGATCTAAAAGTGAGGTTTATGACAAATGAAAGGAAGGTACAAAACCAAATTAATTCAGACATAAGTATCATACTCTACTGAATAGAAGACAAAGGTCTCTTATCTCCCCTTTCTGGTTTTCACTAGAAGAAATAAATCAGAGGCTACCAAAATAATCATAATCTAAGAAAACAAGCCTTCATTAAAACATCTCAGAGTTGGGATTGCATATGAAGATTGTAGGCATGTATTTGTCTTTGTCCCTTTTCCATGCCTAACACTGAATGGGGTCAGCATGAATTTGTCCTTCATTCCTCTCTGGGCTCACAATGAATCATTAATAAGTTCTTTGAGGAAGAATCTCTAACAAGTTGCTTCCCCAACTAGTAACTGTATCAATTCCACCATATTTTCTCTGCACCTCAATAAATATCTCATGTAGAATAAAATCAAAAGCCTTTCTAGATGCATGACAAATTAGATCTTACTAAAGGAGAGATTCACCAGTCTTCTGAAAACTCAGGCTGGGCTGACAGAATTTATTTTTATCAAATGCATGGTGATCTTTACATTATTCTCTGGGACCTAGCAGTTTGCAAAATTATTTTTTTAGATAGGTTCTAATATTTTTCTAGGTTACATTGACAAATTATTAATTTTGAGTTATTATATTTCCCTTTTCAAAGACAAGCACTCTAATTGCCGTTTTCTTGTCTTGAAGAATCTAATCAGTCCCCAAGGAGTTTTCTAAGGTAATTACTAATGGATCTGTCATACTTTAAAACCTCTCAGCTAGAACATCAGACTACAAGGACTTAGCTGCTTTCCCAGCTTTTTTGAGGGTTTAGGAGTCTAGAGCTAAAAAAGGTACTTTGACATGAATCACTGCCCAGGATATAGCCTCCACTTGGATGTTGCTGCTGCAACGAGGGATATCTTATTGTAACCAATGCCTAGGACCATATTAAATGTGACACTGATATATATAGTTTCAATGTAAAAGAATGGAACAAACTTTTAAAATCAGTCCACTGAAAAACATTTATTATGAGTCTACTATGTGTCAGACATTATACTAATTGCTGAGGTTACAAAGAAAGGGAAAAAAAAGATAGTTCCTTGCTCCCAAGGAACTCATTGTCCTAAGTGAGGAGACCATATGAAAACAACTATGTAGAAATATGGGACATACAAGATAAATTGGAGATAATCTCAGAGGGAAGGTACTGGCATTAGAGGGGATCTAGAAAGGCTTCCTGTAGAAGGTAAGATTTTAGCTGAGAATTGAAGGAAGCCAGAGAAGCCAAGTGGTAGAGATAAGGAGGGAGAAAATGCTCACTGGGGGACAACCGGAAAAATATTTTAAGTCAAGGTATAGAGGATCTTATGGGAGGTGCATCAAATAGGCCAGTTTCACTAGTTCTCACAGTATGTTGTGATGGGGAGTGGGGGAGAGAATAAGGTATATGAAAATTGAAAAGGTAGGAAAGGGCCAGGTCGTGAAGGACTTTGAATTTAACAAAACATTGTATATCTGATCCTAAAGGTGATAGGGAGCTACTGGAATTTATTGAAAAAGTGGGGTGACCTCATCAGACATGTGCTTTAGATGAATGGAACATGGACTGGAGTTAGAATTCCAAAACTTGGACAGATAAAGAACCTTTCAATATTATTTGAGCAGTGCTGTCTTAGTTAAAATATCAATAATGGGGGGAAATGATTCCCTTTCCAGACCACACCTTAGCTCAGCAGATTTAATAATTGAAATATAAGGGGGCAAATTACAGTTAGACAAGGTGTTAAAGTCTTAAAACATAAGCCAAAGAGAACTCCATTGTTTCATTATCCCATTAAGAAGCATGAAAACAGATTATATAGGCAACTGGTTATTAGCTGGTTAAAGACTGGTCACACTCCTGGTGGTTTCTTCATTGGTAAAACCAATGATGTTAAGATTATAAAAGAAAGGGGGCGGAGCCAAGATGGGGGGCGGAGCCAAGATGGCCACAAAAAGGGATCCAGTCTTAGGAGCTCTCTGATAAAATTCATCAGCTAAGGACTCTAACTAAACTTTCGAGAGACAGAACCCACAGAGGGACCCAGTGAGGCAGTTCTCCTACTCAAGGTAACCGGGAAAAGAGCAGAAAGGCTCTGCTCTCCGGGATTGGAGAGGTGGCCTGCCAGAGGGGTGGCCCGCCAGAGCCAAAGAACCTCAGCCTCCCAGAGGCAGCCCCAGGGTGCTAGGGGTCTCAGCTCACAGCAGCGGGGGAGTTTCCTGAGTTGCACCCCAAGGAGCACCGGGCACAAAGTGGAGGAACAGCGGGGGACCTCTGCCAGAGCGAGCACCTGGAGCCCAGCCCTCAGGGCACACAGCAAGCAGCATCTTCTTTCCCAAGCCCTGATCCAGGAAACAGAAGCAGGCAGAGCTGGTAAGCAGGAGCCCCCAGGGCATGAGCCCATTGAGCTGAGGGAGGGGAGTGAAGAGAGACTGCCTAGCTTTGTCCTCTGCCCCTGAAACAGGACTCTGGGGCTCTGACCACATTCAGATTATGACCACAGTCTAGGCCCCCCCATAGAACAGCAGCCCCACCCCCACATCAGCCCCTTGGCAGAAGGGGGCGCTTATGGTCATTCACAGACCAGGAGGGAGGACAGAGCCGCACACACTGAGACCCTTGTGGGAGTGTCCCAAAAGCTCAAGAAACACCCCAAACCAGGCCCAGGCTGGGAAAATGAGCAAGCAGAGAAACAAAAAGAAGACTATTGAGAAATATTTTGCAAATGAGCCCAAGAAGGACCAAAATACTCAGTCTGAAGATGAGGAAGCACAAGCTCCTGCATCTAAAGACTCCAAGAAAAACAGAAATTGGGCTCAGGCTATGATAGAGCTCAAAAAAGACTTTGAAAATCAAATGAGGGAGTTGGAAGAAAAACTGGGAAAAGAAAGGAGAGAGATGCAGGAAAAACATGAAAATGAAATCAGCAGCTTAGTCAAGGAAATCCAAAAAAATGCTGAAGAAAATAGCATGCTAAAAACCAGCTTAGGTCAAATGGATAGAACAGTTCAAACAGTTATTGAGGAGAAGAATACTTTAAAAAGCAAAATTGGCCAGATGGAAAAAGGGGTAAGAAAACTCTCTGAGGAGAACAAATCCTTCAGACAAAGAATAGAATTCAGGGAGATTGATGAATTTAACAGAAAACAGGAATCAATACTTCAAAACCAAAAAAATGAAAAATTAGAAGAAAATGTGAAATATCTCATTGAAAAAACAACTGATATGGAAAACAGACTCAGAAAAGATAATTTAAAAATTATTGGAATACCTGAAAGTCATGATCAGGAAAAGAGCTTTGACATCATTTTCAAAGAATTACTACAGGAAACTTGCCCTGATATTCTAGAAGCAGAGGGCAAAATAGAAATGGAGAGAATCCACTGATCCCCCCAAGAAAGAGATCCCTAAAAACCAACTCCTAGGAATATTATAGCCAAGTTCCAGAACTCCTAAGTCAAAGAGAAAATATTACAAGCAGCCAGAAGGAGGACACAGTTCAAATATCATGGAGCTGCAGTCAGGATCACACAGGAGTTAGCAGCAGCTACATTGGAAGCTCTTAGGGCTTGGAATACAATATACTGGAAGGCAAGAGAGCTTAGAATGCAGCCAAGAATGAACTACCCAGCAAGGCTGAATGTCCTCTTCCAGGGAAAAAGATGGACTTTCAATGAACCAGGGGAATTTCAAAGGTTCCTTTTGGAATGGCCAGAGCTGAACAGAAGGTTTGATCTTCAGATACAGGACTCAGGTGAAGCATAGAGATTGGAGGAGAGGGGGGGAAATATGAGGGACTTAATGAGGATGAACTGCATGTATTCCTGCATAGAAAAATGACACTGACAATACTCATATGAACCTTCTCAGTTAATAGAGCAGGTAGAGAGAGCTTTTATAGTTGAAGCACAGGAGAAACCTGAATTCGAAGATAAAATATGGTGTAAAAATGGAGTCAATAGAAAAAAAAAGGAAAATGGAACGGGAGAAAGAAAAAGGAGAGGGGGGAATAGTCCAAGATATTTCACATAAGATTTTTTTTTTATTACAACGAGCTATTGCAATGATATGGAAGGGGGGAGGCAAGGGGGAATGAGGGAACCTTTGCTCTCATCAGAGATGGCTAGGAGAGGAAACAGCACATTTACTCAATGGGGTATAGACATCTGGAGTAAGAAGGAGGGGGGAGCAGGGGGAAGGGGTGGGGATGTGAATAAAGGAGGAGAGGATGAACCATGGGGTGAGAGTGGCCAGATATAACACATTTTCTTTCTTACTTCTTGCAAAGGGCTGGGAATGGAAGGCCTGCCCAGGACCACAGGGCCAGGTGGATTCTGGGCCTAAGGGGTGGTATGGGGGCTCAGGGCTTCTTGGCCCCAGGACCAGGGATCTGTCTGCTGTGCCACTCAGCGACCATACAGCAGAGTAATAGTGAAAGGAAAGAGAAAACAGAGTACATGGTAGTGGAGAAATAAGAAAGGAGGGAGTTGAGATCAGCAATGGCAAGGGTGGAATAATATGGAAATAACTTTTGTGATGGACTTATCATAAAGAATGAGATCCACCCATGACAGAGTTGTAGGTGTTGGAACAAAGACTCAAGCACATTTTTTGTTATGATTATTTGGGGGAGGGTGCAGGGCAAGTATGGCTGGATGGCCTGCCTGGGGCCACATAGCAGGGTGATCTTTGGGTGTCTGGGGCCAGATTTGGACCCAGGTGCTCCTGGCTCAAGGGCCAATGCTCTGTCTGCCACCCAGCCACCCCTACTATTATTACTATTTTATTTTATTTTGGGTCTTTTTTTTCTTTTTTTTTTTTGGTTTTTGCAGGGCAGTGGGGAATGGGTGGCTTGCATGTCACACGGCTGGGTGATTGTTGGGTTTATGAGGCTGGATGTGGACTCGGGTGCTCGTGGCTCCAAGGCTGTTGCTTCATCCATTGCGCCACCTGGCCATACCTACAATTATTACTATTATTATTTTTTTATTTTAATTTTTTCTCTCCCCTTTACTTTTTTCGCCCAAACAAGTCTATCTATATTCATGGGGGAGGAGGGGTATTTTGTTTACTTATAAACAAGAATATTTTATTAATGTAGAAAACATTTATACAAAATGAGAATAAAAAATTAATTAAAAAATAAAAATAAAAAAAGATTATAAAAGAAATATGAAACTGAGGGGGTGGGAGTGAGAGAGAAGACTTTGCAGAAAGTTTCTCTATTAAAGACCTCATTTCCGGGATAGCCAGGTGGAACAATGGTGGGGCTAGATGGCACAGTGGATAGAGAACCAGCCCTGGAGTAGGGAGGACCTGAGTTCAAATCCATCCTCAGAAACTTAATATTTACTTAGTCATATGACCTTGCGCAAATCACTTAACCCCACTGCCCTGCAAGAATTTTGAAAAATTGTTCAAAAAAAGAGGTCTCATTTCTAAGAGTTATAGGGAACTGATTCAAATTTATAAGAAGAGCCATTTACCGATTGAAATACAAAGAATATGAACAGGTAGTTTTCAAGAGAAACATAGTCATATAAAAATGCTCAAAATCATTAATAATTGTAGAAAAGCCAATTAAAACAACCTTGAGGTTCTCTATCACTCCTATAAGATTGTCAAAATTGAAAAAAAATGAAAATGACAAATGTTGGAGTTACTATAGGAAAACAAGAATCTTAAATCACTTTTGTGAAGTCATAAATTATTAGTCCAAATATTCAGGAAAGCAATTCAGAACTATTCCATATTAATAGTTCTGTGCATACCCTTAGAAATAGAAGTATCACTCCTAGATCTATATTACAACAAAGCAAAGAATGGGGGGAAAGATACACATAGGCATGCACAAATAATTGTAATAACTTTTTGTAGTAGTAAAGAACTAGAAAATAAGGGGATACTCATTGTTTAGAGAAAAGTTGTTCAAATTATGACATATTAATGAAATGGAATGTTATGGTGCTATAAGAAAAGGAAGAAGAGATGGTTTCAGAAAAACTTGGGAAGACACAGGAACTGATAAAGAGTGAAATGGGCACAATCAGGAGTATAATTTATAAAATAAAAACAATGTAAAAATGAACTTGTTAGGAAACCTTAAGAACTTTGGTCTATAAAAAGACTAACAATGAATTGTTGAAGAATAATGAAAAAGAATGTTCTATGCTTTTTCTGACAGAGAGATAATGGATTATATATACAAAATGAGATGTACATTTTAAAACCAACGTGGCTATTGTGGAAATTTGTTTTGTTTGACTTTGCAAGGGTTTCACGGGTATTTTTTTCTAACTCCTCAGTGTGGTAGAGGGATGATGAAATGGGAGGAAAATAAAACAAATGATTTTTAAATTAAAAAAAATTGAAACATTCCAGTCTTGGAGGCAGTTAGGCAGGTTAGGGAAGAATTAGTTACATGACATGTGACCTCTGTCTTTCCTAGAGAGAAGGAGAAGGAATTTCTCTGTCTTCTTCCCATCCTCTCCTATTAACCATGCAAAAGGGCAACCAGGAGTCTCCCTACCGAGTAGGAAACAGAGTGAGACATACAAACACATAAAGTTGGGGACAGGAAGCAGCATGAATGAGTATGATCTCTGGCAGCAGTGAAGATAACATTGATTCAAAAGAGGTTTGATCCTAGAAGTTAGAACTTGAACTTCAGAGAGGAACAAAGGCCAGGATACCCAGTACCCCATCTAGCAGAGATGCTGAAACCTGGGGGACAGAGGATAATGAGAGGTCCCCAGAGGAAGAAAAATGACATCAGGGTTGTTCAGGACCAAAGATATGAGTTGCCTCTATGTGAGTCATTTCTGTTGTATTTTTATGTGTATCCTCACTTTACTCAAGGATGTGGTAGTATTTTTGTATTAAGAGTACAATTCAGGATTATGGAGGAATGTTTTGTAATTACTATTCCTTCTTAATAAATGCCTTTACTTTGAGCTAATTATGTCTCCTGGCTGTATTAAAACTTTCCACTAGTGGGATCTCAAGCTATAGTGTTAAGAATGTAGACTTAACAGTAAAATCCTGGAACCCAAGGAAGCAGTCACTCCCCTGAAGGTCCAAATTGTGTGCTTGGAGTATAAGGCTGAGCTAAGAAAAGGTATCCCAGAGAGGTTGCTAGATAAGTTTAGAATTTTTCTTTGGGAATTGTCTTCAAAACATTTGTCAAGGGCTTATACTCATGGCAGTTTAATTTTTTAAGAGGGGTATTTGACTTCTGGAAATACACAAAATTCATTCAGAGTCATTTATAGTAAGTCAGGTATGATTAGATCAAGGTATGCAAATGGGACTAATGTTGGAAATTATAGTGGCAAAAGAAAAAATAAAATAATTATAACTAATCAAATGGTCTTCCTGGAGTGGCAGTGAATTCTTTATCACTAGAGGTCTTTGACCAGAAGATTATCATTTATTGGGACATTGTAGAGAGTACTAATGTTTCCAATAAAGATAAAACTAAATTGCTGTTGAATTCCCTGCAGATTCTATGAATCTACAATTCTAGAAACATTTCCATATAGTAAGTACAAAAACAATATATTCACCATTTTCAATTAATTCTCATAAATATTTTCTCATTTGATCCTTATAATAGTACTATGGTATAATGAAGAGAGAGACTTTAAGGAGTCTTGAATGACCCAAAGTTACAGAGGCAGAGCAAAAAACTAGGCCATGGGTCTTTTGTCTCATTTGCAATTTTATGAACATTAGGTGTGTTTTTATACACATACACATGATATTCACAAATATATAATTATATATATACATATTATGTACTATATATATATATATGTAAATACATTATATATATATATGCATACATACATATAATACATACTAAGTTTGCGCTCAAAGAGGACCAAAGTGACATCATTATGTTGGGTCAAGGTATAATGTGTCTGACTTTGATCAAATCAATACAAGCTCAGAAGGCTCTATCAGAGGTCCATATGATAGTCCATGTGAACATTTGGAGTGGAGATGTCTCTAAATTTGTACATCTCCCATTTCTTTTGAATTGTTGCATTTCTACTTTGCTCACAGGGCACAGTATTTTCTTTGATATAGTCACTTCATTCTGGGAGGTTCTATGCCAGTGTCTCCAGTGTTTCACAATTGGTTCCGAAGTACATAGTATATAGAATTTAACATAGTATATGTATGTATTTATATACATATGTGCATATATATATATATATATTTATAATAAACAGATTTATTTTCCTTCAGTCATTTCAATCAATCTTTATGACCCTCTTTGGAGTTTTCTTGGCAAAGATAATGGAGGACCATTTCCTACTTCAGTTCATTTCACAGATGAGGAAACTGAGGCAAATAGGGTTAAGTGACTTGCCCAGGGTCACACAGCTAGCTAGTGTCTGTAGCTGGATTTGAACCCAAGAAAAGAAGTATCCTTAATGCTAGGCTCAGTGCCTAGCTCAGTACTGGATTGTACCATCTGGTTTCATATACACACACACACACACACACACACACACACACACACACACACACACATGACTCTTCAAGGAGAAAAGTTCCCAATTTGAATCTGCTCTGTGGGAACATTGGGGCTCCTGGATATGTCTTTGTGGAGGAAGCGTATATATTTTGGGTTTTTTTTTTAAACCACAGCATCAATCACAGTGCTCTCTCTCTTGGAAATGCCCTATATCATTGACCTCATTTCATGTATTCTGGATTTAGCTGGTGTAAAGAATGGAATATGGCCCCATGGCTGACAGGAACACATGTCTAAAGAACGACGAGGCCTTGACTTAGTGATGCCTTCTTCTCTGGGGTGAAGTTACATAGTGTTCATCATTACAGTTTTCATTAACCTCTCAGTCAACTAAATTATAGGTGAACCAAATGAAAGAGGAGTATTAATTTTGTCCTTGAATTTTTTTTTATATGAGAGGAGATGAAAACCAAGAAAGGAGCACCAAGAAAGAAAACAATACAGGGAAACAGAGAAAAGCATACAGAATTGAAGAGAAGATTATAATGGTGAAGGAATCTTGAGGGGAAAAAAGCAGAAATTAGATTTCAATTTTTTTTAAAAAAAGAATTGATCCATTGGGAAGTAAGACAGTAAGAGAGTGGAAAGGAAAAAGGAGTTAACATGATTAATTTGTGGAGGAATATCAGAAAATAGGGGCGGCTAGGTGGTATAGTGGATAAAGCACAGGCCTTGGAGTCAGGAGTACCTGGGTTCAAATCCGGTCTTAGACACTTAATAATTACCTAGCTGTGTGGCCTTGGGCAAGCCACTTAACCCCACTTGTCTCATAAAAAAACCTAAAAAAACAAAACAAAACAAAGAAACAAACAAGGAATATCAGAAAATACAGAGTGTGAGAAACATATATGTATGATTGAGGGATTATCAAACTATCACCCACAGGTCAAAATCAGGCTCACTGTGTTTTTATATGTACCTTGAGCTCAGAATGGCTTCTGTGGTTTTTTTTATGAAGTTCTACATAATTTAAAAATTAAAAAAAATTAACTAAGGGAACATATGAAAACAGAAAAAGCACAATTTCTCTCAAAGGAAGTATGTGGAGAACGCTTCACTCTATAGTGAGAGTTTTAGGAAGAATTGGTGTTAACTGAAGTGGGAAAGGAGAAATGACCTATATACATGAGTTTTTTTTTTAAAAAAAAGAAAAGTGAGTCTATGCATGAAAAAGTAGAAACCTTGCGTATCCTTTACTCATGAGGAAAGATTCAAACATTTAAGACAACATACACTAGAAAGTAATGAAAAAATCTGGTAGGGAACCTGGTTCATATGTATAAAAAAAATCTCTATGCAGAAATCTGGCAACAATTCCTGAAAGACACAATCAGGGAAAATGAGACACAGCTGGAAAAATCATGATACAGATAAGAAGGATGCATGTTCAGCATTTATAGCAAACAAAGAAATTTAAGTAGTTTAAAATGTAAAGATTATGGACCAACTCCTTACAAAATATTCAGTGGAAGCAAAATTTTCACCTACCTTAAATAAATTGACTCTTCTATGATGTTCAAGTATAATCTGCTAAATTTTCTTTTTCAGCATATCATGTGGAGGGGAACATTCCACTCTGGAGTTTTCCAGAGGAAATGGGCCTCATGTGCATATTGTTCTATTGGATCTTTGGTCTAAGTTCATCTATTCATCACTCATATTCTCCATCACTCATAATCTCTCACTGAATATGTCCCTCTGGATGCAACTCTAAGGATGGGAACTTGTTTGAAAATAAAGATGATCTTAAAACAAAAGAAATCATGAAGCAACAAAAAACCAACTCTGCATTTAGAGGACCTCATTTTAAAAATCTGCCTCTGATTCTCACTGTTTGTGTGAACTTCGCAACTCTTCAATGGCCCAACCAGTTTCCTTTTCCTTATCTGTAAAACAAGGGTGTTGGATTGCTGCCCTCTGAAGTCCTTACTATGTCTAGATCTATAATTCACAATTTAAAAAGATGACTCTTTCTTTCCAGTCTCACTTTTCACCCCTCTAGTTCATGCACATAATAGCTTTTTACCTAGAATCCTGTATTAATTTACCTTTTCTTGTCTTGTCACTTTCCTTAACAAATTTGTCCTATACATGGCTATCAGCTAAATCTTCCCAAATACTGCTTTGATCAAGTCATTACATTGCTCAGAATCCTTTTGTGTCTTCTTATTGCCTACTAAATAAAATCTGAATTTCTCAGGTTTCCATTCAGGGCTTTCCTTAATCTATACACAATGTACCTTTCTAGCCTTACCTTAACTTGTCACCTTCTGGAAACCCTGGTGCAAATCAGATGTACTTTAACCCATATACTCCCAAATACCTAGAAGAACCTTGTCTCCACTGGTCCAAATCCTACCCATTCTTTACCAATTCAAAGTTCATCTTGCCCACACTGCCATTTCTGATCATTCCAGTCCCATAGCAATAATTATCCATTTAGCTCATTTGGTAATTGAGAATTGCCCTGAACATCTGTTCTTTCAATGTCTTGGATTATTATTTACATTTTAATGCTATTTATCTTTTTATATGTTTATTTTATCTCCCCAAATGAATGATTAAGGTCAAGAGGTGGTATGTGAACACCACAGATCCTAGCAGAGTATTTTATTCATAGTAAATGCCTTATAATTATCTATTGTTATTATTTGATGAGAGTTGACTGATAATTTTTTAAAATACAGATTTGTATTTATCATACAATTATATTACAATTTGTCAAATTTTAATATTCTAAATAAAGTGAAGGTGTTTATTTTTCTTTAATATGCTGATGAAAGGGGCAGCTAGGTGGCCAGTGGATAAAGCACCGGCCTTGGAGTCAGAGTACCTGGGTTCAAATTCGGTCTCAGACACTTATTAATTACCTAGCCTTGTGGCCTTGGGCAAGCCACTTAATCCCATTTGCCTTGCAAAAAAAAACCAAAACAAATATACTGATGAAAAAATGATAGACTAATAGCATTATTTAGGGATGCCTATCAAGAAACAAGATTAAATTCTTTAGAACACACAATGAAATGTCTCATTACTTTTTACTTCCCCACCCCTAACTCACATGACAGTTTGCTACTTGTCTAGCTTACTCAGAATTATATGAACATAGATGAAAGGGGATTTAAGAGGTCCATTTAGTCCAGTACCCTCATTATATACATTATATACCTGAGAAATTCAAATTTTATTTAGTAGGCAATAAGATGACACATCATATACATTATAAATTGAGACCCAGTTATTGACTGCTTCAGATACTTTTATACTCATAAATCCCTTCTTTCTACCAGTTTTCACACAAACTTCAGAAATGCATTTGATGATGTTTTAATTGTTTAGTTGAGTTTCAAATCTCCATATTATTAAGAAGAAATTTGGTCAATTACTTTCCTCAAAACACACAGGGATTTAAAACAGTTCTTTAGAAGAGGATTCAAGGTTCAAATATATATATCTGGAATAGTGAAAGAATAAATTACTAGATCTTTATTATAAAATGGAATTCAATTAAGGACAGATTGAAATGGGAGATTATTTCAGATAATTTAACATATATTTTTGTCTGGTGGGCCTATATGTTTAAATAAAAAGGTTTACTTGCTTTGAGAGGCTTTTAAATAGGACAAATCACTGGTTTATTAACAAGTTAGAACAAAAGACATAAGAGTATAATGGAGTTACATAGATCAAGGCAGGGGGAAATATTGAGGTGAAGTTAAAGACAGATTTAGAGAAAAGTTGGAGGCTCAGAATGGTAGAGCTGGAAGGGACATCAGAAACCATCCAAGTCACTCCATTTTTAAGATGTAGAAACTGAAGTCCAATGAAATTATATGATTTGTCAATGGTCAGGCAGATAGTAAGAATCTGAGGTGGAATTAGAACTCAGGTCCTGAGGATGAACTCTAGAGCCACTGCTCTGTTTGGCTTTTTTGGTATTTTTAGCAACTTTGAACTTACAAATATGTTCATGACAAGTAGTCAAAGGAACTAAAGTGCCTTTAAATATATCAAGAATTAAATCCCTTACTCCTTTTATGATAGTGTGGTATAATGGATAGAGTGCAAATCTTAACCAGAAAAACTGAGGTTTGAATCCTACTTCTCACAAACACTAACTATATGATCCTGGGCAAGTAAGTCTCTTAACTTCTCAATACTCTAGTCAATTCCCTAAAACTCTAAGTTGCAGAAAAAAAGGGCTCACTTGCATAGTTAGAAGCTGTTTTCTCAGCAAGAGTTCCTCCCATTTCCTCCTCAGATCCCCTTCCTCATTCCTATCCTCACTCCTATCCATTTTTTCCCCACCTTCCTTCCTTTCCCCATACACCAACCCTTTCCCTTTCCCCACTCCCCTCCCTCTTCTTCTGTCTCTCTCTGTATTCCCATTTCCATGCTCCTTCCTCTTTTACCTTCTTGTTTTTCTCTTCATCTTCCTCTCCCCATTTCATCCCTAACCCCAACACTATCCTTATCCCTCTTTCTCTCACTATCCTATCCTCATCCCTATCCCCAATCTGATTCCCTTGGTTAGGGATAATCTGTAATCACAAGAAATGACACCATCCACCTCATCCGCAATCTCAGTCTGCTGAAATGGACCAGCAGGAAGCAGAATCTCCCACTTCTCTGTTTCTCCTCTCTCCATCTTTTAGTCCCTTGGGGAGCAATTGGACTCAATGACCTCTAAGGTCCCCACCAGTTCTGGTACTACCATTCTATCTCAGACCCAAGAAGAAGGTAATAAATATGAGCTGGTGCCTTCCAAACTCTGGCCAAGTTAGTTTCTTAGAGGAATTTTCAGAGAGGCAGTCTTCATATTAAATCCCAACTCAGTCAAGAATATTTCTCCACCATTTCACTAACTTTAGTGCAAAGGAAAAAAATAATTTTGGTTAATAACATTTTAGTGTTAATCCAGTTTAATCCATTTAGCAAATGGATTAAAAAAAACTTAAACTTTGTAATTATGGTACTATGATCCTAAATCAGCATACCCATTCAATGATTCAATCAGATTCCAAATGACCTCATTATGAAGCAGTCTTATCTAGAGTTTAAATAGAGTGTATCTAAAACAACAACAAAAACAAAACCACCCTGAATTCAAACTGTACCTCAGACAATGAGTAGCTGTGTGACCCTGGACAAGTCATTTAATTTCTCTGGGCTTCAGTTTTCTCATCTATAAACTGGGGAAATACTAATACCTAACTTCGATGACTGGGAAGTTCAAAACAGATAATATATAAAGATAGTGTTACTTTTCTAGGATTCCAGTGCACTTTGAGAGTTATGTAATAAGCATAGTTCATAGCAATACAGTATTATTTAATAACCATACTAGAGTCATTTAGGCTTTTCTAAATTTCATTTCATTTTTTTCTGAACCATATTAACCACACAGAATTGTTCAGGTTTTCAGTTATTCCCATTTCAAAAGCGTAATTAAAAACTGCTTGAGGAGGAACAGATCTCATGGACTAGCGTGCATTTTGAATACTCTTGCTAGTCAATCTGAATGCAGAACTGACAACACTTAATTTATAAGGGAGAATTTATAGGCTTATATAGAACAACAGACAGCCAATCAATAAAGGATGATAATAACAGCATGTAATATCAAGGAACATTAGGTCTGAGGCACGGTTTGGGGAAAGAAGTGGGCAGTGAGAAACCCTATTATTTGAAAAAGGTCAGGCTACTGTAGTAAAATGCTCAAGCAAATAAAATCACACCTGCGAATCAGAAGAGAATACAAATCACTAAATAAAACTAATTTCTAAGTCTGTGTGAAAACAAATTCTCCAGGCAAGGATCTGGGTGACTAATTTACATACAGTGGTGTGAATAGAAAACTTATCCCTTTCAATATCAGAACAGTGAAATTAATGTATAAGCAACATTTCCTAGGGCTCAGTTAACTTATTTATTTCTATATCTAAGACCAAAATCTTTTAGAAAATAATAAAGAAATATGCTACTAAGAAAGTCTTCAAATATTTGAGGTAAGGGTAGACACATTTCATTTGTATAGATTTTATGAGGTTCTGCTTAGGACCTTTTTTTATCCTAATTTGTTTCTAGTAAAGTCTGTGAATTTAAAAAAATAAATCATACAGAATTACAATCAAAACAAAGCAAATCCATTATGAATCATAAACCATTTATCTGTGTTCTGTGAGATAGATATGTTACTGACCAACAACAAATATCCACAACAATAATGCCACTGTAAAAAAAAGCTGATAAAAAGTCATTCAATCACCACCATGTCTTCATCACTATAGGTGAATTCAAAGATCAAGTAAAATAGGATTCCTACTTCCATGGCAGTACAATTGAATATAGAGACACACAAATAGCTAAGATAGGAAATAAAACATGTAAATAAAATGCTTTCTGCATTTTGGGATTGCCAATGAATGAGGAGACTTCCTGCCTAAGGAGAATAGCAAAGATTTCATAAAGGAGGAAACAGTTGAGCTGGGTTTGATTTCAAAAGGCAAGGAAGAATAGAGAGCATTGTAGATAGAAAAGATGGGAAAACATGGGATATGTATTGGGGAAGTCAAATAATCTACTCTATGGAAGTGGGTGGTATCATATAATGCTAGAAAAGTAGCAATGGTGCCAAACAATGGAGGGCTAAAGAGTTTGCATTATATATGGTAGATTATAGGGAATTACCAAAGGTTTTGACCAAAAGTCTATTATAAAACATACCCAATATATGTATGTGACAGACAAAGAAAAGCAGAGAGACAGAGAAAGGAACAGAGAGAAAGACAGACAGAGAGACAGAGAGACAGAGAGACAGAGATTACTCACTGAATTAGCATGGAGAGAGTGTGGAAGCTAAAGCAAACAAACAAGAAAAAGCACTGCACTAGAACTAGTGTTGTGATAGTGTGAATAAAGAAGAGGGGAGAAATGCATAAGAATCTTAAAAAAATAGAAATAAATGAAAATGAAACTTTCCAAAAAATAAATAAGGGAGAGACAGTTCTTGTTGCAAAAGAACTCACAAGGACACCAAGGTGACACATTGCATAGAGAGCACTGGCCCTAGAATCAAGAAAACCTGAGTTCAAAACCAGCCTCAGACACTCAATATTTAGTTGACTGTGTGATCTTGGACAAGTCACTTAACCCCATAGTCTTATAAAAATAACAATAACAATAAAGAACTCACAGAGGGATTTCTGAACAAGTTCCTTTTCTACCCTTAAAATCAGAGAATCATTGAAATTGAGCCAAGATGGCTGAGTAAGTCAGGGACTCCCATGAGTTCTCCCCCAAACTCTTCCAAATACCTTTAAATAATGATTCTAACAGAATTCAAGAGTGGCAGAACCCATAAAAAGACAGGGTGAAACAATTTTTCAGCCAAAGGCATTTTGCACCATGGTCAGAAAAGGCCCACAATGCAGCCTGGCTCATGCCAGAGCAAACCTGCTCCAATCATCCAGGAACAGATGGCAGGTCATCTGAGTCCCTGGGAGGAGAGGCAGATGTTTCCAGACCTCTCAGCCCAGGGATTGCCCAGGACAGCTTGGCAGATCAGCAGGAAAACTCTGTTGTACCAGAGTGAGAGCAGGTCTGAGTCTAGACCCAGACTCAGGGGACCAGGAGAAGACCTGGGGAGTCACCCAGAAGGGAATCAACTGGCAGTTGCTTCCAGAGTGTTCAGCCCACAGATGGTAAGGGAGTCAGGGAGACTGTAATGGTCTCTTAGCTATCCCTGAGGTAGGACTCTGTGACTTTGTTCACACTCAGATCCAGGTCGCTGTCTGGGGCCCCAGTCTTAGGAAAAGGAGCAGAAGTACAACACAGTACTATCTGCAGGAGAACAGAGACTTCCTCATAGCCCTGGAGCAGAGGGGAATGCTTGTGGTCATCCACAGACCAGAACACAGACTAGGAGAGGAATCTGAGCTTTTCATAAGATCTTGAAAGTCTCTCATAAGATCTTCCAAGGTACCATGAGGGTATTCCTGAAAATAGGTGGGAAAATCCTCAAAAGCTTGGGACAGTGCACTCTGGAAGCAGAGCCCCACATTTACAAAGAGTCAAAAATCAAATCCATGGCTGCGGAAATGAGCAAACAACAGAGGAGAAAAAAATTTGACCACAGAAAATAACATTACTATAAAGGATCAAAATACACACTCTAAAGATGAAAACAAAGTTAAAGATTGTGTATCCAAAGCCTCCAAGAAAATATGAATTAGTCTTAGGCTATGAAAGAACTCAAAAAAAGATTTTAAAAATCAAGTAAGGAAAAGTAGAGGAAAAATTGGGAAGAAAAATGAGAACAATGCAGGAAAATCAAGAAAACTAAGTCAGCAGTTTGGTGAAGGAGACACAAAAAATACTGAAGAAAATAACATCTTAAAAATGAGTTTAAGTCAAATGGTAAAATAATCCAAAAGGCCAATGAAGAGAAGAATGCTTTAAAAGCCACATGGAAAAGGAGATACAAAAGCTCTCCAAAGAAAATAATTTCTTAAAATGTATAATGGAGCTAAGGAGAACTGATGATTTTGTTAAAAATTAAGAAACAATAAAACAAAACCAAAAGAATGAAAAACTAGAAGAAAATGTGAAATATCTCCTTGGAGGGACAGTTAAGTGGAATAGTGGAGAGAGCACCAGCCCTGGACTCAGGAGGACCCAAGTTCAAATTCAGTCTCAGACACCTAGCTGTATTTCTTTGCACAAGTCACTCAAAGCTTGCAAAAACAAAAACAAAAAAATAAAAAAAATCTCATTGGAAAAACAATTGACCTGGAAAACAGATCAAGAAGAGGTAATTTAAAAACCATTGGACTACCTGAAAGTCATGACCAAAGAAAAAGAGCCTAGACTTCATTTTTTCAAGAAATTATCCAGAAAACTGCCCTGATATCTTAGACGCAGAGGGTAAAACAGAAATTGAAAGGATATACCAATCACCTCCGGAAAGAGATTCCCAAAATGAAAACTGCTAGCCAAATTGCAGCAGCCAGAAAGAAACAATTAAATATCATGGAGCTACAGTCAGGATAACACAAGATTTAGCAATTTCTACATTATAGGCTCGTTAGATGTGGAATATGATATTCTGGAAGGTAAAAGATCTTGGATTACAACCAAGAATCAACTAACCAGAAAAACTAAACATATTCTTTCAGGAGAAATGGGCATGTTTCATACTTTTCTGATGAAATGACCAGAACTGAACAGAGGGTTTGATCTTTAAGTACAGGACTCAGGTGGAGCACAGAGAATAGGGATGAGATGGGCAAATTATAAGGGACTTAATGATGTTGAACTACTTGTATTTCTGCATGGGAAGATGAAACTGATGATTCATATGAACTTTCTCATTTATTAGAGCAGTTAAAAGGAATATATATATATATATATAAATATATATATATATATATATATATATATAGACAAGGCACAAGAGGGAGTTAAATTTGAAGGTATATTAAAAATATGGAGTTATTGGAAGAGAAAGGAATGTTCTGAGGGAAAGAAAAGGTAGAATAGAGTAAATTATTCATATAAAAGAGGCAAGAAAATGCTTTCGCAGTGGAGTAGAAGACAGGGAAGGTGAGGAGAAGTGAGCCTTACTTTCATTGGAATTGGTTCAGAGAGGGAATAACACACTCAATTGAGCATAGAAATTTATCTTACTCTAGAGGAAAATAGGAGAGGAAAGGGATGGAAGTAAGGTGATGGGGAAGTGTAAGGGGTGATAGAAGAGAGTGAAGATAATGGGAGAGGGTAGTCAGATGCAACACATTTTTGAGAAGAAACAGGATGAAAGAAGAGAGAATAGAATAGATGGCGGTAAGGAGGTATAGGATGGAGGGTAATATAGCTAATAATAGCAACTGTGGGGAAAATATTGAAACAAATTTCATGATAAAGGTCTCATTTCTCAAACATAGAAAACGAAGTCACATTTAATGTGACTCCCCAACTGATAAATGAGAAGAGATATGAACAGTTGTCAGATGATGTTATAACAATGCAATCTATTTAAATATTTTTTTAAATATTCTATTTCACTATTGATAAAGAGAAATGCAGGTTAGAACAATTTTGAGGTATTACCTTATACCTACTGGACTGGCTAATAGGACAGAAGGAGAAAAAGGACAAATGTTAGAAGAGATGTAGGAAAGTTGAGACATTGATGCACTTATTGGAGGAGTTGTGAAATAATTCAACAATTCTGTAGAGCAATTTGGAACTATGCCCAAAGGACTATAAAACCATGTCTACCCTTTGGCCTAGCAGTGCTACTACTAGGTCTATATTCCAGAAGAGATGAAATACAGAAAGAAAAGAATCTAGCTATATAGGGATGTTTATAGCAGTTCTTGTCTAGTGACAGGGAGCTGGAGATTGAAGGGATGTGTGGTTGGGGAATGGCTGAACAAATTGTGGTATGTGGTTGAGATGAAATGTTGTCCTGTTATGGGAAATGATTAACAGGATGCTTTCAGTAAAAAACTTATGGGAGCAGATATAATGGGAAATGTACCTTATACAAAGCAATAGCAATATTAGAGGATGATCAGGTGTGAAGTATCTATCTTTCCCCAGCAATGCTGTGACCCAAGAGAACTTTGAAGGACTTATGATAACAATGCTATCCATCCCAAAGACAGAGCTGATAGTGTCTGAATACAGACTAAAGCATACTTTTTTCACTTTATTTTTTTTGAAGTTTCTCTTTCTCTGTGTGTGTGTGTGTGTGTGTGTGTGTGTGTGTGTGTGTGTGTATGTGTGATTTATGTTTACTTTTACAACCTAACTATTGTAGTAATATTTTTCATGGCTATACACTGGTTTTTTTTTTTTAGGTTTTTGCAAGGTAAACGGGGTTAAGTGGCTTGCCCAAGGCCACACAGTTAGGTAGTTATTATTAAGTGTCTGAGGTCAGAGTTGAACTCAAGTACTCCTGACTCCAGGGTCAATGCTCTATCCACTGTACCACCTAGCTGCCCCATGGCTACACATTTTTAACCTACATCAAATAACTTGCAGAATGGTGTGGGAGAAGAGCAGAGAATTTGGAACTCAAGGATTTGGAAGTAAATGTTGAAAATTGTTTTTGCACATAGCTGGGGGGAAAAAAATTAAAAATAAAATCACAAAATCAGAGAATTAAGGGTTGGAAAAGACCTCAGCAATCAACTAATCCTATCCAAGCTCCAGAGGAATATGCTCTATAGCACATAAAAGGGATTGTGAAGCCTCTGCCTGAAGAACTCTTCCCTCACCACCCTCCCAGGAAGATCATTCTATTTTTAATTAGTTCTAATTGTTAGAAATTTTGTACTTACATAAGGCCTACATTTACCTCTAACACTGCCTTATCTGTAATTTCCACCTGTTCTCCCATGTTTGCCCTCTTGGGCCAAAAAGAGTAAACCTAATCTCCCTTCCTCTACCTGATAACCCTTCAAATATTTGACAGTTATCATTCCCCAACTGAGTTTACTTTTCTCCAGGATGAACATTCCTCAGTTTTTAACAACTGGGAGCCCTATACCATCCTGGTGGCCTTCCTTGAAATATTCTGTAGCACATTCTCTTGCTTGAATCATGTGACCCAGAATTAAACATAATGGTCTATATGGGTTCTGTCTAGGCCTTCTTTAAAGCAGTCCAAGATTGCATTAACTTTTATGACTGCTACAATCACACTGCTGGTTCATACTGAACTTTCAGTCTATGAAAACTCTCAAATTTTTTTTAGACAAATTGCTGTTCCAACCATGCCTACCTCATTTCATACTTGTGAATTTGGCTTTTTTTTTACTTAAGAGTAAATTATCTGATTAATCAAATTTCAACCCATAAATAACTTTTTAGGTATATATCTGCTACAGAAAGTGAAAAATATATTTGTATATGTACATGGCCATTACAACAACCTAAAAAATGGCAATTTGGATAGTCTTTATTTGAATCAGAACAATTCATCTTATTTCCTTAATCAGTAATCTCCAGTGGCTTCCTATCTTCTGTAGGGTCAAATATAAAATCCTCTATTTGGCTTTCAAAGTCTTTCATAACTTGACCCCTTTCCAGGACTCTTAAAATTTAATTCTTTTTCATGAACTCTTATGATCCAGTCACCCTGGCCTCCTTACTGTTCCATAAATAATACATTCCATTTTCACTAATTTCTCCCCATTCTTGAGATGTTCTTCTTCACTTATACCTCTTAACCTCCCTGGCTCTGTTCAAGTTTTAGTTAAAAAGCCATGTTTTTCATGGAGTCTTTCTTTATTCCTCTTTAATACTAATGCCTTTCCTCTGAGATCATCTTCCATTTATCTGCCTCTATCTTGCTTGTACAAATTTGTTTGCCTGTTTTCTCCTCTATTCCATTATGAGATTCTTGAAGCCAAGGACAGTTTTTGCCTTTCTTGGTAAGCCTAGACCTTAGCACAGTGCCCGACTGCCATTGAGCTCACCTGACTTCTATACTTTGAGGACAGATTAACTGTACTAAATATCCATCAGAAAGACTCTCTCTCTACTCACTTGGCAAATACTTATTAAGATTGTATTCAAAGATTCATAATCTCCTCCTAGAACTTTACCAAACCTAAGCTTTAATTAACTTTAGCAAATTCTGACATCACAATAACCTTATGTAAAAAAAAAAATCTACTAATATTACATTTTGATTGGGGAATCAAGCTTACCTCCTTGTAATGTATATTCTGTAACTGCTCTGCTGAATGTTCCCAGACCAGCCCCATTATAAGCTGCCACTTGAATTTCATATTGGGTCCAGATGATCAAGTCTTTCACCAGGCAGTAGTTAATCTCTGGGCTAGTAATGTTCCTATGCTGATACTCACCAGGTAGGCCTGCCAAGCGATACCTACAGGCACAAAAGAAAGGAACAGGAGGCAAGAACAAATTAGAACAAATATGTGGACTGGTAAAGGGATTTCACCAGAGTTACAGCTATCTATTTTATTAGAATTGTACAAAATAAAATATTACCTATTTTATTAAAATTGCACAAAGATTGAAGTAAAAAAAATATATGAATCACTGAGATCAAGAAACCAACTCTTAGTATGCTTCTTGACTGATAAAGGATTTATAAATTGATCCCACTAAGATTATATGCTCAAGGCTAAACAAAATCAGTATTTTATATTGTTTTATGGCTGCTGAAAAATTATAGCTTTTTAAATGTGACTTGTCTAGTAAATACAATGACTTAGTACCAAAAATTCCAGACATGATTTTTATCAGGGTATTGCTGTAATTCACTTTGAGTAACGCTTTTCTGTTATTACTCTGAAATATGGGGCACAGATATAAAAAGAGGCTAACTGTATAGATCCCTTCATGTTGGGGTCTAAGCAACCATTTATATCCCCCTCTAGTGATTCTAGAGACAGAGAGGCTCTGAAAATAAATGTGATTTTGAAAGTGCACAAACTTTTTCAGACTAAGGAATTACTAAAGAAATTGTTTTTCTATTAATCAATTAACATTGTTTGAAGTACTTAGCATCTTTTTATTAATATTAATAATACTTGTATAGCACCTTAAATTAGTTAAGAAGCCCTTTGTAGTTACTATTTTGTGAAAATAACTAGCATTTATGCAGTATTTAAAGTTAGAAGAAGGTTTTACAAATATTATCTCAATTTGGAAAGTGGATTCAGAGAACTTAGGTGATTTTCCCAAGGTCACTCAGCTAGAGGAGCCAGGGTTCAAACAGGTTTCCAATGAAGTACAGTACTTTATAAAATATCTAAATATTTTCCACTGTTTTCCACTTTTTTAAAAAATGGTGACAAAAATGCAAGCCAACAAAACACAAGAAATGGAAGGTCTATACTTGCAATAAAAAAGGAAGCATTTATAGGGTTACTTGACAGTAAGGTTCCCCCTAGAACACTTTAAATGATAATAATAATCACAACAGCTAACATTTATATAGTTTTTACTTCAATCCAGGCACTATGTTACTAAACATTTTATAATTTTTATCTCATTTGATTTTTCACAACAACCCAAGAAGGTAAGAACTATTATTATCATCCCCATTTCTACAGATGAGTAAATTGAGTCAAAGACAGTTGAAGTTAATTTGCCCAGGGTCACATGACTAGTAAGTGTCTGAGGCTGGATCTGAACATGGATCTTCCTGACTCCAGGTTCAGCATCAATCCACTGGGTGACATCATTGTTGCATAATCACAGCATACAGACTTTGTTGTTTTAGCTTTTCTCAGGGTTATGATTTGATTTGCAAAAATTAATTGACATATAACTATTGTTAATGAATGGCACACTGATAGTGAGAGGCAGCATTATTTAAGTGATAAATGATCAGAATTAAATTCAGGAAGACCAGGATGTCATGCTTCTGACTCAGATTAGTTTATGATCACAGGCAAGATTATCTCTCAGGGCACAAGGCAGCTCTCTGAAATGAGAATTCTTTGGGTCAGCACTGATGGAGACAGTTTCTACACCAGGGAGTTTCCCACACCAGTGAAATAACAGGTCAGAAACAAAATCAATAACAAAAAAGTCGCCTGAATTGTAGCTAAAGAACAACTTGACTATATAATAGCTTAATGTTCTAAAAGCTTCACTGCTGGTTTCTTTTTATATAAGGATTTTATTTAAATTTAAATAAAAATTTTACAATTTGCCCCCAGTCTTGCTTCCCTTCCCCCACCCCCCACAGAAAGTGTCTGTTAGTCTTTACATTGTTTCCATGGTATACATTGATCTGTGTTGAATGTGATAAGAGAGAAATCATATCCTCAAGGAAGAAAAATAAAGTATAAGAGATAGCAAAATTACATAAAAAAAGATAATGTGTTTTTTTTTAATTAAAGGTAATAGTCTTTAGTCTTTGTTTAAACTCCACAATTCTTTCTCTGGATACAGATGGTATTGTCCATTGTTGATACCCCAAAAATGTGCCTGACTGTTGCTCTGATGGAATGAACAAGTCCATAAAGATTGATCATCATCCCCATGTTGCTGTTAGGATGTACAATGTTCTTCTGGTTCTGCTCATCTCACTCAACTTAAGGTCATACAATTCCTTCCAGGCTTCCCTGAATTCCCTTCCTAAATGGTTTCTAATAGAACAATAGTGTTCCATCATATGCATATACCACAGTTTGTTAGATCATTTCCTGAAGGTCATTCATTTAATTTCCAATTCTTTGCCACCACAAAAGGGCTGCTATGAATACTTCTGTACAAGTGATATTTTTACCCTTTTTCATAATGTCTACAGGGTACAGACCCGGTTCACTGCTGATTTCTAAAAGTGCCTGATTTATAGTTAGGAAATTACTTATATGCCTGGAAAACATGGAAGAAGGATGTTGAGAGAAAGGGAATTCACAAGAGTTCATGATCATAAACAAACAGTTAAGGAAGAAGCAGAGACATGATGGACAGACAAGTTTCCTGATGAAATTGAAGATTGGCAATGGAATGAAGTGAAGAGTGGAAGAGGGAAGAACAATGAAATATTTGTCTGATGTTTACATAAAAAGTGAGGTTTATCTGGAATAGTCTTTCAGTCTCTTTTGTTAGGGTTTTTTTTTTTTAACAGTTTGTGAGAAATGTTTGCCAGGACAAAATACATTTTAAATAAAAAAAAAATAAGCAAGTAGCTCTTCAATGGTATGAGGACTCAGTGAGTCTGTTTGATTTTTTTACCCTCAAGGAAACAAGCTGTACAGTGCCTGCTTACAATATGCTAATCAAGACAGAAGAAATAAATACACCAAACAATGGAGTGACTTGCAAATGAAGCATTATTGGTCTGTGACTGGCAAAAATGAAAATATTTTTATTTAATTTGTTGCTGTATTTATGCTTCATACTTCATCAGTTTTTGAAACCCTCTAGTATGCATTCTGTCACCAGACTAAGGGTTGATCCATGTGAAAAAAGCCAGAGCAACTTCCCAAGAGGATTTGAAGCCCATTTAAACAATATTGACAAGTCTAAATTATGTGGTAGAACAGGGGAGAAAATTTCTTAGCAGAGAATGGCACAAATGACAGATAAATAAGGAAATATGTAGATCAGGTTACCAATTCATCCATTCATTAAAATTTCCACTGAAAGTCCAGACATTTATTCTTGCAGACAAGAAGTGCAAAAATATATTCAGCAAAGCATAAATATTGTACTGCAATAACCAGAAAACATTGATTGGGGAGTAAGCAAAACTTTTCTATCACTTACTAGATATGTGTCCTGGGCACAATGGCACTTCCTGTCTGGGCCTCAGAACCTATTTGTATAATGGATAAGATGATCTCTAAGATCACATTCAGCCATAGAGTTTTGATTCTTCTTATTGAAAAAAAATAGCTCAGAAAAATGCTCAAAGAGTTAAATGTATTGCTGTAAATTTGCAAAATACAATTCTTCTTACTTACAAAAACAATTTTGTAAGCACCTATTAGGTTCCAGGAAGTATGACATAGTTGGCTAGAGAGCTTGCCTTGATTGAGTGACTAGGACAAGTCATTTAACCCATCACTGCCATTAGGGAGGGGAAAAAACTCTCAAGATAGTTAGTTGAAGAGATGAGAATCTAGATAAGTTAGGGAGCTCCTCACTGAAGAACGAAATCACCAGCCTGGTCCAGAAGAATGTAATAGACGTTGTGTTGGCATACAAGGTCAAAAATCAGTCTTTATCTTTTGTTAGTGTACCTTGACGAATCTGAGTATCTTTTTTTCATCTCTTTCCCTCCACAGCCTCAAACAGGTCTTAATATAAAAATAGCTTAGTCATAAGGACTAAAGGTGGAAAGAGGTGCTAATATAATAATAGCTTGGTCATATGGACTAAAGGTAGAAAGATATGTTAATATAATAATAGCTTGATCATATGGTAGAAGGATAAAAAAAGATCTGGATAATTTGCCACCTAAATGCTTTATAAAAATAAGTATGTGAAGATTCTGTGATTTCATGGCTTTATTTTTCAAAAGATAAGGGAGCTGAAGGAAAGAAATAAAAGAGAATTTTACAGTATACTAATGGAAAAAATTAAATTTCATAGAAAAAAATCAGATAGTTTTTTAAAATGGTTTCCTTCCTAGGAGAAAGAAAAGAAACTGATTTTATGGCAAAGTTAGCTTTTGAAAAGAAAATAAAGGAAAAATAGCATACCAGTTCATATTCAAAGGTGTACAAATTTTTATTAACATATATGATAAGAAGGTACTCTTATAACAGGTTTATTTCACTTGCCCAAGTAGTTCTTCCCCAATGTAGACTCTTTCTAGAACTGCTCTTGCTGCTAGAGAGGACTGTAAAAATACAATTGAATCCTTTGGCTTTTATGGTGAAGCACCCATATCTTTCTTCCTCTCAATCTACTTTCTATAACTGCTCATCACATATCATCAACGTGCAGAATTGAAATCTTTGCAACTGACTTGATTTCGTCCTTGGCCCAGTTGATGGGTAGATACTGAGCACTTGCTCAGGTTGCTTGTTTAAAATTGGCAGGATGACTAAAAAGGTCAAAATTAATATCTGAGGTAGCCAGATGATTACATTCTTGCTGGTGGCTATGATATTCAGGAGACTTTTGCAATGGGCATATTGGCAATCTTTTACAAGCAGTAAATAGTAGAATTTTTTTAAGGACATAACTCCAATTGCTTCTCTAAAAAAAGACATCCTCTACATTTTCATATTTTATAATTGTCCACAAATTCTAGATACTTTCTACAGCCAGAGTAACAAAGACAAAGTATTTATTTTTATTTCATTCTTCCCTCCTTCTGCCATTCTGTAGGTATTACTTGCTAGCAAACATAAAACTGGGATTACTCAGGAATGCTTCGAAGGAGATTCATTTATACATGAGTTTTTTTAATTACCATAAAATTAGACATGTTTCTGCCTTGTGCAGGGCATCCTCTCTTTAGGATTTTCTGGAATAAAGCCACCAGTAACATGGGCACACTGCATTTCAGCACTCAACTCTGCTGACACCATTATAGGAAAGCCTTTTAAACAGCAGTAATCCTACCAAAATACAGAAGTGTGCAATCTCTGATATAGCCTAGCAACATCACAAGAATTTTATTATTGAACTATCTGCCTGCAGTCTAGTTCCATGACGGATTTATTTTTATTCCATATTTGGCAACTTCTGCCTAAGGAAGCTTTCCCCCATTTATTAAAACAGGCCAAGGCAGCTGGACATGACAAATAAGTGAAGGGCTAGGGTAAAGAAGACAGGGACCAATTATCTTCATTAGTCAATGGACACAGACTAAGAATTAAATTGCAGCAAAGAACAAATGGAGTACTAAGATAATTTTGGCAAACTAGTACAGAAACCCCAGGCTGACTCTAGGAGGGTCAGAAGACTTTGTGACTGATAAAAAGTGTCTAAGTAAGTTTTGATGGAGATCCAAATGCCACATACCCCCATCACTGGCATAGTGGAAGTTGTCTCCTGTCAGTCTCATCACTTAAAGGGTCTGGAATTTTTACATGCCTAGCTTTTAGTGAGTAAGAACAGAGAGTCATGGAAACCAAAGTGGTTTCAAAGTGGTCATTTGTCCATTTCTATGTCTCTACATAGATTTGCCAAACCCTCTCAGACTTAGAGGAGATTTATCTTCTATTTTAAAGGAAATCCAGAAGTCCCAAGAAGAAATATGTGAGTAATATGTTTACATTAATAAGTGGAGGTTGATTCAAGGTTTTTTCTAAAGTGCTATTTTATATATATGGCAGTAATGGGCTGAACCAAGAAGATAGTTATATTTCACTGTATATGTAATTATGTAAGTAGATCTATCTTTTCTCTTCTTGTAAACCAACAAAAGGTTAATGAGTAAGCATCTAGTATTGTGTTAGGCACTTGGAAATATGAGATTAAGATTCAATAACATCTTTTCCCTTGTAGGGCTTATATTCCAGTAAGGCAAATAAATATAAAATTTTACAAAATATGAAACTTTACTATCAAAATAATAAATCTTTTTTCCTTTGATATTCTACAAGCTTCTTCTTTTGTGTGTCAACAAAACAGTGCAATTATCACCTTCAGAGTAATTTTAAATTCTTCACTGGCTTTGGCAATAAAAGATGATTTTCTCATTGAAACACTGCCTAATTCTGGTATAGTTCACTTCAAATACTGCAAAAGCATAGTAACTTCCTAGAGTTTTTGATTCTTTTAATTTAATAAGTTTTATAATACATACACACACACACACACACACACACGTGTGTGTGTGTGTGTGTGTGTGTGTGTGTGTGTGTGTGTGTGTGTGTATTTTGAAATCACTGGTCTACAGAGCCCTCTCCTTAAATGTCCAATTTTACAAGCTACTTACCTGAGGATATAGCCATGGAGAACCCCATTATGTTCGGTTTCAGGGGGTGGCTGCCACTGGACCATGATAGATTGATTGGTGCGTCCACTGGCCACTATATTTTTCGGCGGGGCACTAGGAGGTTCTTCAGGTAACATCAGTCTAAATGCATATGAAGAGATGGGAGAAAAGAGTTGTCAGGAAACAAAGCATCTACATTTTCCTGAACAGCACTTACTTTTAAAAGGTGAGAAGAAAGGGAAAAATACAATGCTGATCAAACAGAGACTACATGCATGAGATAGTTACAGCAAATCAACATAATCGAAAATCAGTTAAGCAAGCAAAAGGAAGATGACTGAAGCAACCTCATTCTGTCTGAATTACCCAGGCTCCCTCAGCCCTTTCAAAAGCTTACAAGCCTGAATAAGCCAGAGTACAAGGCTGGAATCTGACTCCTTCAAAATTGTTTTCTTTAGCTCTTTCAATATTTTTTCATAGCAAACTCCCACATTTTGAAAAAAAAATTAACTAGCAAGTATTCTGCAATTCAAGCACATTGAAAATTCTGATTTTAGGGAGTACATTTGAAATTTGATGAAGCCATCTTTCTTAAGTCTCATCTGAATGAACTTCCAAAATGGACTTTCAGTGGCTGGGTGACTGTGAAGGCCATTCTTAAACTAGCCATTATATCTTAAACAGTAGAAAATACTAAGCTTCCCATTTAAAATCACGAATATGGTTGACTTTCTGGAGATGCTGGCCTTCTTTCAGCATCTTTCAGATAAAGGTCATTAAAGGCCAATAGGCTCTTAATTTTATGTTGTCACTAGGTTTCTGCATCAAATAGTTTATTCACATACAGAGCACCGAACTGGAAAATCAGAATATTTCCTTCATAGTATATAGTATTGCGGTTATTTCTATTAAATCTAAACCAAGCCATTTGTATTCTTATATTCTCATCCCACTGCTTCCTTTACACAATTTTAGGAAATATTATTGGGGATTCCTCCATTATTTTCATTCCATTTCTAAATCTAAATGTATGATTTCTTTAAAGACACTTTACAATTCAGCTCCACAAACTGTGAATTATTGATATTAACTTTGACTATACCTGCTTGTTTCCACACTGTGTTGGCCTTTGCCCACTTGATTGACAGCACACACTCTGAACTGGTAGGTACGAGCTGGAGTGAGGCCAGTGACAGAGACACTAGTCATCTCTGGATCAACATTAGATAAATGCACCTTCCATGGAGAATCTAGTGAAATGACCAAACAAACAAACAAAAACCACAAAGAATGTGAGTCAGTGATGGATTATTAAGCGAACTTTCAGTAACATAAAAGTAATTTTAATTCAATTATAATAGCTTAGACTTCCTTTTTTTGTAAAAAAAAGTAACAAGAAAAAAACTTTCCTCAACTCACATGGTTAGGCAGATTGCTTATTTGTCTGCTAGAAAGGGATGCTGCACATGTCACTGCATAATAAATAAAAACTATATTCATTAACATTTTAATAAAAGAGGAAATGAGCATGATAAAGACAGATGGGCTATGCATTTCACAACCCATCTGTTTGGCAGTCCATTAGAGCACCACACCCATGAGTGGCTTTGGCTGAAGGGATGTAATGAATTTCATAGATAGTTTGGAATATCTTTCCATCCAGCTTTCAAGCAGGTGTGGAAGAGTGACTCTGTCAGCCAAATCATCTCTTCATTGCAAGACTTCAGAAGGTTCTGCTGGGGATTCTCCATCCCTGTGTTTCTGCAGAGCTTAAGCATACTTTTCAGTCTAATCATTTCTTAGAATGAACAGAACCTGGCAAAGCTTCAAGCTCCCACTGTCAGTTCCCATTCTGAATTTCTTTGATGCTTGACGTTTATTTTAAAATTATTGTTGAAGTAAAAAAAAAAAAAGGGAAAAATATAGAAACTAGTAACAAAATCTACCTTTCCATCTTTCCAGGGTAGAATAAAATAGTTCCTTTGCCTGTGTAATGTTCACAGGGAATGGACACTTAATTTTCATTATAGCACTGTGGCTATGATTTGAGAAACTTGCTCAGTTTTTAGACAATCCCAGCTGTGTTCATGAACCACACTCAAAAATCGCACCCGATTCTCAAAATAATCTAAAGACCCAACCAAGAGTTTTCACAACATGTCTATGCCTGTGAGCTAATCAGAAATGCATTTTTGCCCCATACAGGTCAACTAAATGGAGCCACATACTGCTCAAAAATTAAAATGAGACATTTCAAATGCAAAACTCTGTTAAACTTCACACAGAGAAATAAATCAGTAATTCAGTGTTTGCTAGCTAGTTTCTTTGGCAAGAATTTAAGTTACTCTGAGGCACAATGCCAATTGATCTACAAAGGTTAAATCTTTTAATTATTACAAGTAAATTGATTCCCAAAATGGCTTCTTGACATAGAATCTTCTAAACTGGCCAGACTTTACAATAAAATTTGGTCTCTTGCTATCAAAGTTTTATGGGTAATCCAGTTTTAACTTGATGAAGACACTTATAGATGCTGCTGGAGGCAGCACTATGTGTGATATTAGTTTTTATTTTCTTTAATTTTTAAATAGTTTCATCCCTCTTGAGTTTCCAAAATTATATGCTATAAATCATTTTGTGCTAATTATCTATCATATGATACACTATATGTCCCTTATCTCTATACTCATATGGAAAACAACAACCATTATGACAACAAGAAGGGGTCCAGTCAATATTGGGTTACCACAGGCATTATTACTTTACTCCTTGGTTACTACCAATCTACCTGGAAAATTGAATTTATCTATGCTTAAAATAATTGTGCTATAGAATTTATCTAAAATCAGCCTATTATCTAGGTTTCACAAAGAGAAAGTCTGAGTGCTTGTTCCTGCCAGTCTCTGAAGGAAAATCTTATTTTAGAACTTTAATGGATCCATGATTCTATCAATACATACATTTTCTCCATTGGTACCAATGATAAAATATCCATTTCTTCTCATCCTACAAGGTTCTTGCTCATAGAGCTTATAAAGCCAAAATAGATATCTTCCTCTAGTTTTTTAAAAAAATTTGTGTGCAAACTAGCACAATTCTTTTTTTTTTATTTTTGCAAACTAGCATAATTCTTAAGCATGCCATATATTATTCCTTGCATTTATTATTTGACTGGCCACCCAGGAAGAGTGGCACCAGATCAAATAAGTACTAGAGTGAAAACATTATAAGACAGCAAAGTAGGAGGAAGATTTCCATAGAAAAGACAATAGAGGCAATTATTATAAGATATCAAAGTAGGAGGAAGATTTCAAAAGAAAAGATAATAGAGGCGATTAGTCCCTTCAAATAGTGATTAAAAAATTTCAATACCTACTAAATCACATATCTGATTCTTTATTTTAATCAAATCTCTGTGAAAAATGATAAATCTGGTAATGGTATCATTGAATCAAAGGGTATGCATGGTTTTATAGCCCTTTGGGTAGCTTCAAATTATTTTCTGGAGTCCTTAGATCACTTCACAACTTCACCAACAGTGTTTTAGTAACACATAATCTTTTGTAGACTATTTTCTACAGAATGCTACATATATATATTATAGTTCTATAAGTAAGAAAGATATGAATACAAAACTCCATTGTATTTAATGTTATTGACTACCAATAAGCATTTCATTCGATTGAACAACATTCAGTCTTATAAGTTCTCTTCCAACAAAGAATCTTTCATTCTTGACAAATGCAACCAAGGAGAAAATTTTGTTTAATAATCCTCTACTTATTAACAAGATAAGCATCAAACAGGGAGACCTGCATTTCCAAAAAGTGTTCACCACTCTGTGGATCTTGCATAGGGTTTGAGAGAGTGTTCTTTTCTATTAATGGTGAGTCCTCTAGATGTTTCTGGTTGGTAACAATTTAGTGTTAATTTTATAAAGCCCCAGAAGATTATATGACCTCCTCAATGATATGATTACACAAAAGAGATTAGTTTAACAATCTATTTGAGAAAAGCAAATGAAAAGAATACCTGTTGTCCATACCATAACACATAATTGAAGTCAGTTTGCTGAATCAGCAAAGCAGTACATAAATTTAAGAGAGGCACTAAAGATGAATAGTGTGCTAGCCCTGTTAGAAGATATGATTACATTTGTTGCAGAACTGTCATCTGTCTCAGTACTACAACAATGAGGATTTTTTTAGATGGCAAGTTACAGGGTCATCTTATGCCACTGACCCTCATAAAATCTAAATCACTATATAAGTATATATATATATATATATGTATATATACATATATATATATATGTATATATACATATATAATTTTTAAAGGATATGTACACAATCAGAAAGCAAAAATAAAATAGCTACAGTTTAGTAAGTGTATTCTTAGGAAAAAGAAATAAAGCTTAGGATATATTGAGTGAATACATTATGAATAACAGCAAAATTGGCTTTTTAAAGCTATGTTGAGGGCAGGAACACAAGGGATAGGTCTAATGCTGGGGTGAATGTGACAATGACAACAGAGAATATAAAAACTATGTAACTTTTGCTTTGCTTCTATTTTCCTGATAAAGAAGAAAGATTTTCAAATTGTAAATAACAGAATTGAAATCTCAGATCAAGAGATAGAAATAATGGTCAAGGTGCCTGCCTTTAAGTGAATTCAAGCCATTTGAACCAAACATTATTGAATACTGAAAGAACCTGAAGATGTTATCACTGAGTACTTTGCAGTGCTGTTTGTTGAATGATGAATAATGGTAGATGAAAGAACATTGCTCTAACTTTAAAAAAAACAGGGGGACAGAGTTTCTGCAATCTTCAGATCAGTGACATTAATATCAATTTTTTTAGAAAAAATTCTGAAGTGTATTATTTTTAAAGGGCTTGTGAGCATGTAGAATTAAAAGTGAGAACTACTATGAGTAAACATTAAATTATTAAGCTTGGATTATGCCAGACTAACTCCATCTCCTTCATCACAGAGATTTTAAATAAATATAGACATAGTATACTTGAGTTTTAGTATATTCTTTTACAAAGTCTTAAAAGGAATTAAATATGCAGACCCAAAAAGTGTTGAGTTAGAAGGATTAATGGATTTATGTCAACCTCAATGGAATTCTCAACTGAAATGCAGCAAAACTGTCCACTGGCTGGTTTCAGTTCAACATTTTAAGCAGTGTCTTAAAGATAGAGATAGCATAAATGCCTATCAGATTTGTGTATAGCACATAATTGGGAATGACAGTTAATAAATCAGTGACAGGTTTTGAAAAAATAAGTGACTATAGCAAGGGGTTTTATACAGTATAGTAAATATTAATAATGATAATTGGTTAAGTCTTACATTCAAGTTAAAAAATAACTGTGATAATATGGACAGGAAAAACCGGTTAATGTGGGGAAAGAAAAGAAGGCTAGTAGAGAAGGAAAAATCATTGAATCTTGAATCATTTGGTCTAGGTTCAAGAGCTAGCTCCACTCCTTACTAGCTATAAGACATTGGATAAGTATTTGATATCTCTGAGTCTTGTTTTCATAATTTATAAAATAAGAGATAAAATGATCCCTGAGGGGGAAGAATTAGACTTATTCTGCTTGATTACAAGGATCACAAAGAGGACTGCTGGATAGAGGCAAATTCTTGTTCTTATGTATGAAAGAACATTCAAATGATTAGAGTAGCACAAAAAAGAAGTGGATGATTTTGGAAGACAATAAATTCTCCAAAATTGTAGGAATTCAAGATAATTTAATGGAGATGCTGCAAAAAAGATTCATGCTTCAGAAAGAGGTAAAGAGATGTGATCTCTGAACTCCCTTCTGAAGGTGTTTCATTATTCTGTTAAAGAATAATTTCTAAAAAAAGAACAATTCAAATATGGCAAAAACACAATTAGAATTACACAAGACAGGGGACAGCTAGGTGGCACAATGGATAGAGCACTGGCCCTGGAGTCAGGAGTACCTGAGTTCAAATCCGGCCTCAGACACTTAATAATTATCTAGCTATGTGGCCTTGGGCAAGCCACTTAACCCCATTGCCTTGCAAAAAACATAAATAAATAAATAAGAATTACACAAGACCTAACAGCAACTACTTTAAAAGGCTGCAAGTCTTGGAATACAGTATATTGAAGATAAAAAATACCTAGGGTTGCAATAAAAATATCATAACCAGCAAAGATAAGCATAATTATGAACAAAAAATGGACAGTCAATGAATTTTCATACTTATAGGATTTTGCTGCAGAAAGACTCAGATTATTTTAGACTTAATAGAAAATTTGACATACAAAAATCAACAGAAATTTAAGTCAAACAACAAAAAGTAATCGATGGTACTCAATAAGACATACTGTTTACTATCTATAAGTGCAAATATAAACGATATATCCAATATTGTTATTAGCAATAGGTAGTTAGAAGGAATGATAATGGTCGATCTGGGTAGGATGGGATTCATTAAAAATAAAATGGTCTAGGGAAAGATTTTTAAAAAGAGTTACCATCTTATACAAATAAGATGTGTGAAGAAGAACTGATACAGAGAAATTAGATGGGAAAAGAGAACAGGTAGTTCTAGAACACTACTCTCATGGGGAATGTGTTAAAGAGGGAACAATACCCATACATGTATAAGGTTATATAAAAGCCTTCTAAATTCAGAAAGAAATAAGATGAGTGCATAGAAAGGGTAGTTAGAGGGCAAGGGAATAGGACAAAAGGGTATCCAGAAGGCTTTATAATAGATCAATAGGGAGGATGGTATAGAAGGGTGTATAAGGGAAGGATTCTTTGAAGGAAGGCTGATTAAGGAATAGGTAGCAAGTAGGAATGGAGGAATAAGGAGGGGGTTGTTACTTTCAGGAAATGTTATAAAAATGAGAGATTTAAAACCAAATATATATCAATGAAAATATATGTGGATATGTATCTATATATCTATATATAAATATATATATATATATATATATATATGTCTATATATGTATGGGTATATTTGCGTATGTGAATTTTTTAAGCATAAGTATATACATGTGTTCATGTATATATATGTACATATATATGTGTATGTGTGCATAAATATACATGTATATATCTATAGAAAGATAGGTAGATAAATATACTTAATTATAATCCTCTTGGAGGGAAATGGGAAGAAAAAAAACAAAACACAATACAGAACAGAAGAAAACCTACAGGGAAGTCAAGAAAAATGGACAATTTTGAACCCAAAGTGCAATGTTTGTTGTATAGGCTTTCTTGAAATAGTTTATTGTTTTATATTACAAATCCTCTTTTATGTTTTGCTGTACACATGACAATTTTTTTTCCATTTTGTAGAATAAAAAATAGGTAAAAAAATAAAGCACAACTTCTAATACCAATGTGATAGAGAACATCTAGATAACTTGTCAACATGTCTAGTAGAACATAGAAAATTAACTTATTGGGATATGGATAGATCAGCTTAAAGACATCTGCTCACACCAAAGGAGGTTATATTGATGATCTCCTTGCAGATTAAGAATTAAGAATACATCTTTTATAAGAAGAACCACCTTTGGAGCTTATGTCTTTCAAAATTAATCAGAAAGAACTCTTACAGTAATTCCCATAACCTGGTATCAGGTGGTTATAATTATTCATGTGACTGTAAAACCCTCGGTTCGCATCATATTCAGTGTCACTGCCAAGATACTTCTGCATGCTTCAGTATTTGGAAAAGTGTTAGTAAATGGTTACTTATAATATGCTGATATATGGAGCTAGCAATTCTGGGAAACAATTTGGAACTGTACACAAAGGTCACTAAATTGTGCAGTGAGACCCAGTGATCCCCCCCCCCCCCAAAGATCCAAGGGACCTATATTTTTTATTGTTACAAAGAATTGGTAACTAAAGGAGTTCCCTATCAGCTAAGGAATGTCTAAAAAATTTATAGCAAATGAGTATATTGCAGCTTGAATGATGAAAGGAATAATTCTGGAGAAATCTGGAAAGGTCTCTCTGAACTGATGCAGAAGTGAAATAAGAAGAATCAGCATAATGATTTATATAATGATGATAACTTTATAAAGAAACACACTTCTGAAAGATTTAAGAACTAAGATCAATGAAATAAACAGCCAAAATTCTAAATGACCAATGAAATATGCTTAAATAAGAATGTCATTTTCTTCTATTACCAATCTATGGGTTGGTTTTATTTTACTATATTTAATTGTTATAAGGGAAGGCTTTTAAAAATATCATTAGGGTGTTTGGCAAGGGAAAAGAAGGAAATAAAGTAAATAACCACTTAAAATTTTTTTCAATTTTTTTGCAGTTGTATCCAACTCTCCATGACCTCATTTGAGGTTTTCTTGGCAAAGATATTGGAATCGTTACTTATTTCCTTCTGCAATACATTTTACAGAAGAAACTGAGTTAAACAAGATTGAGTGACTTGTCCAGGGTCACATAGCTTAGATATAGTAAGTATCTAAGGCCATATTTTAACTCAGGAAAATCAATTTCCCAGATTCCCTTTTTAAATGTGTGGAAAAGAATAGAAATTACAAGACAACCAAAAATGAGCAGAATGATTTATCACATTGAATTTAATATATACTTTTAAAAACTCAAGCTGTGCAAAAAAGAGATTTGCAGTTTCATACATAATCCTCTTTTTTCTGTTCTTTGTTAATGGAAATGTATTTTTATTGGTATTTGTAAAATTTGGAATAAGAAAAAATAAAAATTATAGTATATTAAAAAACCCTAAGTGGTCCTAAGTACAAGATGGAAGTCTAACTGTTGAGCTTTATTAATTGGTAGATATAATCATAGAGACAAAGACTGCTGGATGTTTCTTACACAAAGGCAACTTGATATAGTAGAATGGACACTAGATTTCAAGTCAACAGATCTTAATTCAAATTCCACCTTTACCCTGTTACCAAGTGAAACTTTGGGTTAATTACAACCTCTGGGACTCAATTTCTTCATTTGTCAGGGAAATGGTTGCACTCAATGATCTTTTTTTTTTTCAAGGCAATGGGGTTAAGTGGCTTGCCCAAGGCCACACAGCTAGGTAATTAGTAAGTGTCTGAGACCGGATTTGAACCCAGGTACTCCTGACTACAAGGCCGGTGCTTTATCCACTGAGCCACCCCTCAATGATCTTTAAAATATAAATTGCACCCAGACTTCCAGACTGCTAGTTCAGGGCTTCTTCCACTGCACAATGATGGTCCTCACAATATTTCTTCAGGGGGTCAGTTGCCACAATTATTGAGATGACCACACATTCTTCAAGCTAAGGATTATCACTCAGTGGACTTGCACAATGCCAAATGTGGCTCTCTCATTGAAAAGCTTCTAATGTTTGTCCTTCATTTTCTTTTTTTAGGTTTTTCAAGGCAATGGGGTTAAGTGACTTGCCCAAGGCCACACAGCTAGGTAATTATTAAGTGTCTGAAACCGGATTTGAACCCAGGTACTCCTGACTCCAGGGCCAGTGCTCTATCCACTGCGCCACCTAGCCACCCCTGTCCTTCATTTTCAAAGAAGACCATGACATCAAGGAGGTGATGCCATGACAAGTACATGAATTGGACTTGAGTAAGGGCGGTGATGTGCTAAGTAAGTCACCAGTCTCATTTTCTCCTCCAGAGCCATGTGGGCCAGTGGCCAGGTATGAATCAGAACAACCAGAGATAATCCTGGATGCAAGGCAATCTGGGTTAAGTGACTTGCTCAAGGTCACACAACTAGTAAGTGTCAGAGGCTGGATTTGAACTCCTGTCCTCCTGATTCCAAGACCAGTGTTCTATCCACTGTACCATCTAAACATCATTAATAAACTGTGTTTTAGGAGGAAACTAGTTCCTGAAATGGGAAATCAGAATCTAAGGTAGTTATAGTGTTAGAAGGGTTCATAATTTGTGTTAGAGATATGGTGGGCTGTGTTTTTGCTATAGGTCATTTTAAAGGAATACGTAAACTATTGTCTGAACTTTTGTTCATGATTTACTTGTTCTTAACTGACATTGGATATGGAAATCTACCTTCCTTTTCTAGTCTTTAAAACAAATAGGAAGGAGAACATGCTCTATTAACTGTAGAAGACACAGATGCTTTCTTCACTCACTTTTTTTAGCCTAAAGTTTAAAAATTGGATTTCTTAGTGTTTCCTAAAGCATATTATATATGTGTATTTGCATCCACATTTGTATATTTATGTAAATGCATATATACATACATATAAAATGTAGATTTATAGATATACATATAACTTTACAAATTTTTAAGATTTAAAGGACAGTTTATTTACTCAGCCACCTAGGGCAATATAATAAAGAAAAGGAAAGAGTAAGACACTAGTAAGAACACCTTACATCCATCCCCAAAATTTACTAATTGCTACTGGTCTGCTTCCCAAAGTGATTAAATTCCATTTGTTTACCACTAGTGTAAACATCACTTGAGAGTGCTTAATCCAAGTATTTCAATCTAGTGAACAGTTTGATTTGACAACAGGGCCTATTAATCTCCTCTGCACCTTGGGGGCCCTACTCTGTTCTTATGCAGCATCAGTAGTATATTTATTCTTTTTCTTTTCCTACTGGAAGATAAAAGATGTGGCAGGAAGAGAGATTAAACTGAAAACTAATATAAATGAACCCTATTCATCTCCTGAGTACTCTGATTTGTACAGAAAAGTGGTTTGGGAAGGATTTGCTTGTTCACTAGCCTGGTTTCAGGGAGCTTGTGAAGCTTCTTTAAAATTTAAATAAGCAAGTCTTCTCCTGACAATCAATAAACAAAAGCTTTTAAATGACTCTTCTTCCAGTCCTCACAAAAGAGTCATTCAAGATGTTTGTCTTAGGGGGTAAACTACAGAGGAAACTTTGATAAAGGAAACCATTCCATAAAAATTTCAAAAACTTCTTTCCTTTCTTTCAGGGATTATACTGCTTCTCTGACCTAGAAAGACAGAAGAAGTTGCACAGTCACAAAGATTTTCCAGGTCAAAGTAGTAAATAAGCCTTCTCTCTCTTTGAACAGACAGTGCTAATTTTCCCATTTAGCTTAATCTCCTCAAAATTTATTCTGTGCTCTGATAAATGTTCCACTGTGATTAAAATTAGTTTAAAAAATCCTTCTGATTATCTTCTCAAAAATTCTAGCTTTTTTTTTTTTTAAAAATTCTACTTCTCCCTGTCTTTACCCACACCGCAAATTGAAGATGCCAGGGTACCAAAAATGGTGACCAGTTCCAGACAGTACAACTGTTTAGTTTTTCAGTATTGTTTTTGATTGCCAAAAGGGTTCTGCCATAAACAGGAGTTTTGCAGAAAGGGTGCAATTACACAAAAAAATTTCATAGATTCTCCCCAAAATGAAATAATGTTTATATTAAATATACGCAATATGTGATAAAGTACATTAAGAGTAAATCCAAAATGTTAAGTACTTAGTATTTGGTAGTGATTTTGTTAGCAGAGAAAGGTAAATAATAGAGTCTCTGACTTGGAATCTCAATTTTGCTCCTCATTGTCTGTGTAAATTAGTTTCTGGGCTTCAATTTCCCCTATCAGAAAATAGAAAAAGTTAGAACAACCCAAACACACTAGAGCCCTAATAGACCTTAAAAAGGGACAACCTAGATATGGCTCAGTCCCCAAAATAGGAGCCTTGACAAAGGGACCCTTAGCAATAAAATACAGTCTATGCTGGAACTGAGTCATCTTCCGACTCTTAATTTTACTTATGCTCATAATCTTCATAGTTGAAAGGAAGAAGAGGAGCCAAGATGGTAAAAAGAAATCAAGAAGGTGCTGGAGCTCTCCAATTTTCCAATTTTCCTTGGAAACCTCACAATCAAATGCAGAAAAGCAGAAATATTAAATGCTTTATTTTCAGATCCTGATACAATAAAAATTATGGAGAACAGGAGAATTTAGGACCAAACAAGAGATGGAGAACATCTTGAAATACAAAATGAATAATTTTGATTATATTAAATTAAAAAGGTTTTTTGCACAAACAAAATCAATGAAAACAAAATTAGAAAGAAGGCAGAAAGCTGGGAAACAATTTTTACAATCATTGTTTCTGATGACCTCCTTTCTAAAATATATATAGAATTGAGTTAAATTTATAATACAAGTTATACCCCAATTGCAAAATGGTCAAAGGATAAGAATAGGCAGTTTTCAGATAAAAAAATTAAAGATATCTATAGTCATATGAAAAATGCACTAAATAATTACTGATTAGAGAAATGCAAACTAAAACAACTTTGAGGTACCACCTGACACTTATCAGATTTGCTAATAAAATAGGAAAGGAAAATGATAAATGTTGGCATATATATGGGAAATTTGAAACATTAGCACATTGTTGGTGGAGTTATGAGCTCATCTAGTCATTCTGAAGAGCAACTTGAAACTATGTCCAAAGGACTACTAAATTTTGGATAACCTTTTAGCCACTACTAAGGTCTCTGTCCCAAAAAAGATCATTAAAAAGCAAAAGGATCCATGAAAATATTCATGGCAGCTCTTATTGTAATGGCAAAAAAGTTGGAAATTGAGGGGATGACCATCAATTGGGGAATGGCTGAACAAGTTGGGGCATATGAATGGTATGAAATACTCTTGTTCTATAAGAAATGATGAGGGCAGATTTCAGAAAAACCTAGAAAAACTGATGAACTGAGGTTGAGTGAAGTGAGTACAACCAAGAAAACATTGTATACAATAACAACATTATATGACGATCAACTCTGATAGACTTAGCTCTTCCCAGTAATACAAAGATCCAAGACTACTCCAAAAGACTCAAGATGGAAAATGCTATCTATACCCAGAGAAAGAATTATCAGGTCTGAATGCAGACCAGCATACTATTTTCACTCTTTATTTCTCATGGCTTTTCCCTTTTGTTAAGATTTTTCTTTCACAACATGACTAATGTGGAAATATATGTTACATGATTCTACAAGTATGGCCAGTATCAAATTACTTGCTGTCCTAATGAGTGGGGAGGGAAGGGAAAGAGGAAGAAAAATTTGGAACTCAAAGTCTTTCAAAAATGAACATTGAAAATGATTTCTACATGTAATCGGAAAAAAAATGAAATACTGTTAAGTATGGTGGTGGGGGAAAGAGTTGAAAGAAAATTGGAAGTGAACTTATCTAAACCTATTAGTCTAAAGTGAAGGAAGCTGAAAAATGTGGGAGGCTAAGAGACTAACTGAAGGATCACAGAATAAGTCAGCATATATGGAATGCACCTTCAAATCTTTTTCTGATTTCAAATCCAAATTTCTTTACACAATGCTGTAGGATGTTAATTTCATCAAAAAGAGAATACTATTAATTGAATGAGCAAGGGAGAAAATAAGTAACATTCAATTAATAAGTACCCATATGTGCTAAACACTGGCAATTCAAAGAAATTCAAAAAATAAAAATAAAAACAAACCAGTTCAGGGACAGCTAGGTGGCTTAATGGATAGAGCACCAGCCTTGGAGTCAGGAGGATCTGAGTTCAAATTCAGCCTCAGACACTTTATACTTAACATTGGGCAAGTTACTTAACCGCATTACCTTACAAAACTGATTAATTTTAAAAAAATCAGTTCCAAATTGTTTGTTATTTAAATCCTAGTGCTGACATGATATTGGTTCTTCATTTTATTTTTTTATTTTATTTTTTAATTGATGTTTTACTTTTCCAAATATATGTTATGAAAGTTTTTTTTTAACATTCATCCATATACCTATGAATATTTCTAAGTTACAAAATTTCCTTCCACCCTTCCTCTCTACTCCTCCCCCACAATGACAAACAGGTCAGATTAATATTGTACTTACACATTTGTATTAAGTAAGTTTATGGGTTAGCTATTTTTGGTATGAGGAATTAGGATTAAGGGAAAGAAATACATGAGATACTTTAAAAAAAAGTGAATGTATTATTCCTCAGATTCTGAAGGATTTTGTTTTGTATTATTTTGTTTTGTTTTTCTTCCTTTGGATGGGGATAGAATAGTCCATAGTCAGTCTACTAATAGGGTTATCCTAGCTCTACCAACTATGGAGAGCAGCTGCATCCATCAGGGTTGATCATCTCACAATGCTGTTGTTAGTGTTATATTGTTTTCCTGGTTCTGCTCTTCTCTCTTTGCATCAGATCTTGTAATTCCTTCCATGCTTCTCAAGAGTCTGACCATTTATGGTTTCTTTTTTGTTTGTTTGTTTGCTTATTTATTTATTCTTATTTTAGTACAAATGATTTTTTTATACATTTACTAAAATATTCTTGTTTAAGAGTAAACATAATACCCCTCTCCCCAAAATATAGACCCACATGAGCAATAAAGGAAAGAGAAAAAATTAAAATTAATAATAATAATAATAATAATAATAATAATAATAATAATAATGATAATAATAAGTGAAACCAGGTAGCACAATAGACAGAGCGTCGGCCCTGGAGCCAGGAGCACCCGAGTCCAAATCCGGCCCCAGACGCCCAATAATCATCCACCAGTGTGACTCTGGTCAAGCCATCCCAGCCCCATTGCCCTGCAAAAACAAACAAAAAAAAGACCCAAAATAAAATAAAATGATAATAATAATAATAATAATAATAATAATAATAATAATAGGGGCAGCCAGGTGGCAGAGCAGACAGAGCACTGGCCCTGGAACCAGGAGCACCTGGGTCCAAATCTGGCCCTAAGATACCCAACAATCACCCAGCTGTGCAGCCCCAGGCAAGCCACCCAGCCCCATTTTCCCTGTAACCCCCCAAATAATAATAATAATAATAATAATAATAATAATAATAATAATAATAATAGTAATAAAAAGTGTGCTACAGTCTGTGTTCCAACACCTCCAGCTCTGTCATGGGTAGATCACATTGTTTATGATAAGTCCATCACAAATGCTACTTCCATATTTTTCCACCATTGCCATTGCTGATCACAACTCCCTCTATTTGTATTTCCCCACTAGCATATACTATATTTTCTCTCTCCTTTCACTCTGTCACTCTTCTTAAAATGTGCTGTAGGGTAGCTAAATGGCACAGCAGACAGATCCTCAGTCCTGGGGCCAAGAGGCCCTGAGTCCACATACCACCCATTAGGCCCAGCATCCACCTGGCCCTATGGTCCCGGACAGGCCATCCAGTCCCAGCCCCTTGCAAGAAGTAAAAGAGAAAATGTGTTAAATCTGACCACTCTCCCCCCATGGTCCATCCTCTCCTCCATTACTCACATTACCCCCATTCCCCCTGTCCCCCTTCTCTCCTTCTTAATCTAGATGTCTATACCCCATTGAGTATATATGCTGTTTCTTCTCCGAGCCACCTCTGATGAGAGCAAAAATTCCCTCATTCCACCTTGTCTCCCCACTTCTATAGTATTGCAATAGCTCATTGTAATAAAAAAATCTTATTATATGAAATATCTTAAACTACTTCACCTCTCCTTTTTCTTTCTCCCATTACATTTCCCTTTTAGACATTGACTCCATTTTTATACCACAATTATATCTTCAAATTCAGCTCTCTCCTGTGCTTCTTCTATAAAAGCTCCTTCGACCTACTCTATTAAGTGAAAAGGTTCATATGAGTATTATCAATATCATTTTTCTATACAGGAATACATGTAGTTCATCATCACTAAGTCCCTCATATTTTCCCCTTCTCCTCCATTCTTTATGCTTCACCTGAGTCTTGTATTTGAAGATCAAACCTTCTGTTCAGCTCTGGCCATTCCAACAGGAACATTTGAAATTCCCCTGGTTCATCAAAAGTCCATCTTTTTCCCTGGAAGAGGATGTTCAGTTTTGCTGGGTAGTTGATTCTTGGTTGTATTCTGAGATCTTTTACCTTCCAGAATATTATATTCCAAGCCCTAAGAGCTTTTAATGTAGTTGCTACTAAGTCCTGTGTGATCCTGACTGTAGTTCCACGATATTTGAATTGTGTCCTTCTGGTTGCTTGTAATGTTTTTGCTTTGACTTAGGAGTTCTGCAACTTGGCTATAATATTCCTGGGGGTTGGATTTTTTTTTTTTGGATCTCTTTCCAAGGGAGATTGGTGGATTCTCTCAATTTCTATTTTTCCCTCTGCTTCTAGCATATTAGGGCAATTTTCCTATAGTAATTCTTTGAAAATGATGTCAAGGCTCTTTTCCTGATCATGACTTTCAGGTATTCCAATAATTTTTAAATTATCTTTCCTGAATCTGTTTTCCATATCAGTTGTTTTTTCAATGAGATGTTTCACATTTTCTTTAAATTTTTCATTCTTTTGGTTTTGAAGAACTGTGTCCTGATTTCACATAAAATCAGCAACCTCCCTCAATTCCATTCTACAACTGAAGAATATGTTTTCCTCAGAGAGCTTTCTTATCTCTTTTTCCATCTGGCCAATTCTGATTTGTAAAGAATTCTTCTCCTCAATAATTTTTTGAACTGATTTATCCATTTGACCTATGCTGCTTTTTAACATGCTATTTGCTTCAGCAATTTTTTGGATCTCTTTGACTAAGCTGCTGACTTCTTTTTCATGTTTTTCCCTGAATTTCTCTCATTTCTTTCCCCAATTTTTCTTCTATCTCCCTCACTTGATTTTCAAAGTCTTTTTTGAGCTCTGTCATAGCCTAAGACCAATTTCTGTTTTTCTTGGAGTCTTTAGATGCAGGAGCTTATGCTTCCTCATCTTCAGATTGAATGTTTTGATCCTTCTTGGGATCATAGGCAAAGTATTTCTCAATGGTGTTCCTCTTTTTTCTCTGCTTACTTATTTCCCCAGTCTGTGCCTGGTTTGGAGGTGCTTCCTGAGCTTCTGAGTATTATTGGGAGACCCCCCCACAAGGATCTCTGTGTGTGATGCTCTGTCTTCCCTCCTGGTCTGTGGATGACCACAAGTACACTCCTTTGCCACGGGGCTGAGGTGGGGGGTGGCCTGTTGTTCTATTGGGGACCTAGACTGTGACCAGTATCTGAATGTGGTCAGAGCCCCAGTGTCCTGTTCCAGGGACAGAGGACAGAGCTAGGCAGTCTCTCTTCACTCCCCTCCCTAGGCTCAGCACTTGGCCTGGGTGCTCTTGCTTTCCAGCTCCACCTGCTTCTGGTTCCTGGATCTGGGCTGCCATGCTGCTTGCTGAGTGCTCTGAGGGCTGATTCATGTGCTTGCTCTGGTAGAGGTACCCTTGCTGATCCCCCAAGTTGTACCCGGTGGTCCCAGGGGTGTAGCTCAGAAAACTGCCCCTGCTGTCATGAGCCACTGCTCCCAGTGCCCTGGGGCTGTCTCCGGGAGGCTGAAGTTCCTTCGCTCTGGCAGGCTACCCTTTTAACCCTGTGGAGTGGAGCCTTTTTGCTCTTTTCCAGGTTACCTTGGGTTGGAGAACTGCCTCACTGGATCCCTCTGTGGATTTTGTCTCTCAAAAATTTAGTTATAGTCCTTAGTATATAAGTTTGGAAATACTAGAGAGAGAGCTCCTAAGAGACCATCCTCTCCTGTAGCCATCTTGGCTTCGCCACCCCATTTATGGTTTCTTAAAAAAAATAGTATTCCATATTATTCATGTACCATAGCTTGTTTAACCATTCCCCAACTGATGGGCATCCCCTCGATTTCCAGTTCTTTGCCACTACAAAAAGAGCTGTTATGAACATTTGGAACATGTGTGATTTTCCCATTATTTATGATTTATTCTGGGTATAAGCCTAGAATTGGAATTGTTGGATCAAAGAGTATGAAATAGTTCCATATCGCTCTCGAGAATGGTTGGATCACTTCATAACTCTACCAGCAAAGCATTAATGTCCCAGTCCTCCTCCAACCTCTTAAACATTGTTCATTTTTCCTTTCTGTCATCTTAGCCAATCTGATAGGAATGAGGTAACACCTCAGAGTTGTTTTAATTTGCATTGCTCTAATCAATAATGATTTGGAGAATTTTTTCATATGAAAAGCTTTAATTTCTTCATTTCAGGGGACTTCTTGCCAAGATGGCGGAGAGAAGACAGGCACAGTTCTAAAGTCTCCTGATCTCTTTCCCATCTATCACATGAAACAAACCTCTTAAAAAGAAATCCAACCCACAAAACCCAGAAAGAAAAGCCAGGAGAAAGAACATCTACTTCAGGATTTGTCTCTGCCAGCACCATTGGCTGAATTCGGGCGGGTGAGTCTGGGCTCAGAGGGAGGATCAGCCCGGGATCAACCAGATTAAAAGCTGAATTGGAGCCAGGAGTCTGAGGGCCCGAGAGCCAGACCTGCTGGATCAGCGGTGGGGTTGAACAGCAGGGGCTTGAGTTAACAAGGGAGTAGAGGCACTGGTGTTGGTGCTGTCCCCCGGGGAGATTGGCAGACAGGGCTGGGGGGAGAGTTCTGGTGCAGCAGAGCTGTGGACACCATCCCTGGGCTCCTCTGGTCTGAGGAACTCTGAGTCCCATTACAGCTCAGACCTCTTCCCAGAGAAAACATATGCAAACTACTTCTGCCTCAGGCCCAGGTGTGTGAGCAGAAGAACCAGCCCAGCTGAGGAATGTCCTCAGGCAGGGTAAAGCCCACCATTGATTGAAGGCAAAAGAATTCAATAGCTCCAACTCCTCCCTTCAAGCAAAGGGAGAAGACCTCAGCCAAGGTCATAGACCCCACCCAGAGAAAGCAAACAACAACTCCTACTGGCCAGCCAGAGAAACTGCACTCAGGGAGTAAAGCCTTTAGTGAACCAGCCCCCCCCCCCCCCAACTCAAGGTCTTAGTAAAATGAAGAAGGGTCAGCGGAAAGGTGGATCTATAGAAAAATTCCTGGAAGGGAAAGACCCTAACTCAGAGAGACTTGGAACCTCTGAGGAGAATACAATCTGGTCTCCAGCACAGAAAGACTTCCATGAAGAAATAAGGAAGGAGCTTAAAAATTTGCGAGAGACAATTAATACCTTGCAACAAGAAAACAAAACCTTAGAAAGTACAATTGGACAAATACAAAAGGAGAATAAATCTCTCAGATCATCAATTGGACAATTACAAAATGAGAATAAATCTCTCATAGCATCAACTAGACCAATACAAAATGAGAATAAATCTCTCAGATCCTCAATTGGACAAATACAAAATGAGAATAATTCTCTCAGATCTTCAAATGGGCAAATGCAAAAAGAAATTAATTCTCTCAAAACCTCAATTGGTCAAATGGAAAGCTCTTTCAAAAGTAGAATTGACCAATTGGAAAAGGAGTTGAAAAGGCTTATGAAGAAAACTCCTCCCCCCAAAATTGAAGGCTACAGAAACTAATGACTCCATGAGACAGCAAGAGTCAGTTAAACAAAATCAAAAAATAGAAAAAATAGAAGCAAATGTAAAATACCACATCAAAAAAACCACTGACCTCGAGAATAGATTGAGGAGGGGCAACCTGAAAATTATAGGACTTCCTGAAAACATTGAAGAGAAAAAAAGCCTGGACTTAATATTACAGGATCTAGTGATGGAAAACTGCCCTGATATCATGGAATCAGAGGACAAAGTAGTTATTGAAAGAGCACATCAATCCCCACCAGAAAAAAGACCAGAAAAATATCCTAAAATGAAAACACCAAGGAATGTTGTGGCCAAACTCCAGAACTATCAGATAAAAGAGAAAATCCTGCAAGCAGCCAGAAAGAAACAATTTAAATATCAAGGAGCCACAGTAAGGATCATGCAGGACCTGGCTGCATCAACATTAAGGGATCAAAGGGCCTGGAACGAGATATTTTGAAGAGCAAGGGAGCTTGGAATGCAGCCAAGAATCTACTTTCCTGCAAAGTTGAGCCTTCACTTCCAGGGAAAAAGATGGACATTTAACGAAATGGAAGAATTCCAAAAATTTCTGATGAAAAGACTAGAGCTAAACAGAAAATTTGGACATCAAATAGGAGGTTCAAGAGACACATGAAAAGGTTAAAAAGAAAGGGGGGGTGGTAAAAGGAAAAAAAATGCAATCCAGTAAGTTGAAACTGGCTATATATCCCAGGATGGGGGGGGGGGAGGATTCTCATAAATCTTGAGAAATGTAACTCTAACAGAGAGAATACACCTAGCCAGAAATGATGGACATTCATGACCTATCCATGAGACTGCTATCTAATGGGATGTAACTGGCTTTAACCCCATTTGGGAGAAAGACTCTAATAAACTCTCAGGAATTTTGACTCTACTTGATAGAATATACTGAACTAGAAGGGACAGACACTCAGAATTTTCTATGACTTAGAATGATCTAAAAAACACAACCTCCTTAAAAAGGGGGACAGAAAAGAGAATGGAGGAGGGAAGGGATTGAATGGGGTAAATGTCATTACACTAAGAGGTACAAAAAACCTATGGTAATAGAGGGGAAGAAGGGAGCAGAGGAGAAACACCTGAAGCTTCTTTTCATCAGACTTGGCTTAAAGTCAACCTACACATACTCAGTTAACTTATAAAACATCTAACCTTTCAAGTATTAAAAGGGGAAAAGGGGAGGGGGGGCAGAGAAAGGGAAGGGGAATGGGGGAAAAAGGGGAAATAACAAAAGGAAAGGAAAGGGAAAGGGGAAAGAAAGGGGAGGGTGTGATATAGGAGGGCAAACACACTGAAGGGGGTGGTATTCTGAAACAAAATACTGGGGAATATGGATAGGCTGGGGAAGGGGGAAAATACAAACTGAAGGAAGATAGCATGGAGGGCAATAAAGAATTAGTAATCATAACCTTGAATGTGAATGGGATGAACTCTCCCTTAAAATGTAAGCAAATAGCAGAGTGGATTAAAAACTAGAATCCTACAATATGCTCCTTACAAGAAACTCATTTGAAGCAGAGAGATACATATAGAGTAAAGGTAAAAGGTTGGAGCAAAATATATTTTGCTTCAGCTGAAGTAAAAAAAGCAGGGGTAGCAATCCTTATCTCAGACAAAGCAGCAGCAAAAATAGATAGCATTAAAAGAGATAAGGAAGGAAACTTTATCCTCCTAAAAGGTACCATAAACAATAAAGTAATTTCAATATTGAATATATATGCACCCAGTGAGACAGTACCCAAATTGTTAGAGGAGAAGCTGAAAGAACTACAGGAAGACACAGACAGCAAAACTCTACTAGTGGGAGACCTCAACCTCCCGCTATCAGATCTAGATAAATCAAATCATAAAATAAACAAGAAAGAAGTTAAGGAGGTAAATAGATTGTTAGAAAAATTAGATATGGTAGACTTATGTAGGAAATTGAATGGGGATAGAAAGGAATATACCTTTTATTCTGCAGTACATGGAACTTATACAAAAACTGACCATGTACTAGGACATAAAAACCTAATAATCAACTGCAGAAAGGCAGAAAGAGTGAATACATCTTTCTCAGATCACAATGCAATAAAAGTCATATGCAATACTGGGCCAAGGAGATATAGACCCAGAACAAACTGGAAATTGAATAAGCTCATTGTAAAAAATGAGTGGACCAAAAAACAAATTATAGAAAGAATTAACCATTTTATCCTAGATAATGATAATAATGAAACAACATACCAAAACCTATGGGATTCATTCAAAGTGACTCTCAGGGGATATATTATAGCTCTAAATGCTTACATGAATAAATTGGAGAAAGAGGAAATCAATGAACTAAACATGCAACTAAAAAAATTAGAGAAAGAACAAATCAAAAATTCCCAATTAAATACTAAATTAGAAATTCTAAAAATTAAAGGAGAAATTATTAAAATTGAAAGCAAAAAACCTATTGAATTAATAAATAAAACCAAAAGTTGGTATTATGACAAAACCAATAAAATTGATAAACCTCTGGTCAATTTGATTAAAAAAAAGAAAGAAGAAAACCAAATTGCTGGTATCATAAATGAAAAAGGTGAACTCACCACCAATGAGGAGGAAATTAAAGTAATAATTTGAAATTATTTTGTCCAAGTCTATGCCAATAAATTTGATAATCTAAGTGAAATGGATGAATATTTACAAAAATATAAGTTTCCCAGGTTAAACGAAGAACAGATTAAATACCTAAACAAACCTATCTCAGAAAAAGAAATTCAACAAGCCATTATTGAACTCCCTAGAAAAAAATCTCCAAGGCCTGATGGATTCACAAGTGAATTCTACCAAACATTTAAGGAACAATTGGTTCCAATCCTATATAAACTCTTTGGAAAAATAGGGGAAGATGGAACTCTGCCTAACTCTTTCTATAAAACCAATATGGTACTGTTACCTAAACCAGGAAGAGTTAAAACAGAGAAAGAAAATTATAGACCTATTTCCATGATGAATATAGATGCAAAAAGCTTAAATAAAATCTTAGCAAAATGATTACAAGTCATCACTAGGATAATACATTATGATCAAGTAGGATTTATTCCAGGAATGCAGGGTTGGTTCAATATTAGGAAAACTGTTGGTATACTCAATTATATCACCAACAAACCTATCAGAAACCATATGATCATATTAATAGATGCTGAAAAAGCTTTTGACAAAATACAGCATCCATTCCTATTAAAAAACTCTAGAGAGTGTAGGAATAAATGGACTGTTCCTTAAAATAATTAGCAGTATCTATTTGAAACCATCAACAAGCATTATACTCAATGGGGAGAGGCTAGAGAAATTCCCAGTAAGATCAGGGGTGAAACAGGGGTGCCCATTATCACCACTACTATCCAATATTGTATTAGAAATGTTAGCATCAGCAATTAGAGAAGAAAAAGAAATTGAAGGAATTAGAATTGGGAAGGAAGACACAAAACTCTCACTCTTTGCAGATGACATGATGGTCTACCTAGAGAATCCCAAGAAATCATCTAAAAAACTATTGGAAACAATTAGCAATTTTAGCAAAGTTGCAGGTTATAAAATAAACCCTCATAAATCATCAACTTTTCTATATATGTCTAGCAAAACAGCAGGAAGAGCTAGAAAGAGAAATCCCATTCAAAGTAACCTCAGACAATATAAAATATTTGGGAGTCTATTTGCCAAGATAGACTCAGAATATTTTTGAAAACAATTATAAAACACTTCTCACACAAATTAAATCAGATTTAAATAACTGGGCAAATATCAACTGCTCATGGATAGGTAATGCTAGTATAATAAAAATGACAATTCTACCAAAACTAAACTATCTGTTTAGTGCCCTACCAAATCAACATTCCAAAAAATTACTTTAATTAGTTAGAAAAAATTGTAAGTAAATTCATATGGAGAAATAAAAAGTCAAGAATTGTCAGGAGCTTAATGAAAAAAAGTGCAAAAGAAGGTGGCTTAGCCCTGTCTGATCTAAAATTATAGTATAAAGTATCAGTTATCAAAACTGTTTGGTATTGGCTAAGAAATAGAGTGTTGGACCAGTGGAATAGACTAGGTATAAAAGCAGGAGATGATTATAGTAATCTGCTGTTTGATAAATCCAAAGAGCCTGGCCATTGGGATAAAAACTCTCTCTTTGATAAAAATTGCTGGGATAATTGGAAGTTAGTATGGAAGACACTTAGATTAGACCAACACCTCACACACTTTACCAAGATAAGATCCAAATGGTTACAGGACATAGACATAAAAAACAATACTATAAGCAAATTAGAAGATCAAGGACTAGTCTACCTGTCAGATCTATGGTAAGGGGAGCAGATTATGACTAAGGAAGAGTTGGACAATATCACCAAAAACCAATTAGATGATTTTGATTACATTAAATTAAAAGGCTTTTGCAGATAAAACCAATGTAACCAAGATCAAAAGAAATGTAGTAAATTTCTTCATTTGAAAACTGTCTATTCATATCCTTTGACCATTTATCAATTGGGGGATGACTTGCCATCTTATACATTTGATGCAGTTCTCTATATATCTTAGAAATGAGACCTTTTCAGGCAGCTAGGTGGCACAATGGATAGAACACTGGCCCTGGAGTCAGAATTACCTGAGTTCAAATCTGGCCTCAGACACTTAATAATTACCTAGCTGTGTGGCCTTGGGTAAGACACTTACCCCCATTGCCTTGCAAAAAGACCTAAAAAAAAAAAAAGAAAAAAGAAATGAGATCTTTTCAGAATTCCTAGTTGTGAAGAGTGTTTCCCAGCTTCCTGTTTTCCTTCTGATTTTGGTAGCATTGATTTTATAAGTACTAAAACTTTTTTAATCTGCTCAAAATCATTCATTTTACAGTTTATAATGTACTCTATTTCTTGTTTGGTAATAAATTTGTTCCCTTTCCATATATCAGATAGAATATTTCTTGGTTTATTAATATATCTATGGTGTCACCCTTTATGTCTAAAGCCTATACCCATTTTGACCCTGTTTTGGTATAGGATGTGGGATGTGGGTCTATGCCTTGTTTTTGCCATGTTATTTTCCGGTTCTTCCAACAATTTTTGTCAAAAAGTAAGTTCTCATCCCAGAAGCTGGTGTCTTTGAGTTTGTCAAATCACTGCAGTCATTTACTACTCTTTCTTTTGAACCTATCCTAATCCACTGATCCATTACTCTATTTCTTAACCAGTACCAGGCAGTTTTGATGACTGATACTTTATAAGTATAGTTTCAGGTCTGTTAGAGTTAGACTTTGTTTTCCTCATTAGTTCCCTTGCTATTCTTGACCTTTTGTGACTCCAGATGAATTTTGTTACTATTTTTTCTAGCTCTGTAAAATAATTATTTGGTATTTTGATTAGTATGGCACTGAATAAGTAAATTAATTTGGGTAGAATTGACATTTTCATTATATTAGTTCAACCTAACCATGTGCAATTGACATTTTTACCATTTGTTTAGATCTGATTTTATTTGGGTGAGAAGTCCTTTTTAATTGTGTTCATAAAGTTTCTGGTTTTGTCTTGGGAAGTAGCTTTCCAAGTATTTAATATCTACAGCTCCTTTAAATGGAATTTCTCTATTTCTTGCTCTTGGGCTTTGTTGCTAATATACAGAGATAATGATGATTTATGTAGGTTTATTTTAAATCCTGTTACTTTGCTGAATTCTTAATTGTTTCAAGGAGTTTTTTAGTTGATTTACTTGGGTTCTCTAAGTATACAATTATATCATCTGCAAAGAGTGAAAGCTTGGCTTCCTCATTGCCATTTCTGATTCCTTCAATTTTTTTAAATCTTATTGCTAGAACTAGCATTTCTAATTCTTCTGTATTGAATAGTAATGGTTATAATGCGCATCCTTGTTTCATCGTAGAAATGCTCTGAGTTTATCCCCATTACAAATAATATTTGTTGATCTTTTAGATAGAAAGTACTTATTATTTTGAGAAAAACTCCATTTATTCCTAAATTTTCTAGTGTTTTCAATAGGAATGGATATTGTATTTTATCAAAGGTTTTTCTAGCATCTATTGAGATAATCATATGATTTCTGTTGGTTTTACTGTTGATATGTTTAATTATATTAAGTGTTTTCTTAATGTTGAACCATCCCTGACTGCCTGGTATAAATCCAACCAGGTCATGATGTAATATCCTGGTAATAACTTGCTATAGGCTCATTGCTAAAATTTTATTTAAGATTTTTGCATTAATATTCATTAGGGAGATTGGTCTATAATTTTCTTTCTCTGTTTTGGTTTTTCCTGGTTTAGGTATCAGCACCATGTTGGTGTCATAAAAGGAACTTGGTAGAACTCCTCCTATTTTTTTAAAAAGCCTATATAGAATGGGAATTAATTGTTCTTTAAATATTTGGTGGAATTCACTTGTAAATGATCCATCTGGACTTGGAGACTTTTTCTTAGGGAGTTTATTGATGGTTTCTTCAATATCTTTTTCTGAAATGGGGTTATTTAAGTATGTTATTTCCTCTCCTGTTAATCTGGGCAGTTTGTATTTTTGTAAATGTTCATCCATTTCATTTGGATTATCAAATTTATTGGCATACAATTCAGTAAAGTAGCTCTGAATTATTCCTTTAATTTCCTTTTCATTGGTGGTTAGTTCAACCTTTCCATTTTTGATTCTGGTAATTTGATTGTCTTCTTTCTTTTTTAAAAAAAATCAGATTAACCAAAGTTTTTTTCTATTTTATTGGCTTTTTTCATAAAACCAACTCATAGGTTTTTTTTTAATCAGATCAATGGTTTTCTTGCTTTCAATGTTATTAATCTCTCCCTTGATTTTCAGAATTTCCAATTTGGTATTTAATTGGGGGTCTTTAATTTGTTCTTTTTCTAGTTTTTTTAAGTTGCATATCACTTCATTGATCTTCTCTATTTTATTCATATATGCATTTAGGAATATAAAGTTTACCCTCAAAATTGCCTTGGCTGCATTCCATAAATCTTGATATGATGTCTCAACATTATCATTTTCTTGGAAATAATTATTTCTATAATTTGCTGTTTGATCTACTCATTATTTAAAATTAAGTTATTTAGTTTCCAATTAGTTTTTAGTTTCTCTTTCTATGACTCTTTATTACATGTAATTTTTAATTGCACCATGGTCTGAGAAGTTGCATTTATTATTTTTGTCTTTCTACATTTGATTAAAGGTTTTTATGTACTAGTACATGGTCAGTTTTGGTATAGGTGGCATGTACTGCAGAAATAAAGGTATATTCTTTTCTTATCCCCATTAAGTTTTCTCCAGAAGTCTATCATATCTAAATTTTCTGATTTCATTCACCTTCTTAACTTCATTCTCATTTATTTTGCTGTTAGAGCCTTCATTTTCAAAGAAGACCATGACATCAGGGAAGTGATGCCATGACAAGCATATGAATTAGATTTGAGTGAGCGGGGAGGGGAGGGCTATGCTAAGTCACCAGTGATCCATCCAGGTCCAGTGATCAGCTATGAATAAGGATGACTGGAGATGTCCCTGGATATGAGGCAATCAGAATTAAGTGACTTGCTTAAGGTCATACAGCTAATAAGAGTCAAGCAGTCTGAGGTCAAATTCGAACTCTTGTCTTGCTGACTCCACAGTCAGTGTTCTATCCACTGTAATTCCTAGTGCTAAAATTTGAGTCACACATTCCTATGCAATGGTGAAGGAGAAGCAGATGCAATTGGTCAGGAGGGCAATATCTACTGTATTCATAAAAATATCATTTAAGAAAATGAATGCTATTCTCAGTGATTATACTATGGATAATCTGTTAAAACTTTAGCTGCATATAAAATGATAATCTTAATGAAAAATCCTAAGTTGGTCATGCGCATTCACATGTTTTCTCACATACTCATGCCAGTGACAAATGTTTATAAGATGCCTGGATAGGCTAAGTTGTGACCACAAAATACAGAGATTCTCATTGTAATAGAAGCAAGTCAGTTCTTCACAAAAGGGGAAAAGCCTTTAAACTCAACTGTAGGACTCATGGAGTCATAAACTATTAATTTGAACATGTTAATATCCAATTTGAATAATACACCATTAAATGTATGTATCTTTGGCAACAAGAACAGTCTTAGATCCATGTAGAAGTACATGAGTTATTTCTGCATTTGCAGATGGTTTAGAAATATATATAAATTTGGAGATAATTTTGCACCTATTTGTTTCCAATGCCAGCCTCTCAGTGTCAGAGGAACTTGGACTTGACTTGGGGTAAATCAGCTGATGTCTCCCTGGTCCAGCAACAATCAGTGTGTTTCAGAATGGCCTCTGCAACCAATAGGATTCCCTTATGTCTTCTTGGTTGGAGATACTTTCTAGGCACAAGTCTGTAATGATGACCACAGATAAACTGGTCAAAAGGTCACAAATAGACTGGTCAAAAGTTTTTTTTTAATTTTCCCATCAGTTTCCCCAGTCTTCAGTTCTCTAAGCAGAGTTCAAGCTATTCTGAGGGTAAACAAAGCATTAAAATGCAAATATTTTAAGTAACATCCAAGCTACTACCTGAGGTTAAGTGGAAAATAACTGCTCATATTCCTATTCCAACACAGTTTTCAAGAGACTAATGGATATGCAAGTGTTTCTGGTTATTACTCTTAAGCAAATACTTTAAATGTCAGGGTTTTGTAGGGGAAAGAAAATGGGACTCTCAGACAGAAGGCATGGGTTCAGGTGCCAGTCCTCATATTTTATAGCTGTAGGCCTCTGGGTGAATAACTTCATTTCAATGATCCTCAACTTTATGGTTATAAACAGGGTCTAATAACACACATGTTCACTCATTATTCAAAAAATTATTAAGTATTTTTGGTGTTTGAAGCACTATAATACAGGTGCCAGGGGAAAGAAAGTTTAAGTAACACATTGTTCCTGTCTCTACTGACCTTACAAATCCAACAGAATAGGATGGTTGTAAGAAAAAATGCTTTGTATACCTTCAAGTGACACAGGTATTAGTGGTCCAGTTAAATTCAATGAGTATTTCTTAAGCACATGCTGTGTATAAGTACTCTACTCGTCACTGAAGGGACAAAGACAGGAATAAAAGTAGTTTTGGTTTTCTAAAAGTTTGGCAGGTAATAATCACCTGACAACTCCTTGTGGATTGATTAATATCCTACCCTCTCTTTCACCTGGATTTTAGAGACTCTCAAAATTATCCTGGCCTCTAGGATTGGGGTAAGGATAACTGAAGATCTGGCAAATTAGAAGCCAGACACATTTTGTAGACCTAATGCTTCTTTTTGAAACAAATTATTGCTAACATGGGAGATTAGTGCTGCATTAAATTTATCATTATTGTTTATCATTTCAGGATACTTATTTATGAGTGACTTTTACTTAATTAATTCCATTGACAAATAACAATTCTGAAAGAAAAAGAATCAAATTATGGATTGGGGAATGTTTTCTCTAATATTATAGGTGGGGCTGGTCTGAAAGATGACTTGATTTTTTTTAACTAATTGATTTATCTTTCATAGTCCTCATTTACCATTGGTAATGTGCTATCTTATGTCCACCATAGAAGACTCCATAGCCATTTGAATCATTCACAGATTTAATTACCTGGAGACAGAGGTGCTGTCTAATTCACTCTCATTCTATCAATGGAAGAATATTGGTGGTAAAACATGAGGTTTTGTTTCAGATAGTGACTTGAGATCACTAAAAGTAATATCTTTTCCCAAATGTAATCAAACCCTCTTTCTCTCACTCATTCCTTTCCTGCTCTATTTATTGTTTTTCTTTCATATAGTCCATACAGTTATAGACCAGCTTAATTGGTTATCCTGCCAAGTGAATATTATAGTCTAAACATGAGGCACTGTTTGTCTGCTTGTTTTTTTCCTGCATGAATTGTTAGGTCAAACTCTCTTGAGTTGATTTATAACTAAAGACATGGTTAGGTCCAAAGTGGTATTTACAGAATCTCTTCATGGTCCTATTGACATTTTAAGTAAAACAGATGGATTAGTTAAATGGAAACAACATAAAATTACCATCTCACTGGCACTTATCCACATGCAAAGTCCAGAAATTAAGATGTTTCTCCCTCAGAGCATGATCCAGGAATCACAGATACAAATTATTAGTTATTTCCTCAGTGCTTCATATGAATTATTTTAAATAATGCAATATAAATAATAACAATATCAAATATTATATTAATAATTTTATATTGAATAATCCTACTAATAAAATTAAAGCTTAAAATTGTACTAACAGATACAATTTCAAAGCTAAAAAAATGTTATTTCAAAATATGCAGTTAAAGTCCTGGTGGTATGACAGTTGAATTTCTGGATAGTAGGAGCCTAACCTCTCAAAGAGAAGCATGTCCAAATACAGAGGTTTTTTTTTTTCTTCTGAGTTTCTGTGGAATCCATTTGGCTATAAATGGATAGGTTAACAGAGAATTTAGTCCCATGAAATGAATATACTCTATATCCCACAATACATAACACAGTACACCAAAACCCTGTGGAACAATCTAGTGCATCAAATAGGAAATTACTTTTTTAAAGTTACAATCCTGGGACTTGAAGTTGTATAAAAGAAGTTTATTACAGAGTATATAACTATAATGTTATTAGAGAACAAACCACAATATTAGAAAGTGGCTAAGAAGTCATCTAGAGAGGATGACTTGTAGCTTTTAGTATACATGAGAAGGATGAGTGTCAACAGATGGTACAAGATATCCTTACCTGGACCCAATGTTAGTGCAAGATTGGAAGGAAAGTAGAAAGTTATCTAAACAGATAGGTCTCAAAAAACATTGGGATTTTGTTGTGCCTGATATAGAAAATAATCAAAGAACTTCATAAATGCCAACAATAAAAGAAATAAAAAGTAGGATGATATTTTCCAACTTCAAAAAAGCAGATTTTAATTCAACAAAAATTTTCTATCTCTTACCTTGAGAAGTCCTTCCCTATTTGTAGACTGTTGGCTAAAATGCTCAAAGAGCAATTTGTCAAGTACTTGATCTAAAGTTGAGATATTCTGAGATAAGAAAAGATCTTCTACCAAGGGACACAATCTTCTGGGTTTTGAGATCAGTACAGGGTTTGCTGAGTTAACATTTCAGCTCAGGTGTCTAGAAAGGCCATTTCTTTAGAAAAGCCTGAGGTCTGGGGAATATAAGTTGTCAGACTGTGAACCATAACAAAGGTTCAAGTTTTTATTTGGACTGTGTTGTAACCCCACTATGTAGGCCTAGGAAAACTTTGGTTTAAGCAAAACACCCTAGAGCAGTGGGAATGAGTCAAAGAAAGCACCAGTTAGAAATTAGAGATTTTTTTAAAATGGAGAATTTTTTCAGATTGTAAGGAAATAATATAAGATAAAGTACCTCCTGGACCTTATAATGATAATAATAATCTTTGTCTTTTCATTTTCGAAGAAGACCATGACATCAGGGAGGTGATGCCATGACAAACACATGAACTGAATTTGAGTGAGGGGGTGCTGTGCCAAGTCACCAGCCTCACTTTCTCCTCCAGAGCCATCTCGGTCCAGTGGCCAGATGTGAATCAAAATACCTGGAGATGACCCTAGATGTGAGACAATGAGGGTTATATGACTTGCCCAAGGTCACATAGCTAGAGTCAAGTGACTGAGGGCAGATTCGAACTCCTGTACTCCTGACTCTAAGGCCAGCACTCAATCCACTATGCCACCCAGATGGATCTTAAGGATACTCTTAGGAAGACTATAACTGTTAGCTCTGTAACTGTAGTTAGAGAAATCTAAGCCAACCTTAATATTGTAATACAGGGTGTCAGAAGAATGTAGTTCTTTCCTAAAGACCAAGGGAACCCCAAGGAAATTTGAGTTATAAGGGAGATGGAGAAGTGCATCCTTGAAAGAGTAAATCTGAGGGTAAATCCAGGGATTCTATAAAATATATAAGGTGATTAAAAGTCAGTATATTCAGAACTGCATAAGCTGCATACAATTAGCCAAGCACTAGCTACCAGTTGAGTCACTTTATGGTATAAAGAGAAAATTGAAGAAAGAAATTTGTATCTGGGTTTAGGTCATGTGAATGAGGTTTTGTATTTGTTACCTTATAATTCTATGTTATATTCTATGTAATAATCCCATGATTAGGTAACATGGGAATAATTCCTTAAACTCTGCATCTATCTTCTTCCCCTAAGGCTAAAATACATACAATAATCTTTCTTTAGCAGATATTTTTGATTCATTCACTTTTTCCTTTCTATCTATAATTTTCATTTGTGATTTATACCCCCTATTTCTCAAAAGGATTTAAGGCAGCATACAAAGATAAAAATATATATTACTAAATAGTACAAAGAAATATAGAAATAAAATAAAAACAAAAAGTTAAAGGAAAAAAGAAATAACTGCACTGAACATATTGGGTCAGATAATTATGCAGTGAATTAGTTCTGATCTAGTAAGAAAAGAAAAAAGGCAAATACTGGAACTGAAACACTTTTGTTATGCATTTTTCCATTATGGATCCTGAATATGTAACTAAAGCAGAATATTATTGGAAGCAACATTCAAATTACATGAATATAAAGAAAAATGGAATGAAACAAAATATTTCATAACTAACATAATTATTGATAAGACATACATATATACATACACATACAATTTAAGACATGAGTAAAACTTTCTTGAAGCATTAAGAACAATTTCTCTGCCACTTTGTTGAGGAAAACACTACAAAGTCCATCAACTTTTATGCTCATAATAACAAATAAGAATAAAGATGTTTAATATATTATACTGTGACAATCAAAAACACTCTCTAAATCAAAGCAAATGAATTCATGGAGTGGATAAGTAAGACTCTCAGATTTTTTTTAACTGTAAAAGACACTTGTACCAAAGAAAGAAAGGCAAGTCAAACTAATTGAAAATGTTTTATGAGAAGCAAGACAGACTTTACATCATAAATTCAAGTCATATAAGGCTAACTGTTTCAACAAGGTAAATCACACATCAACATCATTCAGGGCTTTCCGCCGGCTCCGCCATATTCCAAGTACACAGGGCTCACACGGCTCCCGCTTGGTGGCCTGTTATTTCCTCCCCAGGGAAGCTCGGGAAAGAGCGTTTGAGGCAGTGAGTTGCCAAAATGACAAACACAAAAGGAAAAAGGAGAGGGACTCAATACATGTTTTTTAGGCCCTTTCGAAAACATGGTGTCATCCCTCTGGCTACATATATGCACATATACAAGAAAGGTGATATTGTAGATATCAAGGGTATGGGCACAGTTCAGCAAGGAATGCCCCACAAATGTTACCATGGCAAGACTGGACGAGTCTATAATGTTACACAGCATGCTGTAGGCATTGTTGTAAACAAACAGGTTAAGGGCAAGATTCTAGCCAAGAGAATTAATGTGCGTATTGAGCATATTAAGCATTCTATGAGCAGAGATAGCTTCCTGAAGCGAGTAAAGGAAAATGATCAGAAGAAGAAAGAAGCCAAAGAAAAAGGCACTTGGGTTCAACTAAAACATCAGCCTGCTCCACCCAGAGAAGCACACCTTGTGAGAACTAATGGCAAGGAACCTGAGCTGTTGGAACCAATCCAGCTATGAATTCATGGCATAAATGACTTAAAAAATAATCAGTAAAAGATTTCTTGAATTTTGGAAAAAAAAGCCCCATCATTCAGGGTCTAAGTAGACCATATGAGAAAGGTCCTTTGTAAATGAAGAAAGCCATATCTAGTCTTTCACAATAGTCTGCACTGGTTCTTCAGAGTTAACTTGAAATTCAAGGAGCATGACAGATACAGCTTTATACTAAAGATATATAGAAAACAAAATCAACAGATTTTATTTAGAGCACTCAAGTTGAATGGACATGTCCATTTAGATGTCAGGCCATCATCTCAAACACATCATGTTTAAAATTAAGTTCATAATCTTTTCTGCCCCAAATTACCAACCCTTTAAGATTGTCATACCACTTTGGAGTCAGAGTTTTAGTGTATCAAATCTGGAAGGATCTGTGAGATCAGTCAATCCAACCCCCTCCTTTTACATAATAGGAAATTTTTACTCTTTCTACATTGTCTCAAGTATCTCCTTCCCTAAACTCATTCACCTACTTTTGTCATTTCTTCATTCATGTTTCTCATAACTGTCTCCATTCAACTCATGTTTCTTACATCTGTCCCTTTTGACCTTCACCATCCTAGTTCAGGAGGCCATGATATACCTGAACATAACTTTTTTTTTGCTTTTACTTTTGCAAGACAATGGGATTAAGTGACTTGCCCAAGGTCAAACAGCTAGTTAATTATTAAGTCTCTGAGGACATATTTGAACTCAGGTCCTCCTGAGTCCAGCACTTATGTTCTATCCACTGCACCACCTAGCTGCCCATACTACTACATAGCTTCTTAACTGGTGTTTGTCAGCACCATGGCCAGAGGTCATGAAAAGGCAACCACTTACTTATAAGAATACATATATTTCCCCGGGGGAATGGGAGCCCTTTGTAGGGACTGTCTTGCTTCTGTATTTGTTTCTTAGGTGCTTAGCACAGTCTTGACAAGAAAGTACTTAATAAATGCTTTTTTTCATTTATATATGCTAATTTCAATCAATAATATTTGAAAGCTTCTTTAAAATAGGGGTCATTTTCATTTGTCTTTGCCCCCAACTAATTCTCTGGCGGCACACACATCAAATTCTTTGGAAATTCTTGTCCAATTAAGTTGAATTAAACTGAATGACCCCTGTATTAAATCTTTCATACTTCCTATGTTGCATTGTCACTTATTATTCTTAAAAAAAAGGAAAATCAACACCCAGGGTGAATTGACTAGTCAATGTTAATCAACAAATATTTAGTGAGAAGACAGAATCACTTGATGAATTTTTCCTTCATGTTTCTCTTAAATTTTAGTGAAAAAAATCATAATAACTTAATTCTTATTCAATCTTTCCAGTCTTTTTTCTTGACTCATTTGTCAGATAAACTCCAGTCACTTAAACACTATCTGCTTCAGTTTCTTCACCTATAAAATGGAGTTAAAATAGTACCTCCCTCCCAGGATCATAGTGAGTATTAAATTACCTATTATTTGTAAAGTGCTTAGCTCAAAAAAGATAATTAATAAATGTTCTTTATTCCCTTCCCTTGCCTCTCTAATCTTGGTTTTTCTGCTGCTTAGAGCCCCTGAGTGACACATCCTGCAAGATGTACTCTTGTCCACCTCAGCCATATTTCTGAGAAGATGAGACTAAACTTCACATCTTTTATAATAAACTTCAATAATAAAACATTTAAAAAGATAATAAGCAAAAATGCTGATAAAGATGATTCCTGACCATGATTTTTTTATAATAATATACAGTTTACATTCATATTTAAAAAAACAAGTTCATGTACTTTTCCAATTCCAAACTCAGAAGAAAATCAAGTATCAATCAATCAATCAAGTAACATTGAGACTCTCTTGTGTCTGCTGAGTAGTTAGTATGGTGGTTAGGTGCTAGGAAGGTGAGGGACTGAATCTCACCCCCCAATACTTACCAGCTATGATTCTTTGATTAGGCCATTTAATCTCTTTTTCCTTCAGTTTCCTCAGTTACAAAATGGGGAGAACACTTCCTTCTCTCAGGGTTGTTCTTATGTTCAAATAAGACAAGATTTGTAAAGTTTGGGTACAATGTCTGGAACATAGTAGGTGTCTAAAATGCTTATTCCTTTCTCTTTCCTTCCCCCATATGTCACACACTATGATTCATACAGTGTATACAAGTATAGAGGTTGAGATAATTCCTTCTTGCAATGAACTACCACTATAATGGGGAAAGGGAAGTACACATAGAAAATATATATCAAATAAATATAAAGTTAATAAATTAAAATATATACAAAAATGTTAAATACAAGGTTGTCTTATAGGAGCTATTTTTAACCTGGGATCCATGAACTTGCTTTTAAGATTTTGATGATTCTACTTCAATATGATTGGTTTCCTTTGTAATACTGTAATTTTATTTCATGTATTTGGAAGCTTTATTTGGGAAGAGGTTCTTAGACTTCACTATATTGCAAAGAGATTCATGACAAAACCAAAAAGATTAAAAATTCTTATTTTTAAAGGGAAGATAACTATAGTTGGGGGATTATGAAGGGCTTTGTAAAGAAGATGGTCCTTGGGCTATAGCCTAAAGGAAAAAAACCTTAAACATTACAGGATATTTATAATTTGCATATATTGGTCTCAGTGTCCTGTGTGTCTGTCCCCTAAATCTTCCTTATTCCTAATTTCTCTCTTTTATCCTCCCAGTTAAACAGGAATATAACCTCTGAGACAGAGTGCTGCTGCTGCTGATATGATGATAGATGACACTGTAAAACACATAAAAGTTTACTCAACATTCTATAGTTTTATACACCTTGTCTCAGTTGTTGACCATCACACTAATCTAACTCATTTAAAATCAAGGAGCCTAATAAATGGTTTGCCCATATCATAAAACTAGTGTCACAGATAGGATATATTCCATATCTCTTTTAATTTTAAGAACTGAATTCGTTTTTGACTCTTCATTGTCTTTCATTCCATGATATCCAATCAGTTGAGTTTTGTTAATTCTCCCCTGAAATATCTCTCATACCTACTTTTGTCATTCATTGGGGATATGGTTTAGGTCCTCATTTCTTCTTGGCTTTGTAACAGCTTGACAGGTAATATAGTGTTTCTATATATGAGCCATTCTTTACACAACTAGCCAATTAATCTTCCTAAAACACTATTGATAATCATGACAATCCTGAATTCAACAATTTAACGGGATTTGTTAACTACTATTGACTACTGAATAAAGTAAAAATTAGAGGTTCCTTAATGTAAAGTGTTCAACAATATGCTTCCAAATTTCCTTTCCAGTTTTCCCAATTTTATTAGGAAAAGGAAAATTGTTGGGAAGTAACTTATTTTCAACATTTTTTTTTTGTTTTTGCAAGGGAATGGGATTAAATGACTAGTCCAAGTTCACACAGCTAGGTAATTATTAAGTGTCTGAGTCTGGATTTGTACTCAGGTCCTTCTGATGCCAGGACTAGTGCTCTATCTATTGCACCACCTTAAATGACTTTGTGAAGTAATTTATAAGGTAAATAATACCATCCCCATATTATTTTCAAGTATAAAACACTTATCAATAGCAAATAATGATATCTAGCTTAATAGGTGAGTCATTTATAATATTATTAGATTTAGAATAATACTGATCTAAAATTTACGGTAGGGTTAAATATTTATTTAATAGTAGTAGTAATTTAGTTCTAGGACAGTGAGGTAGAACAGTCGATAGAGTGCTGGGTTGATTCTCCTTAGTTTAAAACTGGCCTCAGACATTTAGAAGTTGTGTGACTCTAGGCAAGTCATTTAATCCTATTTGCTTTAGGTTTCTCTTCTGTAAAATGAAGTGGAGAAGGAAATGGCAAACCACTTCAGTATCTGCCAAGAAAATTCCAAATGGGGTCATGAAGAGCCAGATATGACTAAAATAACTGAACAACAACAACAACAACAACAATGATTTGTTTCTATTATTAGCAAGTATTTATTTAAAAAAATTAGATGTATTTAATAGTAAGAGTGCCACTGAATTTTTGTTTAAAGAGTAATATTCCTGCAAACATTCAGATAATGCATTCTGGTATAGTGGGAAGAGTACTGGGTCTAAAGTTAGATAGCCTGGGTCTGAGTCTTGATTTTTATATTCACTAGTTGACTATGTACAAGCCACTGGACCATTCTATCTGGGGTCCCTTATATGTATAATTGGGATCATTATACATGTATTCCCCATCCATTATGGTTGTTGCAAGAAAAGTACTTTGTAAATTTCAAAGAGCTTCATGAGCTTTGTTATTTATTAGCTTTTAATAGTTCAATGAAGTCATAAAGATCTTTATCATCATCATCATCAAAATCATTATTATTATTATTATTATTTAGTACCATCAACTAGTCATTCATTAGCTAGACTCTACAAATAGTTTGCAGTCATCTCTCAGTTTATCCTTGGTAATTGTAGGCATGAATAGTCTAGATAAATAAAATCCACAAAAATTCTTCTACTTCTCCAAAAGAGGATTATTTTAATGAATATTTTCAACATTTAGCAATAGTCTTTTTGTCTCCTTGGTAATTCTTCTGGCATTTAAAAGAGTAGAATATGTACAAGGAAACTCCCCAATGACTCTCATTTTCCAGAGACATGCCGAAGGATCATGGTGTTACATATCTTTTTCTTTTTCCTTTCATGGTTTTTACCTATGTTAGGAGTTTTGTTTTGGAAAAAAAAAAACAGAACTGGACAGATGACAATCATGCTGAGGCTCAACTCTGTCCATTGTCTGATTTTTATCCCTTCCTGTTGCTATTTTCTCTGTTTCGTTTTACAGTTACAGTGATCTCTTTTTATCTTTTTTTAAACAATGGCTATCTGTTTAATTTAGGAACTTGAAGGAGAGCAATATCTTGTCCTTTGTTCCTAGGTTTACAATCTATGGTAAAGATTAAGGATTTAAAAAACTCAAAAAGAATTCTAATCATTTTCCAAGGTGGCAATTGTTTCCTCTACTTACTGTTCTCAGACAGCTCCACAATGTAATAAAGCACAGGACTATTTCCATCAAAGGGTCGAACCCAGGAGAGCATCACAGTTCGGTTGTGGGAAGAATTCAGGCTAGCCAGGAGGTTTTGAGGTGAATGAGGCAGTTCACTTAAAAATGAAAAAAAAAAAAAGGAAACACACACACACAAACATATCAGAAGCAATGAACTGTTCATTTACCAACTTAGTTTAGGTAGAACTAGTATGTCACAATGAAAAAAAAGATGCCCATAAATGCATGATACTTTGTCTAAAAAGCAATGCCCCTTTTTAAAAATTGCACTATTCACAATTTTATGTCCTATATAAGATAAAATTGGTGTTGAAGTTTCTAAAGCAGGTAAACTAACATCTAATGTTATTGTTATTTAATGTGGAAAAAGTCAATATTCCAATATCTTTCTAAAATTAATGATTTAGTCAATATTTTTTTCACCTAGATACTAATAAAACAACAGCAGTGAACCATATACACATACAGTAAAAAAAGTGGGAGGCATGATTTAATATAAAATTTTTCATACTCAGGTGAGCAGAAAACATGACACTAACCATATAAAGTTGCTCATCAAAATTACCATATTTATTCTCAGGTAACAGAGTTGTTGGATTTATTGACAGATGAGAGGTAATGCTGTCATTGGATGGTTTTTTTCTCTTGGATAATGGAGTTTTAGGGGAAAGAATTCAAGTAGAAAATACAGTTAAAATACTGACTGAAACAGTAAACCAATAAGAAATGTTATAAATCTGAAGTACAATTAAAATGTATAAATTCTAAGAATAAATGTTCCTCTTAAGAAAGAATTTATCTTAGATTTACTAGGGAATGGGTGGCATATATCAATTGTACACTTTTTATTAGTCACTGCTCTTGTGAGTCCAAAAATTACAGGACAAAAAACACAACCAGTCCAAGTCCAGTATTAAACCTTTACATTTTATAAATATGGGAGCAAGACTCTGTTAATAGTTGTTTTGGGCTGCTGCATCTTAACTAAATGTTCCCCAGCTGTAACAGTAGAAGAGGTTCTCTGAGTCTGACCTATTCCATCTACTAACCAGTCTTTGATTCTCTCCCAGACATCAATTATTGCTGACCCACACAGGTCAGAGCAAGAAGTCATAATTACACTTTATTCCTTAATTAAAAATATACTCATTATCCTTTTAAATATATTAAGTTCTACATGGTTAGATTTACCTATGAAACACAATACCCTCTAACACATGTAAATTACTTCTATGGCATTCTAATATAAAGACTTTAATAAAATTTTCAAAATTTGAGCTTGAGCTATCTTCTTTTTTATTTCTTTGATCATGAATTACTTTTAAATCAGAAAAAGAACTCATTTCTATTTGAGCTCTTCAATAATCTAATCTTTCCAAGATGTCTGTTTGAGCCCAAGGTAAAGAACATGGTAGAAGAAAAAATATTTATTCTACTTCTCTTGTATTGGTTTTTCTATTATTTTCCAATATAAATCAGTTTCAACTTCAACATAACAAAATTAAAATTACAGAAGAAGTAACAGCTGAACTCAAATTAGAAATAAACAATATATATATATATATGTATATCCCTGCTAAATATATATTAAATAAGAACTTCTATTAAACCATGTAACTTGATAATTCCATGAGCATAAATTTGAAGAAACTAGCAGTTAATATTCAGGGACACTTTGTCTACATAAGAGATGTTTTCACTTCCTATAGAAGCTGATCAAGTATATAGTTCCAGTTTCCTTTACTGTGTAGTATCATCATCATGAAAAAATATATAATGTTTTGAGACCTAAGTCCTTGTACAGAGATTTATAATCATGTATATAGGTTTGAACATTTAAATGAGTCTTTAAAAAATAGGGGGCAAATGGCAATTGAAAAAATGTCTTCACTAAGGGAGAATAGAAGCAATTTGGACTCATAAATGCATTAATGATTGTTAGCAAAGCAGTTCAAGAGGGATTATCACACTAATTTGGTAGTTTGAAAGTTCTGTAAATGATAGTCTCTCCTTTAAGGATCCTGCTGCAAATTTCCTGTGCATTCTGATCCCATGTGATTCTTGTTCATATTTTTCACGCAAATCCTTCATATAGAATCCACACAATACATGCTTTTTGTAATTTGAAATCTTTGAGGTACCAAAGCACTATTTGAGCTTTCTGCCAATTGTTTTTCACTCTTATTATGTGACTTGGTTCATCCTATTTTTGATCATATAGATCTTAGATAACTTTAATACCATTTCTCTCATGTAAGTTTTCACAGGTAAAGTGTACTGCATCATGCCTTAATTTGTTTCTTTATTCCTCTAGCAATTTTGGAAGTGCTTAAGAAATACTTCTTGAATGAGTTCAATGACATCTGATCCCTCATTCATTCATCCATGAATTCCATGAAGGACTATATCTTGCACACAGTAGTTCAATTTGTTGACTGAATTTAGTATTGAATGAATTTAGTAAAAAAAGTATTACCCTAACATCTCTCCAGTGTATACAATTACATGGGATATTATAAGGGATAGAAAAGCTGGATTTGAGGGAGATCTTTAAGGAGGGGTAGGATGTGGATAGGTAGAAAGAGAGAAAAATTCTAGAAAGTCTGTATAGAGCACTTTCTGGAATCAAGTTTAATAAATAGTGCCCTTAAAACTTCTTCTTCCAAGTATACAACGTAAGTTTGAAGAATGATCTCTGCTTTCTAGGAATTTATGGTCCAAACTGGATGATAAAAATTGTACACACATAAGAAAGTAACAATCCAAAGTAGTATATGATCTCAGGTTGACAATAAGTGCTAAAAGAGTTGGAGCTGAGGAATTAAGTAGTCATGAAGGATCTAGGGAAGGAAAGAGGATTGAGTTAGACCTCAACAGCAGAGTAATATTTGGTTAAGTGAAAGTGAATTCTAAGAAGTATTAGGACTGTTAATAACAGTTTTCTGTAAACTATCATCTTCTAGCAAATATATTATTTATTAATATTAATAAGACATCATACTATATAATATAATGCTATATTAATAATTAATATTATATATTAATAAAATACTATTAATAACAATATCATAAACTAATTCTTAGAGACATAGTGATAAAGACAAGGATAGAATGTAGAGGACTTTTTAAAATTTTAAGTCAATGATGTTAAGAGTGACTTACCCAAGACCACACAGCTGGGCAATTATTAAGTGTCTGAGGCCAGATTTGAATCCAGGTCCTCCTGACTCCAGGGAAGGTGCTCTATCCACTTTGCCACCTAGCTGCCCACTTGTAGGGGACTTTTCATACTCCTTGGTTAGTAGTTTACCTGAATGCTTGCCTAAAATTGCAGTAGCTCATGGGACACCAAGGTTAGCCTTCTATCTACATCTCAGAACCCAAAAGAAGTCCTTTCCATGGGGAGGGTGTTAACCATATTCTGTTCCTTAAACACATTTTTTTTAGGTTTTTGCTAGGCAATGGGGTTAAGTGGCTTGCCCAAGGCCACACAGCTAAGTAATTATTAAGTGTCTGAGGCCAGATTTGAACTCAGATTCTCCTGCTCCAGGGCCGGTGCTCTATCCACTGTGCCACCTAGCTGCCCCTTAAACACATTTTTAATCTCCCATCTACCTAAGAGAATGATTAAAGAAAACTAGGACTTCACTTCAAGCACTGGGGACCACAACAGCAACAAAGACCAAAATTTTGCATCAGAATATTAGATAAAGTCTTAAAATAATTTCTTTTATTTATATCAAAAGATGAAAAAATGTACTAATTTTCTACAATAATAACTATAATGTTGTAAGGATAACATGAGGTAATTTTTGTAAAGTAATTTGCAAACCTAAAAGCACTATATAAATGCTAGCTATAATAATAATAATAATTATTATTATTATTATTGTTTTGTTAAAATCATGGTTTTAGAGATGGTAGAGATGGTTTAGACAAATCATTCTTACCATAAAGGGTAATCATCCCTAAGGATACAAAATAAGAACATTTTGTGGGAGCAGTGAGATGAACTCAAATGGAGCTTTGTTGAATTGTGAGGAAAAAGTAAGAAACAGGATTGGTACCAAATGGGCATTTAAATGTTTGTGCACTGATTGATAAACAGGGTAAAAGCAGATTATGACATCTATTTCTTATGTCAAGAAGTTCACCAAGTTTTCCATATTACAAATTATAAGGATTGAAAAAGGTCATTCATGGAAATGTAGAGATTTTGCCTCTGGGTCCTAAAGTATGTACACCATAATTGTGAATAGTGCAATGGTTTTTTTACTCAAGTAGTTATTCACTGAGTGAATTATTCCAGGTCTAATTTGATTCTATCAGGTACTTCACCATCTTCCAAGCTAGAGAATCTTGAATTCCTATACATAAGACTCAATAAGATTTTAGATAATTCTTTTTTTCAGGCTAAAAAAAGGGGTCACAATTTAGCTAAAATTGTCCAATTTCATTGAGGAATACCAAAGTACAAAATAATTTATAGTTTATGCACTAATGTCAGTTTATCCAGAGATCATTTACTTGGCAAGTCTGATTATTTGGAATATATGTGTAAGAGGCCAAGAGCTATGCTCTTTGAAAAGACCCTTACACAAATTGACTATCCTTCAAAAGTGGAGGAAGTGACAAAGAACTGCCACAGTGTGGACAAATTTGGATCAATTAGGAGGAAATTGTTGTTGAATTTGTAATGATAGAAACCTTGGGAGGAAAGTCACCTTTCTATTTTAGAATGCATGATAAAGAAGAAAATAGCATAGTGCAACAGAAATTCTAGATTTTTAGAGAGATAATTTCAAGTAATTCACAGAAAGGATAAGTAGAATACTATGGTACAAGTGTCACTGTCAGATATTTAAGATCTGCCACAATATGCTTTCTTTCAATGCTTCCAACTTATTGCACATTCCTTCCTTTCACATATTCTTTAGCTAAGTCCAACTAGACTGCTGCCTGTTGCTTGAATTCCACATACTACCTCTCACCTCCATAAACTCAAAGAGGCCATCTTCAGCTCTTAAACACATTCCTCTCCTTACCTTCACCTGTCAGAAATCTTCAAGGTTCAGCTAAGGTAGAACCCTCCTTCATTAAGACTTCCATTACTCTAGTTCCCATAATTAGTAGACTCTCTCCATTCTAAAATTACTTTTTATTTATATATAGTGGTACATACTGTACACAGCAGAATATAGTCCTTGCTTGGGCAGGAGAAGCTTTGTTTTTAAATTTGTATCCTCAGTTTCAAGCAGGCAATTTTAAACGTCAAGGTGCTTAATAGATTTTTACTCAGTCAAGATGACTAAAATTGAAATTGTGGACAATAGGAAGGATTTTGCAGGATTGGAAAAAATCAAATGGCTTAATTTGGAATATATTCTGTATATTATATTCCCAGAGTAGAAGTCTGTCTCAGTGAGACAAAACTGTACTTAGGTCATGAACAGACCAATTGATGCCTATACCTGTCAAGAAGTGATCAGATAATTTTTGCTTTTTAAAATTTTGATTTTTCTTTCTCATGGTTTTTTATACCCTTTTGTTCTGATTCTTTCACAACATGACTAATGTGGAAATATGTTAAATATGACTATACATGAATAATATATATCAAATTTATTTGGAAGGGAAGAGAGTGATAAAAATATAGAACCCAAAATCTTAGAAATAAAAACAAAAATGAATGTTGAAAACTATCTTTATATGTAATCGGAAAAAAATATTTTTTTTTAAAAAGTGGTTATACAAGCTTTGCTTTTTCCTGCATCCTATTTTTAACAATGACTTATTTTCATATGCTCTTATGTTTATGTATATGCTATTTTCTAATCAGTTTTACATTCCATTTTATTTTTCATTGATAAAAATATCTAGTATATATTTTGTTAAAGATCCTGCATAGAGTTTGGTTCATGCAATTACTCTTAATATAAGTATATCCTATCATTTAACATTATTAAAATTATTGAATTATGTCTGTCCTTGCTTGACTAAAAGGAGGGAAGAAGCCCATGCCTCCTGGTAGTCTAGGAAATTGAGGAATTACCACGATAACAAGGAATCTGAAATAGTTGACATGTAGACACTTTTTCCTCTAGTGAAACTATAAGAGATGTTAGCACCAAAGGAGGAAGTAAATCAATCAAAATTGACCTCAGAACAGAAAGATTAAAGACATTTCATTTCTGGTTGCAAATTCACGTACCCCAAAGATCAACATTCAGGGACCTATGTAAGACCTGATGGAAGTTATAACTTCAAATTAAATCCTTTTTTTAAAAATTATTAAGTACTGGGAATCTGTGGTGAGCCTGTGAGCAATAGATCTGTTCCTTAAACCCTGAATGTACTGAACTTTGGCATAGGATCATCCCTGTTTCCTTTTTTAACAGTATTACTAGACTGTAAGATCACAGAAATATTAGAGATGTCACTATCTAAATTTAAAACATATACATGATAACTACCTTTCATGGTGTGCTTTTGGACAAAATAGAGGAATATGGGTAAATTTAAATTGATTCAGAACTGTTTGAATGCCCAGACTCCAAAAGTAATTAGTTATGAGTTGATATTAATGCAAAGGTTTTAAGAGTAGAGTTGACCATGTCTTTATTTTTATTAATGACCTGAGAAGAAAGAGATGACATATTTATTAGATTTGAAGATGACAATGAATTGGGGGAGGGAAGTCAATATATTTGATCACAGACTTAGGAAGAAAGAAGATCTGGATGGACTAGGAAAAAAAGGGGCCAAATCTATAAGATGCAATTTTAAATGTAGTATACTTAGGTTCAAATAAATTAATTTTGCTAGTATGGGATATGAGTGGATAGGCAACACTTAAGTAGAAATGATCTAAAGATTTTGGTAGCCTGCAAAATTAATGAGTCAACAAAGTGACATTGAGGTTCCCCCCAAAATATGTTCATATTTGGAATACCATGTGTAGATCTGAATACTACAATTTAGGAAGGATATTAACAAGGTCAAGTGCATATAGAGAGGGGTGATCAGGCTGGGAGGAAGTCTTTAGATTTTGTAACAGGAATATCAATTAGAGAAATTTTGGATGTTTAACTGAAAAAGAGATTATGGGAAGGATTCAATTATTGTCTTCAAGTACTTCAAATGCTATAATATGGAATAATTTAGAATTCTGTTTAGCCTCAGAAGATAATAAATAACTGAGAGCAATGGGTGGAAGTTACAGAAAGATAATTTTCAGTCCCATGTAAGAAAAAAAAATATTTAATCAGAACTCAGGCAAAAGTGGAATGGTCTCCCTTGGGAAGTTCTTCAGAGACTGGAAACTTGAATTTTACTCAACTATTGGTTGAAGTATATGACCCTCAAGTTCCTTTCTAACCTTGAGATTCTATGATTAATTTTGGTTTCTTTACCAGTAGGAGAATGGTAGCAACAAGTTCAATTGTGACACAGTGATTCTACCAGAGGCAGGCAAAATGTCAAGTATGTTTATTAATAGTATGACAATCAGAAAAAAGGAAAATATTTGAAAACAGATGATGTTTGTCCTTTGTTCTCAAAGAGGATCATGACATCAGGGAGGTGATGACATGACAAGCATATGAATTGAATTTGAGTGAGGGGGTGCTGTGCTGAGTCATCAGCCTCACTTTCTCCTCCAGATTCATTTGGGTCAGTGGTAAGATATGAATCAGGGCAAATGGAAATGTTCCTGATGATAGGTAGTCAGGGTTAAGTGACTTGCCCAAGGTCACACAGCTAGGAAATGTAAAGTATCTAAGATTGGATTTGAACTCCGGTAGAACTCCAACTATATCCATTGTATCACCTAGCTGTCCCTAACGTACATGTACCTAAAAAAGCACAACAGTCTGTGGAGACAATGTAGAGGCAAATAAGCCTAGACCAGAAGCTCTTAATCTAAAAATCTGTAATTTAAATATATATATATATATATATATTATATACATATATATGGTGTTAAATATGTCAATGCAATTGGATTCCTGTGTAATCTTATATATATATTTACTTTTTTCCATTTTAAAATATTCTTCTGAGAAGAGGTCCACAGGCTTCACCAAACTGTCAAAGAGGTCCATTATATCAAAAAGAATATTTGCTTGTCAATCTATAGACATTTGTTTGACAATTGATAAATGATTGTCAATTAATTGAACAAAAACACATGAAAACTATTTTGATTATTTTATCATCAAGTTTTCCATTATTACCCACTTATAAAATGATGTTTGTAGTGATAATCCTGGTCACATGATTACAAAATGATGGATTAAATATATTCCTCATATCCCTCAGACCTGATACACTCAAAGAAGGAAATGTGTCAAATTTGGATTAATCAAAGCTGAATTCATAAGTTAATTTGACAGATATACCATAAAAGGATAATAGAGATAAGATTAAAACATATTTCTCCCATCACCACTACCCCCTCCCAATATACTTAATACAAGGGAAGAAGGCTAGACATGTCTAACTTCAAAGGTTTTCAAGAGAAAGTAGGTCACAACAGTGAAAGGGGTAGGGGAGGGAGGAAGAAAAAGGGTGACGTAAGAAAACCAGAGACAAATTATTAGGAATACAGGGGTGGGGGTGAGGGAAATTAAAAGACACAACATTCAAGAAAGTATTTTATCCAAGAAGATAAACCAACACTGAAAAGTCATAACATGAATGAGTAAAAAGTAGAATGAAAACTTAGAAAATATTTTAAAAAAAACATGCTAGCTTAAATGAGTATTATTACATGAAAAAAAATAAACCAAACACCTTCCATGGAAAATGAAGTTCTGAGAACTTATAAAAAGTCATGGCACAACACAAAGAGACACCAGATTGGTTCAAATAAGAAATATACTTTTAAGAAAGACATTAGAATGGAAGTTCAGTTGGAAAATAAAGCTCTCAAATATGAATTAATGAAGACAAACAACGAAGTAGACAACTTCAAATTCACAATGGAAAATTCTCCAAAATATTACCATTATGAAAAAGAAAATGTAACAACTGGAACTCAAAAATATAGAAGTAGACAAAAATTTAGTAGAAGAAAAAACAAAGAATAGCAATTTTAAAGGAACACAAATCCTATATATGCTGAAATGATTTTGAACATAAAATATTCAGTATAACTTAAAGATCATCAGTCTCACAGAAAAAAAAGAAATCTTTTTTTTAAAAAATGAATATCAGAGTGAAGGTAAAAGTAAAGAAAATTACCTGACTTTTTGAACACAAACAATAAAACTCTTATTGATTGAATCTATAGAACCTTGTCAGAGAAGAAAACCAAGCTAGTAACTCAAGGCATATAGCTGTTAAACTTTAGAATGTCAATGTCAAACAACATATTTAGGGCAAAGTTTTCAGCTATGAAAAAGCAAACTGAAAAATTGAAAACTACTTTTTGACTTTGAGTAATCTGAAAAAAAAATGAAATAGTAACTTACATTCCTGTATATTCCAAAAAGAAAAACCCATGATGTAATGTTCTCCCTCCACCAAAAAATCTTATAATGCTGAGTCCAATCACCCATGATAAAATGATTATATAGGTTTCTGATATCCAGAATCCCAATCTCCTAATTTTATAAATTCAGAAACAGCCCCAGAAAGGTTAAGTGAATTACAGAGAGCTACATAATTTAAATGTCCGAGGTAGATTCTAAACCCAATCACTATATGTTGCTTCTTAAAAACTCCAAACATAAGAAACACAAGAATGTTTATTAAGTATAATAAACAAATAGGATTATGTGGTGAATTGACTTTTTTTCATGTCCATTCTATTGTTTTCAGCAGGTGACAAAAAGACTCTAAGGAGCAAAAAATTAAAGGAATCTTAACAATTCAGAAAACAAATAAAACTAAATTAGTATTACATGACCTAAATCCTCTTGAAGCAAATCATTCTATTTAAAAAGAGAGGATAACAAAATGGAAAGATCATTCAAAGGGAGAAGGATAGAAGAGACCCCCTAATTTGCACATCCACTTTCTATCTACCTGTTTATTTATTTATCTATATATCAATAACATAGATGGGAGAACAGACCAGAATAGATAGGAAGGATATATAATTATGGAGGACAAACTAAAGAAAAACTCCTTGGAAAGGATGCCATAGAAGAATGTTTCTTATGCTAAGACCTTGGGAAGATGAGGTAAGATTTTGAACTACATAGTTATCTGGATGGGGAAAGTAAAGTTCAAAAATAGAGGAGGAATTTTGAAATAAAATGGAAAAGGTGAAGTAACAACTTAATGGTATTTCAAGTAATTTGAGTTATTGGGTAAAAGCGAAGAGATGGGAAAATTTCTGAAGCAGATGAGTATAAAAATAATGGAAACAAAATTGTAGAAACCAGGTATTTATTTTTAAAAGATCAGAACAAAAGAAATAAATGCTAGAAAAAATGTCATAAAGACATTAAAACTGCATTCAATATATTTCATTTTAGAAGATCAGAAAGCAGTTATTATGTAGTAAATTTTAGCATATTATACCTACATTCACAATAATTAAAATAATAGTTTGGCATATAATAGGATAAGCAATGTGAAATAGTTAATTTTTCAAAGATATCAGAAACTGAATTTACCCTATATTAAAATGTCATATGTCACAATAGAAAATTTTGGTCTTGAACTGGAATTCTTGACTATGAATCTTGACACTGACTCTTACTGACTCTGTGGTGATGAGAAGGTCACTTAGCCTCTCTGATTCGATTCTTTGTTTCCTCAACTTCAAATTGGGAAGAGAATATTTGTACTACTTCTCTCATTACATTGTTGTTGAGAAAGCACTATATATTTATATATTCATATCTATATATATATATGTCAATTGTGATTTGTTCTATTATGAATCTATTTCAACTAAGCATTCTTTTTTTTAAAGCTTTTTTTTTGCAAGGCAATGGGGTTAAGTGACTTGCCCAAAGTCACACAACTAGGTAAATATAAAGTGTCTGAGGCCAGATTTGAAATCAGGTCCTCCTGACTCCAAGGTCAGTGTTCTATCCACTATTCCATCTAGCTTCCCCTCCAGCTAGGCATCCTGCCAGAAAGTCTGAAAGGAGATAAAAAGTCTGGGAGATATAATGATAGAAAGAATGATACACAAAAACATAATGACAAATGAAGAAGGTGCAAGAGAAAAATATTAGGAAAAATTCCCTAGCATTGAATTAGATGGTACTTGCTAGAGAGAAATAGAGGGGGGAAAGTCATATATGAAACTATAAAATAAAATTAACCAAAATGACTTATTTATGAAGGAGAGCAAACTAGGTGAATTTAGAAGAAACATTTTTGAAAAAAGATTCAGGAAAAAGTAATTAGTAAAATTGTAGCTCAGGGTGAATTGCTAAGGCAAGAGCAATGAAATACACTATTTCTTTATAAAATGCCCCTTTAACTCACAAATGATGACTAGTTCAAACTCATCTTCTATGTCTTCTCTCTAAAGATGAGAGGTCAGTTTAAAGACCTGATAACTTTAAAAAATCTACTAAATTGCTAAGACTTTATTAAGGTTTTGCTGAGAGTGGATTTATTGAGAACTGTCTTTAACTCTTCTAATCCCCTTTAAGGGTCAGGACTTTTCAATAAACCACATAATTTAGGCTTTTGCTGAACTCCATATACATAGGAATTACTCATTGATTTCATAAGAGAGGTGAAATCTTATATGAAACTCTAAGCAACACCTCAATTAATCAAAAATAATTTACTTAGTACTTGGTAATGCTCAGTACTATTTCAATAACTGTGAAAAATAAAGAGAAAAATATGTTGTCAACTTACTTTACAAAGAGGAGCTTACTAACTAGCTAGGGATATAAGGCCAAAATAATCAGGTAATATTAAAATGCTACATTTATTATAGTAACATAAGCAAAGCCATAGTTAAGACTTCTTGTACCTGGGGCAAATTCAACCAGGGATGGGGGTGAGGGTGTAACAGAGCAGAGCAGAGTATATTCTGAATATGGGTCCAAGTTAGTTAGGAGAGGAGGGAGTGGATCCTCTTGAGACACTATTATGTATCCCTTGGGGGAGGGGGGGAGAAAGACTAATGGGCATTAAGAGACTGGACACAGGGACTGAAATAGAAATGGGACATGAAAGTTAGTCTTTGCAAGGAAGACACACTCTACCATTAAGTATCTGAATCTTGGGGAAAAGTTCTGGTCATGTCAAACTAATAACTATTTCCATAAGTATGTTATAATGAAATAACTTGGAATTACTGAAATCTCTCTTTCCAAAGAGAGAGCTAAAACTGATCAGCCACATTTCCCTTTCTCTTCTCACTGAAGCAAAATATTCAAATTCATTCTAATATTCCAATGATAGACCTGTTGGGATAATAGGAAAATTTGGGTGAAAGGATCTGTATGGAATGACCTTCATTTGTTTTCAGTTATTGTATCAGTTGTAATTGTTATGTTCCATCTCACTTTAGAAATTAAGTAATTTGCAGGTGTTTGGTTCTGAGGCACACTGGAGAAATTATCAGTTGCCACAGGTGAAATCTTAAATAACAAATATTAACAGACTTCCTATAAATATACCAAAAAATTCTGCTGTAATATAAAATTTCTGTTTTTAGTCACCTGTGAAATGATATATTTTCTTCTCTTGACTCTTCTTTTGTAGTTTAAAAAGAAAGGGAATAAAAGAATATTATCGTAAATTTGTTCGGCAGGGGTGTAAGGGATCTTAAAGGCTCAAGTCCTATTTTTACAGAAAAGGAAACTGAGGTTCAGGATTTTAATTCAGTTTTGATTTCTGAGCCAGTGAATAGTCTTTCCACTCTATCAAAGACATATATATATATATATATATATATATATATATATATGTACTATGAATTCCCAAAGAAGGAACAGACTCATGTAAACTTTTTCTCTTCCTTAAAGGAAAATACACCTCAGATGTGCACAGAGCTGTGGAAATCTTATGCACTCTGTGAGCATGTCCTAATACCCCAACACATGGTTATACCTAGGAAAGCCTCTCAATGTCATTATGTCACATCTTAGCCTTAACTTTGTCTGAAACCACAAAGGGAGCACAGGCATTCCATTTGCTGAACCAACACAGAATTTGGTAATTGATCTATTGCTTTTTCCAATTTTAAGTTCCTTGACCATTGCTATCATATACTGAACACATATGTATATGTGAATATATTTGTATGTATATTATTTGTACTTATATTATCTATGTTCATGTGAATGATTTTTATTATTATTTAGTTGTCTTATTCTAGTCCAATTTTCAGAACTGTTTTTGGGAAGGGATTCTTGGCAGAGATAATAAAATGATTTGCCATTTCCTTCTCCAGCTCATTTTACAGAGTAAACTGAGGCACACAAGATTAAGTGAATTGCTCTGCATCACAGAATTAGTCTGAGATCAGATTTGAACTAGGGTTTCCTAGCTCCAGGGTTAGCACTCTATCTACTTCATTACCTAGCTACCAAGCATGTATATGTGTATATGCATGTACATACATGTGTGTTTTCCCAGATTTGTTACTTCATCAGTGTAAGCAAGTCTCAATATGGAATTCTATTTTTCAGTGAAGATCTGTACCTGTTCTGTCACTTTCATTTGCAGAGGTTAACTATCATACCTAATAGGCATCAAAAATGGAATTTGAACCTAGGCCTTTCTGATTCTGAGGTCAGCCCTCTATCTGCTACTTTTCACATTTTAGGTACCTAATAAATGCTTACTGAATTGAACAGAACATTACCTATGTGTCACTCCATGAGGTAAAGGATAGTTCTCTGGTACCTTTAAAGCTCATGGAGGCCTGACTTCAGACAGGAAGAGAGCTGGTTAATATTCCCCACTCCTAGCTCTAATAGGGGTTTTTGTTCTTTTTTCTCTTTTCTTGACTGGCTCTGTGTTTTCTGGTGCAACAGAGTCAAGTTGTAGTCCCATGGTATGAAACAAGCTGGGGCTGATTGTCATCCTAAAACCCCAAAACCGTAGCCCCACAAGAGTAACTCAAACTATACATTTTAGACATGTCATAATTCTGGTTTGGTTTTTGTTTTACTTTAAAGCTCTTTGCTGATGCCACCAGCAATTGTATCTCTTTGTATGTCAACCTGACTTGTCATCACTCCTACTCACTCCTCATTCAGACTCTGTGTAGGATTGCATCCAGCACCTATGTAGACTCCCCTTGAAGAAAGGAAACATTTTCCCTTGTTATTCCTTTCCACTGTTTCTGTCTTTAGCTTCCCGCTACCTCTTCAAAAGCTAATTCTGGTTATCCTCTGCCATATTCATCCATGGTGCATTACTCAGGTCATTTCACCTCTATGGTCCATTTCTGTACCTTTCTGTGATCATGCCCTTTCTCTCACATATATCCTAGATAGAGTTGGAACAACAGCAGAGTTGTTGACACTAGACAATACTTAAAAATCAGGTGTCCCCTAGTGCAAAGAGTCTGGTTTTGAAATTGGACAAGTGGAGCTCATATCTGACACTGTCATTTACTAGCCACTTGACCCTGAGCAACTTGCTTCTTCTCTCTGAGTTCATATAAGATATGAGTAAAAATACTAAGATGACCACCTCTAAGTGGTGACAAGAGACTGAGAAATGAATCCCTTATGAGGAAAGAGATGCATAAATCTCAAAGTCACAGAGAAATATGGGTGATAATTATTGTCCAAAGGAAGCTTTTATCCTTCCATTTAACATGATGACTTATCATGAAATAATTATCAATATAATGAAGTTTCCTTCTTAGATACAAAAATGCATTTCCTTTCCTCCCTTCTTGGCAAAGGGAGTACAAGGAGCGTGGTACATACAATTGGAATTGATGGATGTTTTTGGATAAACTGCTTTTTATTTCATCTTCCTTTCTTCTGAAATCTTTATTAATGAGTCTCTAAGGAGAGGACAGGGGAGGGATTTATTGAGAAATGAAGTTGACTGAAAAGATATCAACAAGAATTTTTGATGTCTTCCTTGAGCTCCTCTACATACTGAGCTGACCACCCTTTCAGGCCTTTGGAAGAACGAGTAATTAAAGGGAGAGATGGTAAAATAAAACTGTTGGATTACAGAGCAAGCAAATCTCATCCCAAGAAACCTGTGACGTTGAAAATGTTAGGTTAGAATGGAAAAACCTAAAAGCCAAACCCAACCTTCCAGTGTGTCTTCTCATTGGCTTGACTTTCCCTCTACCCTCTTACCTTCCTACATTCCAGCTGCTTCATTCTTTGTTCTTTTCTTCTTAAAAAAAATTTATACCTTTCAACATACTCAGTTACTACCCTTCTTCCTCTCCCCCACTCCCATGGGTCTTCTAGGTTCCTTAAATCTTTCACTTTTGCAAAGCTTCAACAAGTTCTCTTGGGTTCAAAAAGAGTCACAGGTCACTACCTCATCACAATTATTTACCTAAGGACCAAATTAATTCACAATATCCCAGGTTCATTATATATTCAGTTATAATAGCACTAATTCCTACCAAGACAGAAGGATGAACTTTTTCTTTATATCATATGTGAATGGAGAATAGTTACAGGTATCTTTGATATAGGTAAAACAAACAATGAGAAGTCAACATATTTCCTCTTTTTTTAGGCTACTTTTGATATTTGCAACATAATGTCTATATTAAGTTGAGGAGACATATCAAGAATAAATCATCTTTGAGGCATTTTAGAAGGATGCCATTTTAGGTGTAAGTTCAATTCAAGTAAAAAAAAAATGAGATTTTTATTCCTTGTTATTTTCTGAACAACCCTGCTTTAAGCATTTTATATTTGAGCAGATTGTGGAAAAGTTAGTCAGTAGTTAAATAATGTATGGGAAAATAATATGAATAGTAAAAATTGCTATTATCATTATCATCATTCCTGATACAGGGTGATTTCAACTGGATTTGGCCAAAAGAATACCCAAGTGAGGTCCCCAGTTTCCTTATTTTATTCAGATATGGGAACATGGAGGATTTATTAACCTTGGAGCACATTAAAGGGTATGATATCACGTTGTCTTCCAAATCATTCTGGAAGCTAAGCTGCCAATAAATTGGTTAGCATCTCAAACTTATAAATATTTCTATATTTAGAGATGAAGTATTTTAGCAATAAAAGGACTACATTTCTTAGAAACAAACATTTACTAAAAATGTATTTTGTTTAGAAGAAATTGAATAAGCAAATAGTAGGGAGGGTATGTAAATCAGTCGAACATAAAAATATTACTGAGGAAAAGAATGCATTACATTGAAAGAGTACAATTTTGTTTCTGCTGACAGAGTCTTTATGAAATGCTAACTCTTATTTATTTGATATCAATGACATATGATCTGAGATTGTACCAAGGTAGTTTTTTTAAATGAATAACATAAAACATTGTGTAAATTTACTGCTTATGCTCTAAGATATTAACATAATGGAGAAAAATTCCTAAGGAAGAAGTCAAAAGTAAAATACAGGAGAGAGGATAATAGCTATGAAGAGAGGAATCCACTGTCAGAGTTATTAGTATGCTCTGGGAGTTAGCTAAAAATATGAAATAGCCAATGACAAATGAGAAAACAGGTGAGAAATTATTTTAGTAAATGGAAAGGAAAATATTCCTACTTTTGGGAAAGAGGTGACTACAAGAGATGCATGTCACCTCATGGTTAGTGAGTAAACTGGCAAGTGGATATTGTTGGAAAATAGAAAAGCTCCTGGTCCAGGGCATCAGAACATTTATATTTTCTAAAAGTTTTAAGAAAACTAACAGCAACAAATAATAAAAATCAGCTCTAGTATTTATGTAGTGATTTAAGATTTGTAAACCCTTTTACATATATTATTTCATTACTCTCACTTTATAGATGAGGAGGCTAAAGCAGACTGAAAGTTAAGTGACTTGTCCAGAGCCATACATTTAGGAAATGTCCAAGGCAGATTTAGTATGTGTTACCCCATAACAGACAGGTTGGCTTTAATGATTATTTAGCTGGGGATTCCTATTAATGACAGCTTTGATATTATCCTTGAAGAAGGCAATGTGGCACATTTTATTTTTTTAAACAATACTATAGGTAGTTGATAAGACAGAATGATAATATCAGGAAAACTGGATCAGGACTCAAAACATACAATTTATTGATATGCAGATATTAATACTCCTATAGCTTTTCTCAAATAGTTGCTGTGAGGAAGATGAATTCTAAAAATTCTTGAAAATTCTAAAATTCTTGAAGCTCTACAGAAGTATGACCATGAACAAGTTATTTAATTTCTCAGAGTTTTCCTTCATCTATAAAATTGGAATAAAAATGCTACTTCATTGCAGCTTGATGACGCAGTAGATAGAGCACTGATTGGACTTGGAACTTACAAGCTGTGTGACCATGTGACAAGTCACTTTAACCTTTGTTACTCGGTTTCTTCATTTGTAAAATGAGCTGGAGAAGGAAATGGCAAATCACTCCATTATCTCTTCCAAGAAAACCTCAAATGGAACCACAAAGAGTCAAACACAACTGAAAATGACTTGACAACAACTGGGTTGTCATTAAGATGGTTCTTTGGGAATCTTGAAGTTCTAAATAAATGTCAGTTAACATAGTTGATGTTGTCATGACCATCAGAATGATGGAAAACAGCTGGAAGACTCCTGAAATATCTTAGTTAATCTCATATACACCTTGAATGAGGAGAGAAGATGTTTTTTATTGTAAGATACTTCTGTATAGAATTCCTTTTTGATTCAAGGCCCAGCAGAGTCCAGTCTTTTTACAATAGCTTTTCCTAATAGGGTGGCATTTAAAAAATTGAGAGGTGATGGTTTATAATATGTAATTTTGTTTACTACTGTCCTAATTGCTGCAATGCTATGCTTCATCTATTTTCATGTTTCAATTTTGTACTTGTGCCTTGAAGCAATTCTTAGGAGGGTACAGCTTGGGGCGGGAAGCTAATAAATGAATAAAGGACAGAAGAATGAAGGGCTGTACTGTGTACTTAAGCTTTATGACCTACAAGTAAGGGCTTAAGGTGGGAGGAAAGGGGAGAGGAGGACCTAACAAGAAAAAAAAATTGATCAATACATCTATAATAAACAAAAAAGTCAACTACTCTATAGTGAAGATTTCAAGCATTTTTAAAGTGTACTTTGTTAAGTAGATGGATACTCAGCATGATTGATGAACTATGAAATGATAATTCAGAACGCTAAGAATCAATCAATCAACCTATCAAATAAATATTAGGTGCCCACAGCAAGTCAGGCATTTTGCCAGTACCTGGGGATACAAATACAAAGAATCAAATAAATATTAGTTTATATAATACATTCTTATCTGATATATATGCATGTATTAGTTTTGTGGCAGTATGCTAGCACCAGAAAATCATGAAAAGATTCATGAAAAAGGGGATATTTAGATTGCATCTTAAAGCCAGAGGGACTCTTTGAAGCAAAGGTAAGGAGGTTCTATTACTAAGAGGCAGCTGGGTGGCTCAGGAGAGAGACCCTTGGGTCTGGAGTCAGGAAGAGTTGATTCTAAGTCCAATGATAGATACTCACTGGCTGTGTGACTTTGGGCAAGTCACTTAACCTTTGTTTACTTTAATAGACTGGAAGAAGAAATGGTAGACCAGTCCAGTGGAACATCTGTTCCATGGACAGTTTTGGTGTGCTATGGTTCCATAGGGTCACAAGGAATTGGACACAAATGAATGTCAACAAAAAATCACTGATTAGTGGCACTTGGGGTGAACAGTGCAAAGGCATGGAGATGAGAGGTAGGAATATGATCATCAGAGTTAATTTACTCAATAATATTTTGTTTAGCCAGTATAAAATAAAAACAAATTCATAGATGAAACTATTTGATTAGACCAAAGAGTATAGAAAAGACTATAAGGTACAGTGAGGATGGAAAGCTAGGTTGAGTTCAGATTGCTACAGTTTTAAAAGCTAGAGAAGGCCCATCATGTCTTGATGTATATGTAATTGTGTCTGTATATGTGTATTTGTATATGTGTTTTGATGCATATGTGTTTGTGCATGTGTTTTAAGTGTACAAACATATGAGTACACATATGTTCTTATTTTTTCTTATCTCATTTTCTACCTCTGCCCCTCAGCAGCCTTCTCAACCTGGGAAAACTCACTATCACAGTCTCTCTAGTTAATAAATTACTATGTAGGGATACCATTTAAAGGCCATCCTAGTTCACTTCTGTCTTAGTTTTAATCTTAAACATTCTGAATTTTTACACACTGCACCACCCTCCATTTCCCAGCACTCTCCTTTTCCTTCAACTTATTCTCAAGTGTTGCCTTCAATCTAGAATGTAGATTCTTTGAGGTCAGGGTCTACTTTTTCCCCTTACAACTAAATTTCCAGTTTTTTAGCCAAGGTCTGGCACATAGCAAGCTCTCAATAATTACTTTATTGGTCTGCTGTCAGTCTGTGCTTCTCTGTTTCTTATCCTAGGAAGTCATGGAAGTTGATTGAGTCAAAGTCATATAGTCAGATTTGTATTTCAATAAAATTAATTTAGCAGAGGTGTATAAAATGTGCTACAGTAGTGACAGACTTGAGGCAGAGGCAGGGAGAGCCATTAGGAGGCTGTAGAAAATAACTCTAAACCCCTCTCCCCTTGAGAGAGGTAATCCTTCTTTGCAAAGATGTATTAATAAAAGCTATTTTTAACACTGAGAAAAAATAAAATAACTCTAAGAGTGGAGATTAGGGGTCTGAGGTAAGAAACATTGTGAAGGTAGAAAAGCAAGGTTTGGCAATTGATTGAACATGTAAGGAGAGAAAGAATGAAACTAACTTCAAAATAGCCATCATTACATGTAATAATGCATATCATTAGACAAAGCTTAGTAGATACAATGCTCACATCACTTCCAATCGAGCCATTCTTGAATCATTCCCTCCATCAGAAATAACCTCACAGGTGTAGTCACCAATGTCACCTGACCACGTCTGACTAATGAGAAGAGAACCGTCTTTTTCTACCACGATTCTAGAACTTGTAGTTGGATTTATGATGATGTTATCCTTCTTCCAAACATATCTGCGGGCAAAAATGTTTCAAAATATTAATTAGGTTAAAGAAATATCCAAACACAGAATAGTGATTTGAAAGACTGGTTAAAAACCAGGAACTGTTCTTGCTACTTTCCCCATAAGTTATCTAAGGTGATAAAGTTAATTCAAAGTGGTAAAGGACAAAAACAAACAAATAAAAAAACCAAACATAACAAAAATACCCCTAAACTAAATTATAAAATTGAGGATAAAAATTAAATTGCAGGTAGTTCTTTTATTTCATAATCAGAAATGAAGAAAAGTCAACAAGTTCCCCAGAATGAAAAAGTAGAATTCAACTGGTTTGACCTGGGATGACTTTTTGAAAAAGCAGATTAATCTTTAGGAGAGGTCACATAAAAGTATTATGGATAATTGAGGGGAAAATCCCCTAAATAGAACTACATAAGTTTTGAAGGGGAAAAAAATCACATCTCCTAAACCTGCTTTCCTTAAAATCTAACCATTATAGCAAATTGCCCTTAAAATTTTATTTCCTTCTCTTTTAATCTTTTTCTATGGTAATTTTAGCATATTTTCTTTTCAAATATAGAGTCAATTAAGAGCCTGTCCAGTCTTCAGATCTCTATAGGTAGGAACCAATATGAATTGCCACATGGGATGAAAGTGCTGTTTTACTTTTTCAAAATTAATTGATTTGATTTCCAAAATATGCCCCATCCTTTAAAGTTTTAACATGCACAGAGCCTAGACATTTACAAAACTACTTATCTGAAATTACCCTGAGACATAATGGGCCTGATTCTACCAGAAAGAAATGAGTAAATTGCTCCTTTGGGGAGGAGATTTCACTCCTACCGGTAACTATGGTATCCGAATAAATTAGTTCCTCCAGTGCAATGCAAGCCAGTACCAAGAAAACATTAATGGATGTCCAAAGTGGCTAATTTTCTCCCTTCTCATTCATAGGATCAAGCTGGGTATGTTTAATTGCATCCAAAAAGCTACAATAATATCCTGAAAATCAAAGGGAATTCTCTGCTAACTCTCAGACAAGCAGAAAGACAAACTTAGCCATCCTCATTACTTTCTGAAATCACAGCAAAAACATTTTAAAACAATTTGATCCTTTTCTTTTCCTGATGTGCATTTCTAATACTTTTAAGTCTCAGTTTTTCTTCAGAGTAATTTTAAGCTCTCTGTCCCCAATTTTCAACATTATTAACCATTTTTGTATCTAAATTTAATTCATGGTATATTTTTCATGCTGGAAAAAAGAACTGGATGGACAGGCAACATAAATGAGTAATTTTTGTCATATGCTCATTTGCTCATATTTGCCTCATTTTTTCCTCTAGCTAGCTGAGTTCCTGCTCCTCTAAATGTAAGAATCAGAGAAACGCTTTGCTTCTATAGTACACAAAAATCTGTTAGCCCTTCTGGTCATTTTCTAACTTGATCAGGACAATTAATTTCAAAGAAGAATATCAAATCATGCTTTTATTCATTTTACTACCTATAGTAAGGGAAATGTTACATAGGACTACAGAGGACTGACTTGGAAGTCAGGAGGACCAGGGTTCAAGTCCTGCTTATGACAAGGACAAAGTCATTCAGTGACTCAGATCTGCAGATAATTGTCTAAGATTATAAACTCCAAGAAGTTGCACATTTTCATTGGTGGAGGACATTTCTTATTTCTTTTAGCCCAAAGTGACTTTTTTCTCTTTTGTTAATGGACAATCATTTTTCTCTCCCTCTCCAAACTCTCCCCACTAGGAAAAAAGAAATAAAAACAAAAACTACTCTCTAACAAATTTGCATAACAAATAAAACAAATTTCTATGTTGGCTATGTCTTATTCTACACCCATTAGTTGAGTAATATGTTCCATCATCAGTCATCTGGAACTGTGTTGGCTCATTGTATTGATAAGAGATCTTAAGCCTCTCAAAGTTGTTTTTCCTATAATGCTGTTATTTTATAAATTGTTTTCTTGGTCTTTCTCACTTAACTTTGTATCAGCTCATAAAGTTTTCCCTGAATTCTTTAAAACTTCTTTTCATAATTTTTTACAGTATACTTATATAATATTCCATTCACATATAATACTTTGTTCCACACAATTCTCTGACACCACAAAAATAGCTGCTAAAGTTTTTTTGTACATAACTGTCCTTTTCAATGTTTTTTGATCTCTTTTCAGAAGTGGTAGTGTTACTAAATCCAAGGGTATATACAGTTAGAAACTCTTTTGGACATAGCTTCAAATTGCTTCCCAGAATGTCTGGACCAATTCACAGCTCCACTTATCATACAATAATGGGCCTATTTTCCTGTAGCTTCTCCAGCAATTGTCATGCTCTCTTTGGCAGTGAACGTCAACAATCTGATGGGTATGAGGTTGAATCTCGAAGTTGTTTCAATTTTCACTTTTTCAATTATTGGTGATTTGAAAGATGTATTGATAGCTTGGCTTTCTTACTTTAAAAACTGCCTGATCAGCACATTAATGTACCATTGGTAAAGATATGACTTCACTCAGTGTTTCTTTTAAAAAATATCATTTTAAATTTTTTTTTAGTTCTAAATTTTCTTTCTCTCTACCTTCTCCATCACCCATTGAGAAAGCAAAAGAATATAACACTAATTATGCAAATTAAGTCAAAACATTTTTGCACTGGTTATAGTCTTAAAAAATAATTAAGAAAAAGAAAAAATGCTTCAGTCTGTACTCTGAGACCATCAGTTCTCTAGTTGGAAGAGGACAGAATTTTTCATTATGATTTGGATTTGTGATGGATCATTATCTATCAGAATTACTAAGTTCTTCATATTTGATTAGCTTTGTAATGTTGTTACTATGTAAATGTTCTCCTTCTGACTTTATTTTGCATCAGTTCATGTCTTCTCAGGTTTTTCAGATATCATCTTCTTCATCATTTCTTACATCAAATATCACCTTCATATACCACATCACATTCACATACCATAACTTGCTCAGCCTTACCAAACTGACGGTCATTCAGTCTTTTTTAGAAAGCAACATTCTAAGTGGATAGGGTGTGGGAAAGACTTGAGTTTGAATCCTACTTTGAATATTTATCACCTCCATGACCCTAAAAAAGTCACTTTGACTCTCAGCTTTAATTTCTTCATATGTAAAATGTGGGCAAAATGTCATAGAGTTATTATGAGGTTGAAATAGGATAATTAATGTATGTGAAGTGTTTGGGGAGACACAAATTACTTTAGACATACCAGAAATCATCAGATGCTTTTTGAAGTAAAGGCAGATTGAAAAAAAAAAATTTCATAATAATTTTTAGAATTACTTTCAAAGTTGCTTCAATAATATTTAAAAACCATTATGAAGTTGTTTTTACTTTTCTAAATTATACAGGTAGTTGCTTATAGTGGAGAAAAGTTTTCTATAGGTAATCATTACTCAATTTTAATAACACCAAGATCATCAAATTTTCAGGCACTACAATCACAGTGAGAATTCAAAGAAAGATAAAAAATTCCTTATGCCTTGATTCAAGTTTCAGGTCATCCAGTTGAAGTTTTTAAAAGTCTTTTGTTATAAATTCATTAGAGGACTCTGATTTCCTTTCTTCCAACTTTCCAGACCTTTCCTCCCCTCATTTTGCTGTGAAATATTCCTGGGAGTGCAAGGAGTCTCTCTTCCCAGGTATTCCATAGTCCCAGAGTAAACATTTCTGAAATCCCTTTCGATCCCTCTGGATTTTTCTCTCATTAACTATCAGCCTCTGACAAGTCCATTTTACAGATAGTGTATTAACCTTGGCAGCAAAATTATGAAAAGTTGTATTGAAGTCATGAAGTGGAACATAGCTCACTGTAAATAATACATAAGGCTGAAGGAGAAAATGGGATTTGGGTGATTAATGATACAACCTACACCCTTAAGATACAGCAATCAGGGTCCACAACTATGATTGAGGTTCCTAAAATTCCTCTTCATCTAATGACTTAATTTTACATGCCCACAGAATATTATAAAACAATATGAAGCAAAAACAAACAAACCCCAAGAGAAGCAGGCTATACTAACCTGATAGGAATTCTAGGATCATGAATTGCTCCACAATGCAGAATGGCTGTAGTTCCTTTAATAACAATTCGATCCTCAGGAGGGTAGACAATAAATGTACGATCTAAAAGAAACATAAGTCACAATTAAGACAAGATTATGAGTTTGAGAGTTTCTACCTTTATAATAATGAACTGGTTGATTGACATTGAGAGTTCTAAGTTGTCTCTAATTTTGCCAAAAAAAGTATCTTATAATGTTCTCAGTAAATTAAAGTAGGTAATAGAATTAAAACTAGCACTAATGAATTAGATTTTCAAGAGACCTGAGAGTGTTACCAATACCACAACATTAAAGTAAGTTGTACTGCTCAAAAAGGGATAGATCATGGCAATTCAATCTTGGCCTTCATACATTAGCACATTTGTATGAAAGATCCTATTCAAAAATATTAAACTACAATGTCAAGTACAAATCTTCAAATCAGCATGATATGGGCTCAAATTCTACTTATAACATTTACAAGTCTCATGACCATAGGCAAGTAATTTGACCTCTTTAAGCCTCAGTTTCTTCATCTTATACAAATGAAAAGTTGGATTAGGTGGCCTCTGAGGTTCCTTCTAACTTTAAATGCATGCTCTTTTAATTCTTTATAATGTATTTTATGGAAAGATACTCATAATATCTATTAGTCATATAAAATATTTATGGGAATATGATGTAAAATTTTTGAGATGAGCATAATGCTGAATGTCACAAAGAAAGATGAAGATCCTTTCAGTAAATCTCCTGATGAGATTTTTTTTAAATGAGAATTACAACTTCATGATCCCAGCTATAGGATAACACAGATAATTTTTAGAGGCAGAGGTGGGATATGAACCCAAGTCTTCTTGATTCTAAAGTCAACTTTTTAGCCAATGTGCCATACTGCTTTCAGAACTTAACTTTAATAAAGGAATAGAACACAGGTTAGAGATGAATATTTGAAACAACTATCACAGAGAAGGAAGACAGCCTCTACTAGCATGAAGTATAGGCCAATTAAGCAGTTGGAAGGTCCCAGGGAGTTAGAATTTGATTTTGAGAGATTTTATTCCACAGGTATACTTGCACAGTATTTTCAAAATAGAAAAGGAGAGGAACTGTCAAATAAGCCTCATAACAAAATGTCTGACTACTTCTTTAAAGTAACCCCTAAATAAGTCACAAAGTAAATTAAACCAATGTAAAATAAACCATAATTCAACTTTTTAAAGAAATGGATTAGAACTTTTAAAATATTTGCAGAATCACAAAAGGAGCTATAAGGGACCTCTAGTGGTCACTTAGTCCAACCTCATTTTATACCTGAGAACATCAAGGTTCCAAAAGGTTAAATAAATTGCCCAAGGAAAATCAGGTAATATGTATCAGTTCTGGGATCCAGGTTCTCTGATTTGAAATTCAGTGTTCTATTCATGAAAAATGAAAGTCACTTGAACATTATAGCTATTTAAAAAATATTGTAAGTTGATTTGTCTTCTATTTGCTACTTTAAAAAGGAATTTCTGGAGCATATACCTGGACTCTAGGTCAGAATGAAATATAGATACCATGTATAAAATAACAAGCCTAAAAAAGTTATAATTTTGGGTTATACATTCTTCTCCTTGTAGAATCAGAATTATTTTGAGTTTCAGGAGAGACAATAAGAACAGGCAAGAGCTGAAGATGAGTGCTCTTATAATAATTACAGGGAGTTGTTTTTTTTGGCTTAGAATCAAGAAACAAGAACAGTTTCATTATTTTGCTATTTTCCAAAAGCATCTTACTTGATAATTAGTCAGCAAAATGAAGAATACTTTGTAAGTATTTTAATTCTTAATTTAGTTTTCTTAGGTGACTGCTGCTCTAAAATTAACAAGCAAGTCATTTTTTGTGTCTTGGTGTAACAATATAGATAACATTTCTTCTCCATAATTGTTTCAGTAAATTTTTTAATATATTCTGTTTCTTAGAACCTGAAAAATTAAGATGATTACTCAATAAATTTTAGTAAATTAGTTGTAAAAATAACTATTTTCTTTTGATTAAGTGGGAAAGGCCAAGAGCATAATAATATTTCCTAAAAATCACATCCTGGTTAAGTTGTGATTAATGGAATATTTCATATAAAGTGTTATATCCATACTCCACACAGTCAGCATTGCAGATGCATTTAGAGATCCTTCAGAGTTGACTGCATAGCAGGTGTAGTTGCCAGCATCCTGGAGAAAGACTGGGGTTATCTGCAGGCCTCCAGACTCAAGAAGAATAAATCTAGGAATCTGAACAGAGCCACTGGCCAAAATCTGTTTCCCTGAAAAATGACAAAAATGAAAATAAGTCAGCTACTACACTTTTAAAATATAGTAACATTTGTTGTAACAAAATTCATAGAGCCATCAAGTTTCCTAAAAGAGATCTTTTCAAGCTGAAAAGATAATCTTGATTAGGTGAATGATTGTCAGTCTGCTCCAGGGAATATTTTAATGAACTGAGTCAGAGTCTCCATTGTAAAAAGTAAATTAGACACACCTTTAGAAGTTTTAGTAACTCCAACCATAAAAACACAATTTAGGAAATTCAGATAACCCCAAAGGCTCTTCCCAAATACAATAGTTATATAGGGTACTTAACAAATATTGAATGACTCAACAAATTTTAGTCAGTAAAGAACCAAAAGAATGTTTGTTATTTCTTTTAAAATACACAAATTAATATTACAGGAATCCTAGATTCTTTTTAAGTTTCATTAAGATTTGCCCAAGATTAAACCTTGTCCCCATTTTCATTAATTCTAGCTATTGATTCATAGTTTACAAACAGTTACAAATTTCCCTCTAAAGTGGAATTTGAAAGAATTAATGCAACTACCAAAAGCATCCTAAGTTAGGTTCATATTTAGCTCAGCTGATAGTATTAGTTAATTCATATTCATTCACTGAATTTAACAACTATTTATTGAGTATTTCCTATGTTCAGCAAATCAATGAATCAATCAAAATAAGATTTTTTTTGTTAAGTAAAGTGATCAAAAAAGTTTTTTACATTTCTTTTATTTTTAGTTTTATTGAATTTTACAATTTTCCCCCAATCTTGCTTCCCTCTTCCCACCCCCCACAGAAGACAGTCTGATAGTCTTTACATTGCTTCCATGTATACATTAATCAAAATTGAATGTGTTGAGAGAAAAATTATATCCTAAAGGAAAAAATAAAATATATGAGATAGCAAAACTACATAATAAGATAACTTTTTTAAAGAATTAAAGGTAATAGTCTTTGGCCTTTGTTTAAACTCCACAATTTTTTCTTTGGATACAAATGGTATTCTCCATCGCAGATACTGTAAAATTGTCCCCGATTGTTGCGTTGATGAAATGAGCAAGTTCATTAAGATTGACCATCACTCCCATGTTGCTGTTATGGTATATAATGTTCTTCTTGGTTCTGCTCATGTTACTTAGCATCAGTCCATGCAAATCCTTCCAGGCTTCTCTGAATTCCCATCCCTTCTGGTTTCTAATAGAACAATAGTGTTCCATAATGTACATATACCACAATTTGTTCAGCCATTCTCCAAATGATGGACACTTACTCAATTTCCAATTCTTTGCCACCACAAACAGGGCTGCTATGAATATTTTGGTACAAGTACGGCTTTTACCCTCTTTCATGATCTCTTCAGTGTATAGACCCAGTAGTGGTATTGCTAGGTCAAAGGGTATGCATATTTTTATTGCTCTTTGAGTGTAATTCCAAATTGCTCTCCAGAAAGGTTGGATGAGTTCACAGCTCTACCAACAATGTATTAAGTGTCCCATATTTCCCACATCCCTTCCAACATTGATCACTGTCCTTTCTGGTCATAGTGGCCAGTCTGATAGGTGTGAAGTGGTACTTCAGAGATGCTTTAATTTGCATTTCTCAAATAAGTAATGATTTAGAACAATTTTTCATAGGGCTATAGATCACTTTGATTTCCTTATCTGTAAATTGCTGCTGCATATCCTTTGACAATTTATCAATTGGGGAATGTTTTTTTTTTTTATAAATTTACTCAGTTCTCTCTATATATTTTAGAAATGAGTCCTTTGTCAGAAATATTAGTTGTAAAAGATGTTTCCCAATTTACTACATTTCTTTTAATCTTGGTTTCAGTGGTTTTGTCTGTGTAAAAACTTCTTAATTTAATGTAATCAAAATTCTCTAGTTTGTTGGTAATGATGTTCTCCATCTCTTCCTTGGTCCTTGGTCATAAACTGCTTTCATTTCCATAGATCTGACAGGTAAACTATTCCTTGATCTGCTAGTTTGTTTATAATATTGACTTTTATGTCTAAATCCTGTACCCATTTGGATCTTATCTCAGTATAGGGTTTGAGATGTTGGTATAATACAAATTTCTGCCATACTAACTTTCATTTTCCCAACAGTTTTTATTTAAGAGAGAGTTTTTATCCCAGAAGCTAGACTCTCTGGGTTTATCAAAAAGCAGATTACTATAATAATTTCCTGCTATCTCTTTTGCATCTAGTCTATTGCACTGATCCACCACTGTATTTATTAGCCAATATCAGACAGTTTTTTGCTTTTTTAAAATTTTGTTTTGTTTTGTTTTCAGATAGTTTTGATGACTGATGCTTTATAAGATAATTTTAGATCTGGTAAGGCAAAGCCACTTTCTTTTAAACCCTTTTTTCATTTAATCCCTGGAAATTTTTGAATTTTTATTTTTCCGTATGAATTTACTTATAATTTGTTCTAGTTCATTAAATTCATTAGAATTTTGATTTATAGGCAATAAATAAGCAGTTTAATGTAGGTAGAATTGTCATTTTTATTATATTAATTTGGCCTATCCTTGAGCAGTTGATATTTACCTGTTTATTTAAATTTGATTTTGTGTGAGAAGTGTTTATAGTTGTTTTCATAGAGTTTCTGAGACTACCTTGGTAGGTAGACTCCCAAGTATTTTATATTGTCTAAAGTTACTTTGATTGGGATTTCTCTTTCTAGCTCTTGTTGCTGTATCTTGCTAGTAATGTACAGAAATGCTGAATATTTATTAGGGTTTATTTTATATCTTGCAACTTTGCCAAAATTGCTCGTTGTTTCTATATCATGACATCTGCAAAAGTGAGAGCTTTGTTTCTTCCTTCTCAATTCTAATTCCTTCATTTTCTTTTTCTTCTCTTATTGCTGAAACTAACATTTCTAACACAATATTGGATAGTAGTGGTGATAATGGGCATCCTTGCTTCACCCCCGATCTTACTGGGAATGCCTCTGGCTTATCACCATTACATATAATGCTTGTTGATGGTTTCAGGTCTAATGAACAATTCTTTTTTCCTACATTCTCTAGTGTTTTTAGTAGGAATGGGTGCTGTATTTTGTCAAAGGTTTTTTCAGCATCTATTGAGATAATCATAGGATTTTTTATAGGTTTGTTACTGATATAGTTAATTATACTAAACAGTTTTCCTAATATTGAACCAACCCTGCACTCCTAGGATAAATCCTGCTTGGTCATAGTGTCTTATCCTAGTGATAAATTGGTGTAATTGCTTTGCTAACATTTTATTTAATATGATTACATCTATATTCATTACAGAAATAGGTCTATAATTTTCTTTCTGTTTTGACTCTTCCTAATTTAGGTATCAGCACCATATTGTCTCTTCACCTATTCTTCAAAAGATTTTATATAGAATTGGAACCAATTGTTCCTTAAATGTTTGATAGAATTCACTTGTGAATCCCTCTGGCCTTGGGAGATTTTTTTTCTTAGGAAGTTCAATAATGGTTTGATTAATTTCTTTTTCTGAGATAAGGTTATTAAGATATTTAATTTCCTCTTCATTTAACATAGACAACTTATATTTTTGTAAATATTCATCCATTTCACTTAGATTATCAAATTTATTGGCATATAGTTGGGTAAAATAATCTCGAATTATTACTTTAATTTCCTTCTCATTGGTGGTGAGTTAACCTTTTTCATTTATGATACTAGCAATTTAGTTTTCTTCTCTCTTTCTTTTAAAAAAAATTAACCAGAGGTTTATCAATTTCATTGGTTTTTCATAAAACCAAATCTTGTTTTTATTTATTAGTAGAATAGTTTTCTTGCTTCCACTATTATTATTTTCTCCTTTAATTTTTAGAATTTCTAATTGGGTATCCAATTGGGAATTTTTAATTTGTTCTTTCTCTAATTGTTTTAGTTGCATATTTAGTTTTATTTCCTCTTTCTCTAATTTATTCATATAAGCATTTAAAGTTATAATATATCCCCTGACAACTGTCTTGACTGTATCCCATAAATTTTGGTATGTTGTCACATTATTGTCATTGTCTAGGATGAAATCATTAATTCTTTCTATAATTTGTTGCTTAATTCATTCATTCTTTAAAATGAGGTTATTTAGTTTCCCCATTGGTTTTAGGTCTATATCTCCATGGCCTATTATTGCATGTGATTTTTATTGCATTATTATCTGAGCAGGATGTATTCACTATTTCTGCCTTTCTGCATTTGATTATAAGGTTTTTATGCCTTAGTACATGGTCAATTTTTTGTAAGTGCTAGGTACTGCAGAAAAAAAGTATATTCTTTTTATGCCCATTCAGTTTCCTCCAAAGGTCTATGCTTTTTTTATTGCATTCTATTTACCTCCTTAACTTCTTTCATGTTTATTTTATTGTTATATTTATTAAAATCTGAGAGACGGAAGTTGAGGTCTCCCACCAGTAGAGTTTTGCTGTTTATGTCTTCCTGTAACTCCTTCAACTTCTCCTCTAAGAATTTGGATACTAAACCACTTGGTGCATACATATTTAGTATTGAAATTGCTTCATTGTCTATGATGCCTTTTAGGAGGATATAGTTTCCTTCCTTATCTCTTTTAATGTGATCTATTTTTGAAGCTGCTTTGACTGAGAGGAGGATGGCTACCCCTGCTTTTTTTCACTTTAGCTGAAGCAAAATATATTTTGCTCCAATCTTTTACCTTTTTACACACACACACACACACACACACACACACACACACACACTCTCTCTCTCTCTCTCTCTCTCTCTCTCTCTCTCTCTCTCTCCCCATATCTATCTCTGTCTCTATATCTATATAACTTTCTACTTCAGATGAGCTTCTTGTGAGCCACATATTGTAGGATTCTGGTTTTAATCCACTCTGCTATTCAATTACATTTTATGGGATAGTTCATCCCATTCACATTCCAAGTTATAATTACTCTTTCTTGCCCTCCATGCTATCTTCTCTCTGTTTGTATTTCCCCCTTTTTTTACTTTACCTATATTCCCCAGTATTTGGTTTCAGAATACCACCTCCTTCAGTGTGTTTGCCCCCTTATATCCAACCCCTTCCCCTTTCTTTCCTGTTTCCCTTTGCCCTTCCTTCCTTCCCTTCCTTCTGTTAGTTCCTGTTCCCCCCCTCCCCTTTCCCCTTTTAATACTTGAAAAGTAAGATTTTTTTTAAATTAACTGAGTGTGTTTATGTTAGCTTTGAGCCAAATCTGATGAGAGTAAGATTCAAGTGATTCTTACCTCCTCTTTTCTTCCTATCTATTGCAACAGGTCCTTTATATTTCTTTATGTAATGTGATTTACTCCATTCAATCACCTCCATCCTCCCATCTCTTTACTGTCTGTCCTTTTTAAGGAGATATTGCTTTTAAATCTTTCTATCTGTGGCATGGATAAGTCATGAGTGTCCATCACTGCTGGCTAAGTATATTCTCTCCAATTAAGTTACAATTCTCAAGAGTTATGAGAATCTTTCTCTCAGGTGGGAATATAGTCAGTTTCATCTTATTAGATAGCAGTTCTTTTTTCTTTCCCCTTTTTTTTTTAACATTTTCATGTGACTCTTGAGTCTCCTGTTTGAAGTCCTTATTTTCTATTTAGCTCTGGTCTTTTCATTAGGGAAGTTGAAAGTCTCCTATTTGGATAAATGTCCATCTTTTCCCCCTGGAAGAGAAAGCTCAGTTTTGTCAGATAGTGAATTCTTAGCTGCCTTCCAAACTCCCTTGCTATTCTGGAATATTGCATTTCAGGCCCTTCAGTTCCTTAATGCTGATGCAACCAGATCCTGTGTAATCCTTACTGTGGTTCCTTGGTATCTGAATTGTTTCCTTCTGCCTACTTGCAGGATTTTCTCTTTTATCTGATAGTTCTGGAATTTGGCCACAATATTCCTTATATTTTCATTGTGGGAATCCCTTTCAGGAGGTTATTGATGTATTCTTTCAATAACTATTTTGCCCTCTGGTTCCATGATATCACCACAATTTGCCATCATTAAATTCTGTAATATTGAGTCCAGGCTTTTTTTTCTCTTCAATGTTTTCAGGAAGCCCAGTGGTACTTTTTTTTAATTAAAGATTTTATTTATTTTGAGTTTTACAATTTTCCCCCCAATCTTACTTCCCTCCCCCCACCCCCCACAGAAAGCAATTTGTCAGTCTTCACATTGTTTCCATGTTGTACATTGATCCAAATTGAGTGTGATGAGAGAGAAATCATATCCTTAAGGATAAGTATAAAAGATAACAAGATCAGACAATAAGATATCAGTTTTTTTTTTTCTAAATTAAAGGCAATAGTCCTTGAACTTTGTTCAAACTCCATGGTTCTTTATCTGGATACAGATGGTATTCTCCATTTCAGACAGCCCAAAATTGTCCCTGATTATTGCACTGATGGAATGATCAAGTCCATCAAGTTTGATCATTACCCCCATGTTCCTGTTAGGGTATACAGTATTTTTCTGGTTCTGCCCATCTCGCTCAGCATCAGTTCATGCAAATCTTTCCAGGCTTCCCTGAATTCCCATCCCTCCTGGTTTCTAATAGAACAATAGTGTTCCATGACATACACATACCAGTTTGCTAAGCCATTCCCCAATTGAAGGACATTTACTTGATTTCCATTTCTTTGCCACCACAAAGAGAAGCCCAGTGATTCTTAAGTTATCTCTCCTGTATCTATTCTCAAGGTCAGTGGTTTTGCCAATGAGGTATTTTACATTTTCTTCTATTTTTTTGAATTTTTGGTTTTGTTTAACAGATTCTTGTTGTCCTATGAAATCATTAGTTTCCACAGATTCCATTCTTTGTTTTAAAGAAGAATTTTCATTTACTTTTTGCACTTCCTTTTTCAATTAGTCAATTCTATTTTTGAAGTTTTCCATTGCCTAATTGAGGTTTTGAGAGAATTATTTTCTTTTTTTGCTTTTGTCCAATTGTATTCTCTAAGGAATTGTTTTCTTGTTGCAAGGTGTTAATTTTCTCTTGAGTTTCTTTTCCCAATTTTTTTCAATTTATTTTTAAACTCCTTCCTGATCTCTTCTAAGAAGTCTTTCTGGGCTGGAAACCAATTCATATTCCCCTCAGAAATTCTAGTTTTGAGTTAGGGCCTTTGTCTTTGAGGTAGCTTTCAATGGACCCCCCCCCCCCTTCTGCTGGTCTTTCTTCATTTTCCTAGGATCGCTTGTTGGTGGGGGTGGCTGGTTCACAGACCTTTGGTTTTGAAAACCCTAGAGGCTTTGTTCAATAGGCTTATCAGTCCAAGTGTACTGGCCAATAGGGGGTGCTAAATGCTTTCTCTAGAGTGTCTGTGAACTAAATTGACACTGATAAAGATCAAAAGAAACTTACAGCAAAGATATGTTCCCTATTTATTAAGAAATTTACAATCTAGGATGATCCTATTTATGTGAAAAGGTAATATATCAATAGGATCTAGTCTTAAACCCTAACACAGATGCAAACACATACCTCTTCTCCAAGTGATAGCAGGTTTTGGAGCTCCTGAAACTTCACAGGTGAGCACTGCTGTCATTCCATCTGTAATGGTGGTATCCACTGGATACTGAGTAAATATTGGAGCAATATCTGAGAACAAAAGTGAAATCAGGGAACCTCCTTTAAAGATTTTCAAGTTACCACCTTGGAGTATTTCAGATCAATTTTTACAGAATGAATCCAAGAAATAAGTAAAACTATTAAAAAGAAAGGAAAGAAAACTTTTCAGATGTGGCTGATAACCTTTGATTATTCATCTCTAAGGAACTGCTCAATTTTGTTTACTGCTTAAGTGAAAATAAAATCTTATGTTACTCATAGATATGCAAGTGAGACACTGCAGGAGGTGTAGGAATTGTTTGAAATAAATGTGAAAGAATAAAAGAAATTGCTTTTTATTTGAATAAACTGAACAAGTTGTTCTCACCTTCTTCAAAAAGATAGATTTTTTTAAAAATTACTTGTAAATGTGACCCTCAAAAAAATCATAAAATATCAGAGGTAAGAGAGATAGTAGAGATCATTTTGTCTAATCCTTGATTTTATAGATGAAGAAGCTAAGGTTTAAAGAGATTTGACTTAATATCATTGACAGGCTTAATGGTAGAAAAGAGAACAGACTTTAGGATTCCTGAATTGTAATTCAACTCCTTCTTCTATACAATAAGCTTTCATTTATATACAATCTCAATCAGATATTTACAAAATAATAGCTAGCTCATGCAGTGGATAGACTGGACTTGGAAGTCACTAAGACTTCAGTTTAAATCTTATTTTCCTCACTCTTTGACCCTAGGCAAATCACTTATCTTTCTCATCTTCATTTCATTATCTATTAAGTGAGAAAAATAATAGTTGCTACCTAATAGGATTGTTGTGAGGATGAAATGAGATCACATATGTGAAATACTTTGCAAGCATTAGAACATTATTGAAATATTAGCTATTATTAACTATTCCTATAATTTCACATACTTGAGTGACTGTGACATGGAAGAGAGGCCAGACTGCTTTTTTTCCCTTTAGTTTCAGAGGAGAGAAGTAGGAAGTAGAGGTTATAAGAATACAATTGGTTTTGTTTAACATAATATTTCTTTCCCAACCACTTCATATTGCAATAATGCTAGGCTACTAAGTGTCATGGACTGTCATAAGTTCCAATGACTCAAAATTGCAGGGAACCAAAAGATCTAGCAGAGGTAGGTAGTTTGCAGTCCAGTGTTTTCCTTCATTCTTGAGGAAGATAATTACATTAGGGAGGTGATATCATGACAAACACATGAATTGGATTTGGGTGAGAGGGGCTGTGCTAAGGCACCAGCCTCACTTTCTCCTCCTGAACCATCTGGATTCAGTGGTCAGATATGAATCAGGATTCCTGGAGTTGGCCCTGTATGTGAATCAATCATGGTTAAGTGACATGCCCAAGGTCACACAACTAATAAGTGTCTGAGGCTAGATTTACTTCCGTTCTCCTGACTCCAAGGCCAGTGCTCTATCCACTGGGGTCTTCCTGTGCAGGTTCAAATCCTGATGACTACATGAAGAGTTGCAGTCCAATATTAACAAGGCTGATTCCCATATGAGTTTTATATAAAAATCATCACAATGAAATGGATGATCAGGAAAGGAGAGAGCTGCTCACATAGCAAAAAAGGATAACAAATGGACAGACTGTGTCTGACACTGGTGTCCATGGAATGTTGAAAGACCCTCTAGTGCACTGGGGAGGAGTTTTATGGAAGATGTGTAGGAGAACATGGACAGGAATAGCACAAGATAAAAAGGTAAGGATGGGTTGTTAGTTGCACCACTGGAGCATGTACCTATATCAGGGAGATCAAAGCCCACTGAAGTATGAAGCACAGTTTTTAGAAGAAAAAAAATGACAAATGATTTGAAGAAGGAAATTTAAACAATAAGCAACTTTTGGAAGATATAAAAGGTCCATTTCAGATTCACTCCAGTTCCTATACCTCTACTACTCATAATATTATGCCCCAATATTCTTACTTCTTACACATAAGCCAACCTTGGGAAGATGTAGCAGCCTATTTACAATTACCATGGATTTTTCTGTATTTCCTTTTTGATTATTTGTAAGCCTGATCCTTCAGGGACTGTGGTAGTCCATGTTTTAAAGCCATAAGGCATTATTAAAAAAATATTTGTGTTAAAGAGATGGATTTTATATTAGATAGCAGGGACTTGAAAATATTGAACATTTTTCTAAATGCCTCCCAGTCAACTTTTCTCCTACTCAATTATGAGATTAGCTTAATGTCTATCTGTACTGCCTACAAATGTGCTGATAAACTTACTCACCACACTGACCAAGTCATTACATGATACAATGCAGGGGACAGATATTCATATTGCTTGGAGGATTTTAGGCTGATATCTTTTGAGCTTTCAAAGGTTTTGCTAAGGAGATCCTATCGTCCATTCACAGAAACTCCTGAGGACCTCATCAACTATAGGTTTTTTCCCTTCCTTCCTCACGTCATAAATACATTCATTTTCTCATCAAGCATTTATGACATGCCTATTATCTGCCAGGCCCTGCACTAGACTCTGGGATAGAAAGATTATACCTTCAAGAAGTTCCAAGTTGAGTAAAGGAACAACATAAAATTACAGAGTCATGGAAAGAACTAGAGTTAGAGGGATTCTCAGAGACCTGCTAGTTCAGCCCCATCATTTTGAGGAACTAAACACCTTGGAGGTTAAGTGACCAGTCCAGAGTCACATAGGTAGGAAGTGTCAGAGGCAGGATTTGATAACAGGTCTTCCAGTAATCTTCTCTTGTACCATACCATGTTGAACAGAGATAAAGAAATATAAAGTAACTTCTGATCAGGAAAGACATGAGCAACTGGGAAGGGTGTGTTTGGGGGATCAGGAAAGGCTTTCTGTATGAAATAGACTTTGAAGGATGTTAGCAATTGTATGAAGTAAAGGAGAAAGTACATTCTAGTCAATCAAGGAAATCTATACAAATGAATCAAGATGGAATCCTAATTGTCACTTATATTCAGATGTAAACTGGAAATAAAATTAATTCCTTAGTATTAAGAGCATTTTTCCTCATTGTAGGTAGGCAGTTCAGCTGGAATGTAAAACATGTTAAGGAGAGTCATAGAAATGTTGACAAGCCTCTGGTCTAGAGTGAAAGAATTTAAATTCAAGATGAGGCATTTATGTTTTATTTCAGAGACATCTGGACAGTTAGGTAACCCAGTGGATAAACCCTAGGCCTGGAGTCAAGGAGAATTCAAATCTGGCCTCAGACACTTACCAGCTATGTGACCCTGAGCAATTCACTTAACTCTCTTTGTCTCAGCTTCCTCACCTGCAAAATGAGCTGAAGGAGGGAATACTTCAGTATCTATGTCAAGAAAACCCTAAATGGGGTCACAAAGAGTTGTACATGACTGAACAACAAAAATCTGGTAGCCACTGGTGCCTCCAAAGGAAAAGAAGGGCATGATTAGACCTATGCCTCAGGAATATCAATTTGGCAACTGTATGGAAAATAGATTAGAGAGACTGGGGCTAGAAGGACCAGTCAATTAGGAGACTATTGCAATAGTCTAAATGAGAGGTAATAAGGATCTGTGTTCATAGTAAAGATCCCAAGGCACAAGAGGAACTTGAATATTTTTTGCATCATCTAAGATTATATTCAATAAGTTCTTAGTAAATATTATGGTTATTTTATAATAGTATAGTAATTTGAACATTGTTTATCAATTTAAAATATGTTAGGAAAAATACAACTTTGAGGGTTTTTTTTGGGGGGGTTTGGATGAAGAATTTTTCATTTATGTATCCTGCAATGACCAGGAGCTGGTAGTAAAAGAGTCATATTAAAGGAAGAGCTAAGGGAGAATGGAATTAACAGTATAATCACAGGAGCTAGATGGGATCTAAAACATCTAAAACAACCCCTTCCTTTTACAATGAGGAAGTGAAACCCAGAGAGGTTAATGGACTTGTTCAGAGTCACAAGTATTTGAGGACAGATTTGAATCAAGGAGTCTTCCTGCCTGAAGGTTAACCCCTCTCTCCACTAAATCAAATGTATGAATGGAAGTGTAATATGAGAGGGATGCTACTGACTCCTGTTTCCTTTCCCACTTAGGAATGAGAGCCAAATGTAGGATTGGGACAATGTCACTGAATGTGTGGGTAGGGAATAGCTGAAGAGATTATAATATCAAGGATCAAGACCTACAGGTAAATCCTAGTTTGTTATAGGCATTATATGAGAGACCAAGGAAATGAGGTATGAAGAATAACTCCCAGTTAAAGAAAATATTAAAGAAATGGAATTTTTCCATTTTCAAACCATGTTTGATAAATGGAAGAAATATTATATTTCTTTTAAGACTTTTTTGAGAAGTTTTATTTTCTCCTCCAAATTCTATTTTATTTTTGTTGCAATAAGGTAGAATATGAAGCAGCATGATATAGTGTAAAGAGGAGTCTGAGTAGAGGAAAAGGGGAAGGAGGAAAGGTCTCCTGGGGCTCGTCTTTTAATCTCCTGAAACCTCATTTTTTTCATTTGTAAAATAATAATGTAAGCATTACCTACTTCACAAGTGGGGTGGGAAGCATTTTGTAAACTATAGAGTTCTATGTAAGTGTGAGCTATTAAGAGGAAGTTATAAATATCACTATCAGATATAGCATTTCTCTATATTGAATAATTTTTCCTCATAATTGGTATGCCCTGCTTTAAGAAAATTCAACATGTAAAACATCTGAATTTAGGGGGAAAATGTAAACTAGGGAGTCACTTCTTTCTTATGAACGAATACTTACTATTTTATAAAAGGATAGCTCTAGAGAGATAGAAGGGACCTCAGAATCCATCTTGCTTAATGTCTTTATTTTACAGAAGAAGAAACTGAGGTTTAAGGAAGTTACCAAGGTTATAAGATTCACAAATCTGAATTTAAATGAGCTCATCTACCAAGATTCAGGTTGTAATCCAAGTTTCTAAGAATCCATCTACAGTTTAAATATAGGAATACTTAAAGTTAGTATGCCATTTTCTATATTGTATCATAAAACTGACCCTTGGTCATCTTGGCAACTTTTAGTTTGTCAAAATCTACCAAAATCAGCTATGAAGTTTATGAAGTTTCTACTAGGTCCCAAGCACTATTATGCACTAAGCACCAGAGACACAAAATAGAGGCAAAAGACAGTCCCTGCTTCAAGGTGATAACAATATAATGGGAGGCAATATTTATGGTTTGTCCAAAAAACACAGTGTGTTTTAACTCTCCTTGTAGCTAGGTGGCACAGTGGTTAGAGTGATAGGGGGCCAGGCCTGGAATTAGGAGAACCTGGATCCAAATTCTACCTCAGATACTTCCTAGTTCTATGACCCTGGGCAAAGCACTTTACCCTGTTTACCTCAGTTTCCTCATCTGTAAAATGAGCTGGAGAAGGAAATGGCAAACTACTCTGGTAGCTTTGCCAAGAAAATCCCAAATGGGGTCATGAAGAGTCAGATGTGACAGAAATGACTGAACAAAAAACTCTATTCTGTCTGAGGACATAATCAGCCAAGTATTTTGTCTCACAGGGCAAGAGGAAAGGTATTATTCAATAATTACCAAGTTCTACTTCATTTTAGAAGAAAAATTTTAATATTATGAGAGCTAAAGATAAATTCTTATGCTTCTATTTTTTCCAAAGAAAATGTACCAAGGCATTTCAGTTAATATGATCATAAAAGAAATTCACAAAAGAACTATAATTGTTCAATAAAACTAAACTAGTGGATGGATTTAAAAGAGGGGAAAAAAGATCAAGAGACAAAGAATAAGACAGATATTTATTCATTATTAATCTTTCAATTCTTTCTAGCAAGATATTGAAGTTTTGGATTTTTTTTACTATCCTTTTAAAAAGCTATTCATATAAATTGAGTGTGGTCAGTACTAGAAAACCACAGAACAGATAATGCCAATCTAAATTTATGTTACAAGTTTATCTTCTTTGTCTCCTCCAAAGTTATATGGATGTTCAATTATCACAAATTAAAGTGATGTGAATCTAAAAGGGTACATCACTATTGTTTGGTGTTCCTGACATCCCATACTTACTAGTTACATCCAGGTAGGTGTGTGTCTCTATTTCCCCACCTTCATTTCTTGCAAAGCACTGAAATATACCAGAGTCATTGGGATGCAGCTTCTGGATTCGTAGACCTCCACTCACTAGCAATTTATAACGAGAATTCCGGAGCTTACTTATGGGGACAGAGTCCTTATACCATTCAAGATTGGGGATTGGGACTCCTGTGGATGGAAGAAAGAATATTGAAGTTATTTTTTAAAATAGTATTTGCTATAAAGAGTTAAAAAAAGCTCTGTATAATACTAGGAAAAGAAAGAAGCCACATTTCTGATTACATACAATTAATTCTTGATTTTCTGTGCTCAAATGGTTCCAAACTTAGATATTTATTCAAAAAATTCAGTAAATATTTATTAACTGTCTCGTATGTACTAGGCACTATAATATGTCTTGGGAAAGATACAGAGAAAAATCAGTGACAAACTGTGCCTAAAACGGCACAAAGATATCCTGGTACAGATTATATTATACCTAAATAAGGATAGTACATTAGGAAAAAAAATCTCGTCCAGTTTTCAGATGAAGTGAATGATACTGAAATCTAATTATAATCAAAAGTCTTAGCATATTTTAGTATAATGTAATAATTTGAAAATTGATATTTTATAATTATTATGTATTAGTAATATAGAACTATGGGTCCATTTTGCTTTTTTGTAAGGTATTATTTATTATTCATTTTCATGCAAGGTAATGGAGGATTAAGTGACTTGCCCAAGGTTACACAGCTAGGTATTTTTAAGCATCTGAGGCTGGATTTGAACTCAGGTCCCTCTGACTCAGGGCCAGTGCTCTATCCACTGTACCACCTAGCTGGCCCTCAAGAAGTCTTAAGGACTACCCCTCCACCCATGCAGGTGATTGAGAATTAGGGTGAAAGGGTAAAGGTTTTGAGTAGCAATTGGGCCTGGAGTTGGGAAGACAGAAGTTCAAATCCTATCCCAGATACATTCTAGCTCCAAGTCCCATACTCTTTACAACTTTTCCATCCTACTTATATTCATGGATATAAGGCTATCAAATATATTTTTTTCAAAAAAGATTAATTTTTTCACAAACATGCCTTTCTACATATGTTTTATTCAGACTGATTATAACTATGTTTGCCTTTCCTGTGAATGCTCTAGCTGAGCATCAGAAAGAAGCATCTTAGGCATCTATTGACTGGCTAACAGTGAAGTTAACAAGTGGGACAAGAAATTACCTGCAGATAATCTACAAAGTACCCAAACAACCAGTATCTAAAGGGAATCACCCTTTTCTTTCCAAGAAACTGAAAGTATTTTTATCATCCATCCATCTATCTATCTATCTATCTATCTATCTATCTATCTATCTATCAGTAATTTCATTTGTGAAATTCTGCTGAAGATGTTCCTCCTATCAATTGAAATCTGTAGTTGTTCTACAACTTAAAGTGTCAGGGAATTTTTGAGGACACTAAGAATAATAACTGACTTGCCCAGGATCACTCCATCAATATAGATCCACTCCGTCAATATAGATCATAGGTAGGATTTAGATTAGAGAAAAATTATAAAAAGATCAATTTTTGGGGAAAAGTACTCATTTACATGTATTTATTGATTACATTGAAAGAACACAAACTTCTTTAGGGCAAGGACATTATTGATGTGAAAGAATGTCTGAGTTCTTTGTCAATACTTTATAAGACTATACCAGTAGGCCTATAAGCATACCTAATGATAGCTAAATAATTGTCCTATTGTAAATCCAGGCCCTGGAAACAGGTATAACCTTCTGAAAAAAAGCAGCAAAAATGAGTGCTTTTCGAAAGCAGTTTCCTTTGAAGGAACTACAACCTCCTTTCAGAGGTATATTAGAGAAAATGAATAAACATTTATTAAACTCTATCTACCAATCACTAAGGATTTTCAAATATTTTCTTAATCCTTAGAAAAATCCCATAAAATAGTTGCTATTATTAACCCCATTTTATAGTTGAGGCAGTTGAAGAAGATAAAGGTTAAACGATTTGCCCAGGATCACATATCTGGGAAGTGTCTGAGTCTGGATCAGGTCTTCCTGACTCCAGGTTCATTCCTCTATCCATTTGCACCACCTAGACACTATATATTACAGTATACATTGCTAGAGTTAGAACTTTATTGCTTGTTTTAGAGACAATTTTTTGAATAATAAAATCATGGCACTACTTTAGAAGTAGGTCAGGGCATAAATATTAGGTAAGTGAACAAATTAATATTGAAAGGATGGTGGAAACTAAGCTCTATGAATTTGAATGGCATTCATCCATAGATCGGTGCTTTTTGACAGGGCTATGTCAAGGGTCTGGCCAGTTGGGGGCCTAATTGTGGGCTAAATGTTCAGGTATATGGTATTTCTACAAGTGACAGATATCATCCAAAGTCATCTAGTTCAATACTCTCATTTTATTTATAGATGAGGAAACTGAGGTCCAGCAAAAAAAGTGATTTGTGAAAGGTGAAAAAAGCAAATAAATTACAGAAGAGGGACTTTAATCCATGGTGTAAAACTATAACTTGAGGGCATCTGGTCCAATATTCTTTCAATTTTTAATTTAATTTTATTTTACTAATGAGGAAATCTAAGTCCAGGAAAGGAGCAATAAATTGCCTTGGTTATACAGCAAATTTTAGAAGTAGAATCTGAAGGGTTTTCTGATTCTAAATTTAGTATGCTTTTGTACAGAATTTTTACACAGCATTTTTTTGTACACTTGTACAGAAGGTGAAGAATAATTTTGAGTTTTCAAATGTTCAAGTGAAAACATGTACATGGAATTTGAGGAGATGGGGAAGTGAAGAATGAAGGTACAGGAATACTTGTATATGTATGTGTGTGTATCTGTGTTTGTGTCTAAGTGTATATGTCTGTGTATGTATTTGTGTATGCATATGTGCATATGAATGTATTTGAGTGAGGCAGTTAGATGACTCAGTAGATGGAGCAATCTGGCTGAAAGTACTTAATAGGTCTGCAAATCATTTAACCTGCTTAACTTGATGCACTAGAGAAGAAATGGCAAACTACTTCAGTTTTCCCAAGAGAATAGTATTGTTCATGGGGTCATAAATTAAAAGTGACTGAATAAGAATATATGTATATTGTGAGCATGTATTTAATGCATATATGTGTGTATACATGTGTATGTGTGTGCATGCATGTATAGCTAGGTAGTGTCATGGATCAATGGCTTGTTTTTCTGAGTTCAAATCTGGCCTTGGACCTTTACTAGCTCTATGACTCTGGGTAAATCACTTAATCTTATTTAGCCTCAGTTTGTTTATCCATAAAATGACCAAGAGAAAGAAATGGCAAATCACTCTGGTAAGAAAATCCCAAATGGGGTCAAGAGGGGTTGGATGTAAAGAATGACTGAACAACCAACAATGCATATTAAATTTGTGTTTGTGGATATGTGATGAGCTCATGGTAGTACTATATGACTAAGTATGGTTCTAAGACCTTTGTCACTTAGATTTTATTGTTAATATAAATGGAAATAATTCAAACACACAAAGCAGCTTGAAATATCTAGACAGGAGGTCTTCCTTTATCTTTTCTCTCATCTCCCTCCTCTTCCTTCTCTTTTTCTTCCTTCTCCAGGTCCTATAATTTCATCAATATGAGAAGTGTGGAAGTATCCACTCTGGGTGTAGATTAAGAATTACTCAAGGCCTGGAGAGGTTAAGGACATGTCCGAAGCCACACAGCTAAAGCAAGGAAGAAGCAGTACTGTATCCAAGGCTTTCTATCTCTAAAGCTATTCTTCTCTTCTTTACTGCATGCTCTCTCTCTCATAAGCTATTCAGCAAGTACAGAAAGTTTTCTTTAATAAACAGTGTCTCAGAATATTTTGAGATAATGGGTTGTCAGATCCCTTGCTTTGCTTTAATTATGTTTCTTGTCACTTTTCATTAGATTGGGAAATTTTAAAAAACACATGTATTTCAAAGGTAAACACACAACCAATTCATGCAAAAGTCTCTAATAGCAATTATATCATGTAGCTTTCACAAAGAATAACCACTCCCCATGCTGCTATTATTATACTGTCAAAATTAAAAGAAAGCAATAAATTGTATGATAGCAATGCTCTGCTGAAAGGCTAACTCAATATATCCCATAAGCATATACCTCCCAGGAGTTTATCCTAAAAATATTATGCAAAAACAGCACATGATCTGGTCAAGAGGGGAACTTAAGAATGCCATTAATTTGGAGATAACTATTAAAACATTGAGTGCCTGAACCATTTCTACATTAGGGCAATTTAAACTCCTGAATAGAAATCTTATCTCCCAAAATATCCCTTAGTATTATAAATTCTCCCTTCAAAATTAAGAATACATTAAAATTTTTATATTGTTGGAATCACTGAGTTTTGTGGGCTTTAAAAAAATGTGGCATTTACCCAAGAAAAAGAACAAAAAAATAACAATTAGGGAAATGATTCTTTTTTAAATCTGATATTTCCTCTCCTGGAAACCATATCCATATTATTATGCTAAAGGTGAACAGATACCAAGGCAGAGAGAGTTAGAGGCATTCTTATTTTTAAAGAGCTCCTATTGTAGACCAACCCTTCTCATTGTGATAGTGAAGAAACTGAAGTTCAAAAGAATTGTGACCTGCTCAGAGTATTTCAACTTGTTACTGGTATAGCCAGGACCAGAATCCAGGCTTGTTAACTCTATATGTGGGGTACTTTTCATTGGTTTGAAATATCATATTAGAAGAAATTTGACTTAGCAAGGAGAACAGGGTGCCATACTGAAGATAGAAATTTAT